>NW_022631044.1:8945339-9120339 GCF_010015895.1 Lontra canadensis | reverse complement strand
AGTTGTTTTCTGCCGGGTGGCCTCACTTGTCAAAAAAAAAAAAAAAAAGAAAAAGAAAAAGAAAAAAAAGTTTAACAGGCAAACATTCACATAGGCACATTGAGAAAAGAAGTATGCTTAATTCCATCAAAGCTTTAAAAAAATCAATCATTAATTTATTCTAACTACAATTGTTGGTCATTTGTGAAAAGCATCTGGCCCTTAAGTCATAGGAACCTCAGCACAGTACTATGTGAACACTTGTGAAGAAGCCCCAAATTCGATAGAATGTAAAAAAAGCTATGTTAGTGTGTGTGTAGCTGTGTCAAACTATACAGCTATGTTTGTTTACTCATAATGCTTTTTTAATTCTCCTTTGTTTCCTGGATTTTGAAAATGTTGTAAGTGTAAATGTAATGGGCTTTAAAAATTAGAAAATTGTTGATTGGCAGCTTTAAAAAGTCCTGCTTTTTTACATCTTTTCGGTTCTTTAAAAGAGTGATATTTCAGCAATCGAAATATTATGACTCAGAAATGGTTTCTAATGAAGTCTAAATTCGAGATAGAAAAATGTATTTTTAAAATAGCTTCGGGAAGACATACCCTATTTTCCATATGGCTAAGTAATTGTTAAGATATTTGTTTTAAAGCTGGACTTAGACACTCCTGACTGCTCTCTAATTTGATATAGCTAGCCCAAATGATTTTATTCAAGAAACTTTGGTAGGAGAATGCAGGGAAGTAGATAAATAATTTTGTGGCTATACTCATATTGCAAAGTATAGAACTAATTCAGTCATTATTACTGTAGGTAACAACCACTTTTGTTTTTTTTTTTTTTTTGAGCTTTAAAGCTAGCAGTAGAACAGCTCAGTTTTGGGATACATTAAAATATTAAGCTTTAAGTTAGTCAGGTTTCATGTTCTAACAGTATATAAATGGGATCACACCATAACCACATAATTATATATGGCAATTTCTTCTGGGTTTTGTTGTTGTTGTTGTTGTTTGTTTTAAGAATGAGTTTTCCAACTGTAAAAGAAGGCCTAAGAGAAGACTTCAGGGGTGAAAATTAGAGCTTAAATTAGAAATAAAGAAAAGTTGCATTATTTTAATTACATGTTCTACTATAATATGAATAGTTAATATGTAAAAACTGTCTCCCCCAAGATGACATACTACTTAGTCTAGTCGTTTCTTAATGTACAAAGGAAATAAAGGATGATATAACCAAAAATTGTATGTCACAGGCTTCCTATAGAAATGATCCATTTTCTTACTGTCAAATTACTTTTACCAGATTACTCATATACTATATTGCACTCACTACTGCTCATTTAGTTTCTCCTAAAATTTTAATAATTACAAATTAAGAAAAACTGTAAATACTTATCATAAATAAGATTAGATTCTAAGTAAAATAATAACCAGTAATAAAAAGCACTTTTTTCCACAATAAAAAAAAAATAATGATCGTTAGACATCTCATTTACTGCCGTAAGTACATTATTGTAATAAGATGACTATGTTTTTAAAATGTGTATTGAAAATAAATTAAAATTTTATATGCTGTATATAGCATTCATGTGTAAACTTTGTTTAGCCCTCATTTCAGAGGCACTGATGTCCAAAGTACTGTTAGGATGCTAGAGATGAGAGAAAAATCACTTAAAACTGCTTGTGAAATATAATGTTTGAAATGGTTCTTTGAGAATGTGCAGATTATGGCTTGCATAGGGACTCCTTCCAGCATTCTGGGAAATGAGCTGTTGACATTCTTTTGGGTCATCATCCAAGATAGGAGGGCAACCACAAGGATTTAGCAGATAAATTCATCCCCAAAGACCTTTATCCATTTCATTGCAACTTGGAAACATTCATGTTGAATAGTAGCATTAATGTAGCCCATTTAGCTCTTCAAAGTGAGCTTTATGTATTAAAAAAAAGAAAAAGAAAAAGAAGATGACGATGAAGAAAATCAAATGACTAGGGTAATAAGTTATTTAAGTCTTCTAAGAGGTATTCTTTATTTACATAATTCTAAAGCACAAACCATTTTTCCCTCTATACCGTTTTCAAAAATAGAATTGAGTTCTATTATAGAGAGCAGTGAGCTTTTGAATTTTAACTAACTGAATCAGGCCTGCATATGTATAGTTGTTTATGACAAAGAACAGAAATAAATGTTTTAGTGTTGTGTTCTGAAATGAATGGCAACATTTTTTAAAGATTGAAAATTATGTCACTTAGATTCCATTTCTGACTCTTTTTGGACTTTGTGATCCAGGCAAAAGAAGCAAGAAAGCAGTGATAAACGTATTGAGGGCATGCACTAAGATTCACACACATGTCCTTTCTTACAAGTGGTGAAAAAAAAAAAAACTTTTTGACTCAAACAGGAATGATACTATATAGGACTGAATGTGCAGGAAAGGTTCCCACAATGCATTGTGCAAACCTAGGGCTAACAAATACCCTGCTGCTTTGAACCCCCCCCCAAAGACAAAAGCACAATGAAATAGAAAGCTTACCACCGGTAGCTTTCAAAACGACAAACTAGGCAAACTATACATCTCCACCACTCCAATTTTGTCAGAATGCTAATGAGCTTGCTCTGATCTTTACTCGGCTTCCCGTGTTTTCTACATCTTCAAGGACCACATGGCGCTAGCAAAATAAAGACAACTAAATGAGAATTTCGAATGCTTTTTGTGTTAGGACCTGGTGCTTTTCAGTGGACGCACTCGTTGAATATTCTCAACTTAAAAGAGTACAACAGGGGGTTGGGTATGAACTTTTTAACAGGAGGAAATTTGTACAAAAGTAAATTAGTGAGATGAGGAAAATATGAGAAAAATTTCTGATTAATTTCCACTCCATAATATCAATGACACCTTCAGCCCCACTCATACTCTTCTAACAAGAGATGCTGATAAAAGATGAATGATTCTGTGTTGTTCACAGTGAATGTTTAGTGGTTTTTTAATAGCAGCATTCTACATAAAAGGCACCAGGAAGTACTCCGCATTAGCAGTTGAGATCACTAGTTAATAGGATGATGTCTTTTAGCTTTTGTCACAAGATTATTAGAAAGGATGGGTTTCTGTTCTCATCGTGGCATAGTTGGAGTGCCTGTTGAGTACAAGTGCTAAAATACAGGTTTCTCAGTATTGTTTCACATGTAAAGCAAAAAGCCTTTTAATGCAACACCTTTTTCCTTTTTTACCAGGTGATTTTGTTATTGATCTCTAATCTGCCCTTTTTGCTGTATTGAATGCTTGAAGTGTTCCTCTTTTCACTGTAGCCTTGATGCTAGTTATTTGGGTCTATAAATTCATTAACATTAAAACAGGGTCTATATAAAACATTTGATTCCATGATTTAGAAAATGGCAGATTATGTAGTTTTTATGGTTTAGGGTATAGATAGCAACATAAAGGTAAGATTGCCTGAATAAATACTGTAAAAATATGTTTTTTGATTAAAAAAACCCATATTTTTATGAGATTTAAATTATATATTTATAAAGAACATATTTTTAACTAGATCTCTTTTCTCTAGCAATCACTGTATATTTACTAGGAGAATAAGGTACTCAGCTGCATCTCTCACCGTACCCATATCTGTAAGAGGAAAATGAAAATCAAAACTGGGTACATTTTTATATATAAAGATATCTGAACTTAGAATTAAACTGATTCTGTACAACTAATAAATAGCCAGGAAAGGAAGTTTGATACTGCAACACTTCTCAGGTTTGGTGTGGAGAAAATTCTTGGCTTAATACATATATTTCTGATATTTCTATATACTGTTCTTTAAATTTTCTCTTATCCTGAAAAATTGTGTTTTTGTACATTGAACATTGAGCACAGGCTCTTAAGATCTTGCTACTTAAGATACTGTAATTTATTCATTCTTTTAACATAAAGAAGGGGAAAACCCTACTGTAATAAGAATAACATGGACAACTATAGTTAATAAAGTCAGCAAAAAGTAGAAACTATCTTCTAAATATAACAGAGGTGTTTTTCTATCTGGTTATTCTATATTCTGTATGATTTAGCACGATAGTTCTGTGCTTCTTACAAGTGTGGATGGGAAGTAGTATTCATGTAATAAAATGTCTCCATTTTGTAGAAGTTCTTTTTTTAATAGACATAAATATGTCTACTTTCATACAAATTACAATGAGAAAAGAGACCATGTCACTGAAAAATATGCATTAAACTAAGTGAGATATCTATTTTGGCATGATAGTTACAAAACTGAAAAAAAAAAGTAAAGAACTATAGAATTTTCATTAATGAAAATTTTTTCTAACTTCATATGACATACTGTGGTAAAATAGAAAATGATGTCTTTAGCTTATTAAAGTAGAAAGTTTTGGGGTGCCTGAATGGCTCAGTGGGTTAAAGCCTCTGCCTTCATGATCCCAGGGTCCTGGGATCAAGCCCCGCATCGGGCTCTCTGCTCAGTGGGGAGCCTGCTTCCTCCTCTCTCTGCCTGCCTCTGCCTACTTGTGATCTCTGTCTGTCAAATAAATAAATAAAATCTTTTTAAAAATAAATAAGTAAAGTAGAAAGTTTCCATTTGACCTCCATAGATTTAAAATATGATGAAGTAGACAAACTAAGATATCATACTATGTCTGCAAAGGAACTTCTCATAGGTACGAACAAAGTAAGGGAATCTGGTCCTATAAGTAAACAGAATGATTTTTAAGGTTCTGAAGTAGCATAGACTTAGCTTATACTTTCTCACTGAAGTAATTACTCCTGACATTTCATAGGGCATTGAATCTGTAACATAATAAAGAAGCCAGTGAAAAAGTTAACATTTTATGTCTGAAAATTTTCTACAAAGTGAGTGTTTAGCATAATTTCCAGAGGCATTGAGCCACATCCTTTGATAGATTCTAAGAGTTCATAGAATCCATTCCTTTTTGGAAGTAAAATGTAACATATTTTTGGTAAATGTGGTGTTACAGGTCTGTTTTGTGTGTCTGTGTTTTTAGCTGTGTCAAAATTTTTAACTTTATGTTACCTAACTCCAAGAATGCAAAATAATATAAATCATTTTCTAATTGCAAAAAATGACATAACCTCATGCAATTATATTCTAATCCAATATTCAGAAAAATTAAAAGCATAAAAAGCATGTCATATAATTGGTTCTGTCATGTCTTTGATTAGCAGAATCATAGCCAGGTAGAAGAACAGTGAGCCAAGGCTCAGCTCTCCAAGGTCTCCATGCGAATCTTCTCTTCCGTGTCCTTGTCCATTACATACCAAAGTCCATCTGTCCTCCATTGCTGTTAACATAATTATAGGAGAGGCATTTCTTCCGTATTTAATCCTCAGTATACCTTCATCTGAAAATATGGGCTCTACCCTTCCAATAGTGAGTTGGGACCCTGGCTGGGAGAATGAGAGCCATTCTAGTGTTTGCTATATTCATCCCTGTTGACTAGCTCACCTTCATAATTTTGAGCCTTTGTGTCCACTTTAACAGAATGAGGACACTATGGCTTTAGAAAAAATTGGAAAGAACCTAACTTTAATTCCCATAAAGGAAGAAATTCATTTATTCTTTTATGTCTGGTGATTCTCATTTAACAAATATTTTTGAGCTTTTTGTGCCTGAGTACTATACATTGAGTGTAGAAACTTAACCCTGGCTAGTGAATGTAATTAGTTCAAATTTGGTCATATTGGGTCAACGTTGATATGGTGTGGCAGCTAAGAGAATTATGAGAATTAAATTAGGTACATTATATCAAGCATTGGCACAGTGCCTGGTGCATGTATAGTGTTCGATAAATGTCAGCTATTATTATTTACACAATCTCGTTCATATTTAAATCTGTCAAGGTCGCCTTTGAAATAAAAAATACCAAAGGATGAAAAACATTAGTATGTTAGGAATGTTACTTACCACCATTAAGCATTAAATAAAATATTTATAAAAAATTGGTATTCGCAGGCACCTGGTGGCTCAGTGGGTTAAAGCCTCTGCCTTCAGCTCAGGTCATGGTCCCAGGGTCCTGGGATTGAGCCCCGTATCGGGCTCTCTGCTCGGCAGGGAACCTGCTTCCTCCTCTCTCTCTGACTGCCTCTCTGCCTACTTGTGATCTCTCTCTCTGTCAAATAAATAAATAAAATCTTAAAAAAAAATTGGTATTCTCTTTGCACATATATACATTTTATTTATTATATATTGCATATATAATAGAATAGGCCTTTGGTTACTGAAAATAATTATGAATAGAAATACAGTATAAAGAAAATGGAGTTTGTTTTAAAAGGAAAGCTTGCAGGTGTGCTTGGCTGGCTCAGTTGGTACAGCATGTGACTCTTGGTGTCAGGGTCATAAGTTCAAGCCCCATATTGGGTGTAAAGATTACTTTAAAAATCTTTTAAAAAAATAAGAGGAAAGTTTACATTTTAAGGTGTTTACAGGGCTTTTGCTATTTTCTTTTTTACGTCTTCAGTGTTTAAAATTGGTAATATTCCTAAATTATTCTTTCCTTAATATTTTCTTTCTGTAGTTAACAAGAAAAATTAAAACTACTGTCATACTTTCAGAATAACTTTATTCTCACAATTTGTTCAGCTAATTTATACATCTTTAATATCTTGTTTCTATCTGCATTTCATTATTTGGATTATTTAAAGAAGGAAAATATTTAAATTATATTGAAGTGTAGTAGCACTCAACTGTTGTTGAATCATTCTAGTTCATGCAATAGATATTGGATCATTACGATTTCTAGAAAGGAATCTCTGATTCAGAATATAGAGAACCTCACAAGGTTCTCTATTTCTAACATTTGTTTCTTTCCTCCTTGGCACTTACCCGCCTTTTACTATGTAGACTTAAGGTGACCTTTTCATTTGCTGATTCATGTTTGTTCATTTATCCAGAAGAACAAATGTGTATAATTTCTACCAGTGATATTTAGAAAGTATTTTCCACTACTAGAAATTTGAATTGGAAATATAAAATATAATTTTTGAACCTAAAGAATTATCACATCACCATAATTTTTAATTTGGAACATGTCTATTGCCTAAAGTGAGGTACATCCTTATTCTAGACTGTAATAAAATTTTTTAACACTTAAAAAAGTAGAAATTCCAGGAAAATGTGTTTTTCTCAGCAACTATCTATGAAACAAAATTTAGGCATTTGAACTGATTTGGCAGCAACATGTTTTTCTTCTGAATGTGAAATTAAATTTGTGTAATGTCATGCCAATGCTAAAATAACATCTTATACATGAAATATCACCCTTTCTTTTAAAAAAAAAAAAAAGATCTTGGTGACTTATTTGTAAAAGGGCTAAGACAGTGGTTCTCAAACTTTTATGTGCGTTTAAAAAACCACCTGAGGAGTTTGGTAAAAATACAGATTACCACGACATGTCTAAAAGATTCAGATTTAGTGGATCTAGGGTGGGGCCCATATTCTAGACAATTTATAATACAGGTGATCCACAGATCACATTTTGAGAAACAAGGGACTAAGATATGTTGAATCCACGGTGTAATAAATGCTAAGGGAAGTAGCACAGCATAAAGATATCAGAGCATAGACTTGAAAACCAGCAAGATACCAGCTAGACTCTGGGTGGTCTTGGACAAATTACTTAACCCCTCTGAGCCTCTATTTCCTCAGCCATTAACTTAAAAAAAAAAATGCTGATAAAACCTGTTTCAGAAGGCTATTGAGAGTATGATATATTGATACAGTTATAGATAAAATTTATATAAGAGTACTTGGCACAGAGCTCTCGGCAGAGGGTTGGTACCCAGTATAAAAGTAGCTTCTGCCATCAGCTATAGTAATCGCTTCATTATTTATTATTGTTTCTACTTTTACTTTAAAATATTCCTCAGCCTCGAAGTAATATGCACATCTCCAATTCTATCCTAACTCTTCTCTTCCCTCAGCACACATACACAGACTCTTTGAGTCCCTGTTCCTCCCCCCCCACCCCCCAAAATGCTTTAAGAACTGATTTGGCAATTTGACATAAGACTGAAAAGTTGTTTTGTTTTGTGTTTGTTTCTTTGTTTGTTTAACCCTTGGCTTATACACAAAAAATGATAACTGTGTGAACATTTTCACAACTAAATAGCTAGGAGAAAACCTTAGGAATTTGCTAGTCCCTCAATCTATATACATTTCATAGAATTGATATGCTAATTTTATGAGTTTCATGAGGCACATACAGAAATAAACAAGTTAAGCCTTATATTTTGAAAAATTTATTTTAGAACATCCATGTAGGAACCAACTTTGCAAATGCATTTTCTCCTCTTCTATTTCATCCTGACACTATCCCAAGAAGCTTAATCAAGACTTCATAATTTGATTTGACAAAGAATGACATCAGAGATGGCTAAACATGTGTGAATTGCCTCCTCAGTCTTGAGTCAAAATCAAGGTAGTTTATGGAAGGATGAGATCTCTGCTCTGATACCCTTCTCCACATTTCCCCAAATGGAAGCATTTTTATTAAAAATATAGATGTTAATGTACAGAGACAACAGGATAGCTGTTTATCCTTTCTAGGTCCCTTCATCTTTGGGCTAGGACTGTCCAACTGAATAGCTGTGAACATTCTTTTTATCTTTATACAGACTTACGGAGTTCTGCTTTCAAATCATTATTCATTCTGATTGTAGAGATATTGCCAGCTCTTGGTCTAGTGGGTTGTAAATTATTATGTCTTTCTTTTAGCAACCAGATAGGCTTTTAACACTTTCCATAGGCCTCTAGGTGCACTACATAAGAAAACTAAACATATATAATGATTGCATCTGTTTCCTGTCCCCACATGTCATTTCTAAGCTGGAATGTGAAAGGCATTCATCCACTCAGGGGAGCTATTTCTTCAAGAGAAGTTTACAATATTAGTTAAGGGAAAAAAATGTCAAGCTGGTATCTATTTTCAAAAATTAAGTTAGCTTTTTAAAAAAAATACTTAAGAGTACCTGTTTGTAGTGTTTATTGCTGATTAGTTTTTATGTAAAGGTTTTTTTGTGTTTGTTTTAATTGGGTTATTTGGATGAATGTTGTAGGAGGAGGAAAATTAATCAAAATTGTGGGATTATTTTTAATAGCTGCATGGTCTGAAAGGATACAGTTTGGTACAAATATATATGTAGCTATTTTCCTGAGGGAATACAGTGGACTTTACCATTAAAATAAGAGTATATGAATTAGTTTCCTCTTGTTTTTATACTGGCGACATTGGGAGAAGATATGTAAATTCACAGTACAATGAGTTATGAACATCCAACTTGTTAGTGTTTTCTGCCTTTATTGACTGTTTATATATTTTACCCACCCCAAAACCACCCAACCCCACTCCCCCAATGCCAGTTCACTCTGAATTAATAGCACCACTTGGTGGCCAAAGCTAGGAATTGTGTAAAGTATCAAAGTATCTTCCCCACCAGCGTGTTCTCCCCGAATAGACACTTCTGATCTGAATCTTGATGGACCTGGTCATAGCTCTATTTCTGGTGCTTTTGAAGGATCTACCTCTGTAAGGAAAGTTAAAAAATAATTTCTAGTAGGAAAAAAATGAGTTTATTATGTGTTTCAGTTCTTTAAACAATAGCAGTTTTCTGTTATGTATAAATAACCTTCCACAGAAATGAATTATTAAAATAGTCATAAATATTTTATTTTCTCATGAGAATAAAATTAGGGGTAGCTAAAATTTCAAACTTTTAATACCACTTAATTTAAATACTTATTTTGAAACTAAGTAAAAGGTTAATAAATAAAGTTATAGTGAACATTGCAAAATTGTCATTGTTGACTAGGTAGCTATTTTGCTCAACTTTGGAATGTATAGTATTAACAGAAGCATTGTGAGGACTAAACACGCTTCGAGTTGACCATGACTTTGGGTGGGAATGTAGGTAAAGTGTGTTAGATGTGATTGCTCTAACCCTTTTTAAATAAGCTACAGCTTTGGAGAGAAAGAGAGAGGACATACAACATAATAGAAGGACATGTAGCTAACTGCTGGAGATTGGCCCATAAGACTTACGCAAGAATCTGAGAGGGACTGTTGGGGGTAGCATGATGTTCTTCAGGCTAAGGGGTATCTAAACATTTCCATCATGATAAAAAGGGGAATTGAACATATCTTGGGGATTAAGTTGAGGAAAAATCTGGAAGTCATCTTTGGAAATTCTAAAGATTCTGGGAGTTACACACTGGATTTTTATGTTCTTGGAATTTCTGACAAGATACTGCTATTAGCAAGGGTATCTTTGGAAAAGACTTAACAGAACGTGTAACCTTGGAAAAGGGAATGTCTCATATTGAATTTGCATTTGTGTTGATCCTTTAAGAAAAGAAAAATGGCTAATAGGTGAGTTAATGGGCTTCCATACTTGAGGGGAATGAGAAGCTTAAAATGATGGTAGGATGACTTCTCCGGTGAAATGGATATGTAAAGACAGAAATTTCTTGCTCAATGTAGCTAACATCTCAAGATTTGCACCAAATTGCCCAATGTTTACTTCTGCCGGTAGGCCTTTCTGGTGTTTGCATAGGTTGTATGACTCTGCCAGGAGAAATCACCATTCCTTGCTCCATCAGTAATCCCAGGAATCAGATAAAGAAGACCCTGAAGCTTAAATAAAGAATGTGGCTCCTTTATGTGTGTATGTGGAGAGAGAGAGAGAGTGAGAAGGAGAGAGAGAAAGAAGACAGCAATAGCAATATAACAAAACCAGCCACCATTACATTGATTAAATAATGTTATATGCCAGGCACTGTTCTGGGTGTTTTACATATATTAACTTACTTAATCTTCATAGAACCGTTGCTGCTAAGGTAGTATTATTATGTCCATTTTTACAAATAAGGAAACTGAAGAATAGGGAGATTAAGTAATTTATCCGAGTTCCCGTAGCTCCTCAAGAGCAGAGCTGGAACTTGAATACATTTGGCCATTTTCATTGACAGATGCTTCAAATGCTCAAATGGAATCACAGTGGTTTATAGTTGTCCAAGAAGTGAACAGGTCTATCCCTGGAATCATGTTTCTAGAAGGCATTATGTACTGACCTATATAATTCAAGGATCATAAGGATATGTGTGCATAGGAAGAAAGGCTGATTCCCCTTGACATCCCCTGAAGAACTGCTCTGAGATCGTTGTGAAGTTCCAGTGGCCTACATTGGAAGAGTAAATAAAATCCCCACTACTAATGGATGAACTAAGGAAGAGAATGGTTTTTGTTTGTTTGTTCATCAGAGATTTGAAGGTTTGCTTTTTGCTTTGTTTTGTTTTGTTTGTGCCATTTTGCTTATCAGAGCCATTCAGAAGGCTTTGTCAAGGTTGGCCTGAATTCTAAATAAAGGGCCTGTTCTTTTAAGACTGGTTACCCTGTGAGTGTCAGGTGGGGTGGCTGAGGGTGGTGGTTTACAAGACAGACTGCCTGGATTTAAGGCTTAGTTCTAGCTAGCTAGCTCTAAGTTATACAGCTCATTAAATATTTGATGCTATTATCATCATCATAATTATCATTATTATTCCCAGCCTATGAGAAAGTAACTTGTTGTCACAGATCTGTTGAAAGAGAGATATTATATAGAGTAGCTTCTGTGAGACATTGTTCCCAGAAATTCAGGAAACAACACTGGATACAAGTCCATCATGAATGTCACTTGTGTACCATGATGAAGAGAACAGCTCCACAGAGAAGATTAAGGGGCATCAGTTGAGTTGATAGGTTGCTGAAATCCACACTAGTCCCCTGGTCTAGTCTAGAAAAACAGCATTCATTGCTTTTGGTTCAAAGTGTTGTGTAATTTTTGAAGCTCTGTGCAGGCCAGGGTGCTACTGGAGATGGTTCTGCAGTGTCCCATTTTGATCAGGCTTCCGTGTTTTGAGACTGAATGTTGCCATAGACTGGAAGGGGATAGGTTAAATTTCCTTCTTCTCTCCCTCATCACATAAAGATGTTTAAGAAGTACGTAAGGAAGGATATATCCCAGTGTTACTAGGTTATCTGAACCCAAGCATGATTAAAGAAGGTATAAAGTGGAAGAGGAAGTTACTGTGTGGGTAGTGCATTGGAGGTTAGAGGTTGAATTCATCCCTTATTGGAAATTGAAGGCAGTGGAAACACTGTGGGTATGATTTTTAAAGGACATTTAAACACTTTAAACAACCCAAGAGGGGTTTACCAAAAGAGTAGCTGACTGATTGCATAATACAACTTTGGAGAAACTCTTTATTAGAAAAAAGCCTATTTAGAGCATGTCTGCCTGGTTTGTCTTTCTATATTTTAACAATGATACATACTTAGTTTTCCACATTCTCAACAGAATCTTATCTCATTCTTACCTGGCATTTAGTAAATCAGCTATTTCATCTGCATTGCCAATTTTATAAGCTGATTTTAAAGATGCTTTACTTTTAATATCAAAATCTCTTTCTATAAAAATGATGAAAACTTACTTTCTCAGTGAAGGTTTTTATTTTAGTTTTTCTTGTTGAGGGCTTTCTTTTCTTAAAATTACATCCACTTCTATGTCAAACTGTTGTTATCATTTTTTCTGTATTTTAATAACTGGTAAACTTTTAAATGTGTTCTAGTAGTCCATAATTTTCAATCTTAAAATTTACCTTCTTTAGTCTTTGATATTAAGCAATATTCTCTGATCTTTGTTTTTAAATCCCTAACATCCTGCAAATACCTAGACTCTCATTACTTGGAACACAGCCACATTATTGTGCCGTCCTTGTGACCATCTTTTGTATGCCGTAGTGACACTGATGACCCAGTAGGGCATTCACTTTGTTTCTCCGGCTGCAGAAATGAGTTCGTACTGATTCACCTACATTTTTCACCTATCCTGCTAATGACCAAAGACATAGTAACTATACTAACTATATAATTTGTTATGACTAACGAAGATTTAAAATGTAGTGTCTGTAGAGTTGTTTAGAAATTGACCCTCACTCTTGGTATTTCCGATTATGTGTCTCTCCCATTAAACCATGAACCCTTTTGAGGAGAGAAGCCACATCTTGGTCATCTCTGTATCTCCATTTCCCGGCATAGGGCTACATATGCCACCATCACCTTCTTCATTATCATCATCATAGCTAGCATTTTTAGTCTCAGGTACTGTGCTAAAGACTTTACATAGATTTTTTTTTTTCATTTAATTCCTCTAACAATCATATGGGGTAAGCAAAATGATTACCCTTATAGAAATGGAAACTAAGGACCAGAGAGGTTAATTAGTCTAAGATCAAGGAGCTCAGTTAATTTTTTTTTTTAGTCAAACTGGAAGAAGAGCCATTTTGGATGCAGATTTAATGTTCATCTTATTTGTAGCATATTCAGGATGATGGTTCTAACCAGCCACAGAAACTATAGACAATACAATTATATGTTATGCTTAACCTTACCAGAATTTATAGTCTTATCCACAGAAGTTCCCCAGAATTAATACAAGTAAACACATTCATAAATGTGGTACTTAATTTATAAGGGATCTTTATTCTGAAGTTAATTTATGAATCATTTCAATATATTTATGAATATTTCCATAAAAATACTAAAATTGTGGATTGGGTTCCCAGACCACCCTATTAAAAAAAATTACCCAAATGACCTTTAAAAAAAAAAGTAGACCTTTATTCTCCCAATGAGAAGATTCCTCCACCTGCCCCCACAAATCTTGACTTACTTAAATATATCGAAGGTTGGAAATATCTTTTATAATATTTAACTTAATTTAGCTATATAAACATACATATTTAAAATCACATCTTAAATACATTAATCTAGAAATAATTGCTCTGTCCACTCCCATTTTTCAAGAAATAATTTTATCCAACTCTTCATGTTTGTCTTTAACATTAATGTCTCTGTCACTTCTGGAGCCCCTCTTTAAGTCATTTCCATGACATGACTGTGAGAGGCCCCTAGGCCCGGGGGGGGGGGGGGGGGGGGGGGGGGGGGGGTTAGTAGAGAGGAGTTCGCCAGGTGCAGTTCAAACAAAAGGGGCTTCAAGAGAGGGGAGAACTGGCAGGGGAAGCTATCCATCTGTAAGCATGGCTCACAATTCAAGTTTTCCCCTTATTACAGGATGCCTAATTGATTCACTAAGTAGACAATAGTCTGTTTGGTTCAATGATGCCTATAAAAGTGACTCACTATTTTATCTTATTTTATAAAAATATGTTAAATGTACCTTTAAAAAGTAAATACAGTTTTAAAGTTATATTCTGAGCATTTTACCCTTAGTCAAGTGCCTCTTTGTAGGTAGCCAAGATAGTCATGTATTACCTGAAATGTGGATCATGTTAATACCTTTACATGCTCTTAGCACTGAAAAGTTCATAGGTCCAAATCCATCCCATATGTAACTTAAAATACTAAACTATAAGTAAATATAAAGAATTTTTCAGTTACAGTTTTTCCCATGATAACTCCTTCCATGCGTTTGAATTTATTTTTATTTTTTGCTATTTTAAGTTTGTGCCAGGTTTACCTTTGAGAAATCTAGCACTGACCTTTGACAGAAAAAAAGACTACTCAGACTGTATTAAGGAGTTGATACAAGAAGACTGCTGTTAATTTCCAAGTTTCAGAAATAGCTTCTTTTTAAGGTCTAAGTTTATGGAGGAAGAACTTCAGTAAAGTTGTCTATACCTCTTCCTGTAAGAAGTACATGCTAGGGGATCCTGGGTGCCTCAGTGGGTTAAGCCTCTGCCCTCGGCTCAGGTCATGCTCTCAGGGTTCTGGGATCGAGCCCCACATCAGGCTCTCTGCTCAGCAGGGAGCCTGCTTCTCCCCTTCTCTCTCTCTCTGCCTGCCTCTCTGCCTACTTGTGATCTCGCTCTCTCAAATAAATAAATAAATAAATCTTTAAAAAAAAAAAAAAAGTACATGCTAGAAGTCTATCAGAAGTTATCTGTGGAGAGATGTTGCCCTGAATCTGTTTTACCAAATGGGTAAATTAAAGGTATTTGAGAGAGTGTGTTAGTTTTTATTTTACTGCAACAAAAGGAGACAGGATTTTCCCCAAAGTTATATTCCTTTTTTTATTAAATATTTTTATTAACATATAATGTATTATTTGCCCTAGGGGTACAGATCTGTGAATCGTCAGGCTTACACACTTCACAGCACTCACCATATACATACCCTCCCCAGTGTCCATAACCCAACCACCCTCTCCATACCCCACTCGCCCCAGCAACCCAAAGTTTATATTCTTAATACTGCAATGAATATATCATGTTAAGCAAATAGTTTTAAGACAATTGCTACTGAAAACATCAATAAAGATTATGATATTCTTCATTTATGTTGATTACTGTTTAGGATATTCTTGGGGTGGAAACATCAGCTATTTGCTTATCTAGTAAAATTTCTTTTCATAATAATAAGCTCTATTTCCTAAGTTTAAAATATTTTCTAAAACTGATGCACTGCAGTCCTGTAGGAGTATTGGCTTTAGGAGTTCATGTGCCTATGATCCTACATAACTACAGTAAATTCATCTTTCTTGTCCATTACAGAGATCTACTAGATTTCACTTCCTTTGTTATTAGAATGTGTTTCTCCAGTACCAGTGTGTCTCTCTACTGTAATATATTATGTCTTTCAAAAGGTCATCATATTGGTGTTATCATACCTTAGGACAATTTGTAATGGAGACTTTTTTGTTTTTATGTTTGGTTTGGCTTTGTTATGTTGTGTCCTTTAAAGGCCATATGGATCACTAGTCAGCCATCTCCGCTATGGGGCTATGGCACGATTTCAGCATTCCTTAATGTTTTCATGGTAGAAAATCTTGAATTTGTTTATATGTACAACAGCAGCCTACATCTTTGTGTTTTCATTCTCTCCCACTGAATTCATCTCCTGTTTGGGTAAAATTGTATTGTTCCTTATTTTGTATTTATATAAGAATTCAGTCTAAAAACATATCTTTCTAAATAAATAATAAGTTTATGGTGAAAGATTAATTAGGAAAAATAAATTAGTAGAAATTTTTTGAATAAATGATTCATAATTTTAGGGGTTTGATACCACTTTTATTTGTTTAAAATTTTACATTGAAAATACTGCTTCTGAAAAAATAAATGAAAACTACATACATATTGCTGGATGAATGAATGAGTTCTTGAATGAAATTAAATCTTAACTCAATTTGAATCATTTTTTTGGAGGAGATGAAATATAAAAATGGTTGCTATAGTCAACGTGCGTTTATTAAGTATTTATACTGTATGTAATGCTGTGTATTATGCTGCTTTCTGTTAAGTGGTTTTTGTGGGAGAATGATTTGAAGTCATATTTATGGTTACTTTTCCTGCTGTTATCATTCTTGATCATTTCATAATTTTTACAAATCATATCCCAGCTGCTTAGTAATAGGTTAAAGGAAAAAACTGATGTTAAAAGATTGTGATGTCAGAAAAGATGTTGCATTCCTAGAGGCAAAATAAAAAAAACACAAAAGTCTTTGGGGAGAAAAAAAGTAGGAAAAATATGGCTAGAGATTGTATTAATTGGTCAGTACTTTAAAATGTTAATGGGAGGTTATTTGTAGTATATTTACATGAGGCACTGTATTTTAAGATACAGTATTAACAATCCAGCCATGTTTTTACATTTTAGTAATTGTATACTGACCTGTAGTATTTTGTCATTTTTTATTTCAAAATGGTCTTCAATTGTATATGTTCTGAATTTTTCAGTTCATGAAACTGAAAAAAAATTGAGATTTTTAAAAAAAGTATCCGTATTCCACTCTAAGATGACAAAAATGTAATTGTAATTACAAATTAAAGATGATTTTGAAAGACATGTAGTTAACCAGGTGAGGTTAAACAAGATAAAATGATTTATGGTCATTTTATGAAATAATGACAGTCTTCATTTTAAGCTACAATGTAAAGTGCTTTATTCTGAGATTATGTATTGTGGCAGAAGCTAAAACTGCCTTTTTTCTAACAGTGCCAGAATACAACCTCTTTTTCTTTTTGCACTAACAAGACTGCTTTACCACCACAGCCCACTCTAAGTAATTAAATCAATCCTTTGTACTTACCGTATTCTCCTCTAGTGACGGTACTAGATCTGATTATATGCTTCATGCATATTCAAAGTACCGCACTGACAGCTCTTTAATGAGCTCTTACTTAATCAGTATGAACAATGTTCATCTTGTTCTTTTTTTCCTCATGCATTAGAGCTAGGAACAGTTGGGAAAAATGAAACATCCAGCATTCATTTGAAAAATATATTGTACTTTGAAAAGTGTCTAAGCTGAGGAAGTTGCATTCTGCCCTTTAAAAGTCTGATGGACAAATTGGATTACTAGTATTGGATTAAATAACAAATGGTTAGAGGAGAAATGAGAAAAGCTCACTGTGATCACAGGCTTTAATATTTTTTGTTACTTATAAAGCTAAAGGGGTCTTTAACCAGTTATTAAAGTCAGGATTAATTTGTAATGGTTCAACTTACTGGCTTTTAAAAGCTTTTTAAATTTAAAAATTTTTAATTCCTGGAAAACAATAGTGTAATGACGTATTAGAAGAAAATTTAATTTTTTTGTTACTAGGCTAAGTATAGATTTCCATCATTGTATACTATCTCAGATAAGGAGTTAGTGATACAGAATTGATTTAAACTCAAATATGTTTTTTCAGTTAATTTATATAATCTATGTAGCAGAGTGTAATGTGTCTTTAAATATTTGTTATTGTTAGGCTTATTTCCTTTTGAAACATGAGACTCTTATATTATTAGTCATTTCCTAACAATTAGGGGATGGGTATCTTTTCTTCTTACCTAGAAATCTTAGGCAGGAGTTAAACTGAAAATAACACAGTACCATATCAATATTGTTATTCTCAAGGAAGCAGTCTTCCATTGAAGAAAATGATGCTAATTTAAGAGTAGGCTGGTTGCTTCTAGTATTGCTGAAAGCCTCAATTATAGGTTAAGTTAAACTCAAAACAAAGTTTTAATATATCTATATTTTTAGAAGCCACTTATGTGATGAACACGAGAACTAAGTCTTTAATCAGAAAATAAAATATCATAAAAACTGCACCTATTAATATTGCACACATGTGTCATTTCACTGATCAAAAAGGCCTTCACCAGGGTACAATTGGCCTTTTTCCAAATTGCAAGCTTTTTCTCAGCTTTTTCTTTCTACTCTTTCTTCTTTTGTTGCTACCCAGGGATTTGTGCGTATCACAGCCTATCACAGCCTGTATCACATGACCAGTGTCAAGACATCACATGGTCCAAAGTGAATACAAAACCAGCTACCCTAAAAGAGAGATTAAAAATACTGTAAAACAATAAAGACTGTTGTTCATACTCCAAAAAAGATCTATCCTACGTCTGCTTCATACCATAAAGTTTTAATAGCATTTAATGAAGGCACATATCCTCACTATTCTCCCTAACGATGAACAACAGATATCTATTTTATAGGGATGCTTTGAAGTACATGTTAAATCTTTTGCACACAGATCATCAGCTCTTTATATTCTACTTCCATTCTTAAAAATTTCTTCAGCTTTCTGTTAACGTGAAAATAGTCATTAGCTCTTTATATTCTATTTCCATTCTAAGAATTTCTTCAGATTTCTATTGTGGAAATAGTTACATAAATTGTGGCACACCCATGATATATGCAAGTATTAAAAAGAATGAGGTAGATCTTTAAACAGCATAACAAAAGTAAATCACAGGGCAATATATAATATGATCTCACTTGTGCTAAAGAAAGGAAACCTGTATGTGTCTATAGATAACGTATATGCGTGTGTTTGATACACATAGTAATCTGTGTGGTCTGGAAGGACTGTAGAAGTACTTACTTCTGGAGAAAGGAGATGGAGAGGGCAATTGGAGAGGGAGGGGGTTGGTGACAGACTTGGCTTTTCTCTTATTTTAGGTATCTATTGTCTGAATTTTTAAAATGGGCTGGTCGTGTGTTTGAAAGTTAAAAGAAAATGTCTTGCTTAAAAAGAAAACGAAACTAGAATATTTTATTTTTTGCTAGATATTTAAGTTAGCCCTATGCATCTATACAGAAGTGGGACTGAAGTATTAAATAATGGCCTAGCAAAACAATAAACCAATCATGGGTGAAATTCAGAAAAAAAGAAAGTCAAAGAATTATAAGGTTGACTAGGTATAATTTGCATGGAGAGATGGGAAGAAGGTAGGGAATTAATATTTTTCTTGAGTGTGGTTGTGGCCTACTTCTACATGAACAATAATAAATATATAATATACATTGTAACCCTTGATATACTGGTCTTTGGTGGGGAGTGTTATAGATGATAGAAGGTAAATTTTAAATGTGCAATCGGTGAATTCTAAATTTTAGATCTCTCTGCTGAAATGTTTTGTGATTTACTGAACATTATTATTTTCCTTATAATGTGTCTTTTCACAGATAGCTATAGGCATTTTTTGTAGCCTGGTCATTTACAATGTATTTAAAATAATTTGCATGTGTTTGCCCTATTAGAGATGATGAGTTCCAGAATGGTATATGAACATGTATCTTTAGTTTACTTTTGGGGAGGAAAATAAGAAAAAAAGCAAGTTGTTACAATTGGAAGCTTTCATGAAATCTCTGGACTTCTCTGATCTTCCTGCTAGTCCTATAATTCTCATAATGATTTTTTAATGTGTGTGTGTGTGTGTGTGTGTGTGTGTGTGTGTGTTTAATCATGACCGTATGTCTTTCAGCACCATGAGTTCCTCATTGAAACATAATAACAAATCAGCCTCTGGGGAGGATTTAAAAGTTGGAACACTTTTTTTTTTTTTTAAACTGTACTTAATGTTAGTTTGATCTGTAGATATGTTCAGGGGGACTGAAATATACATGCTGGGTAATACCAGATTTAGAAGATTGGTTTATGAATTTTTAGATGTTGATTTCTTTTTTCAGACCCTGGACTTCAATATTGTGTTATTATAAACAGTTTAATTTGTGCTATTGGGGTACCTAAAATACGTTTCATGTTAAAAAATACTTGTGCTAAATTATTATTTGGATTATAAAATGTCAGATAAATAATTCGCTGAATTACAGGAAGGAACACAGAAGAAGAAGAAGCTATGATGCAGGAATGGTTTATGTTGGTTAATAAGAAAAATGCCTTAATAAGGAGAATGAACCAGCTTTCTCTCCTGTAAGTACTCATGACTATGCTTGTTTTTCCTACACCACTGATGAATCTTGGGCTTTTTGTCATTGCCTTCTTTAGGATTTCCTATTTATTAGGCTTATTATTTTTCTTTCCTTGGAGATTACAGTATAGTTTATATAAAAATAAAAGTTAAAAAGAATATATAATCATTTCTGAACAATAAGTTTTTAAAACAGTAAGTTTTTAAAAATAGTGATATATACTGAAAAATGTTTATTATATAGAAAGCCAAGGAATATAAAAAATTTTTGTATTTAAGAAATAAAGCCCTTGTGCACAAAAAGGAGATTTGGATTATATTAAGGGTTAGAGGACAAAAGAAATAAAATTGAAGTTTATTTAACCTCACATTTTAAGTTAAAAATGAAAATAACTCTTAATAAGGACAAAAGTACATTTGTATTCTACAGATGATGTTACCCTAAATTTGGGTAATTCCTCCAATCATAAAAAGATCACTTTTGTGTACAGTAAAATGGAGACCAGACCAAATGTAAGCATTCTTGGTCTTTAGCATTTAGTTCACTGTAGGATTTAATGTGTGTTCTTTTTGTTCACTAGCAGTATTCTTATATTATGCCACCTAGTGTGGGAGGGAGCAGGCTTACATATTTTATTTTAGTGAAAACCTCTATTTTTGTCATTTCTGCCATGCCTGAACTTGATAAAAAGAGTTATGAAGAAGCACAAAACTTAAATCCTCCTGGATTTTTAATTGTCTCTGTATTAAATTTGCACTGGTAGTACTTACATGTTTCTTGTATTCTTTTTACATGGCGTTCCAGATACGCATGTTTATAGTGAGCTATGAAAAATATTTTACAAAATAGTCTTATACCTGGCACTTAACACAAGAAGCATTGAAGAATGAGACTACTTATCTGAAGATTAAAATATACCTCTGTGCAATTCAAAATTGAAGGAGAAAAATAATAGCACTAGTAAATATTCAATCTGAAGAAGGTTTTAGGTTTGTGTATCATTTGTTTGGAGTAGCTTAAAGTTAAAGAGAAAAGTCAGTTATGAGTCCTAAAATCAATGTAACCTAAAGGTTCTTTTAAGTGTTTAATGATTTAGTAATTAGCATATTGATGAACTTTTGTAACTTGCCTAGGGAAAAAGAGCATGATTTAGAACGACGGTATGAGCTGCTGAATCGGGAATTGCGGGCAATGCTAGCCATTGAAGGTAAGAAATGGCCATGATGGAGAGAGGTATGTGAAGTGTCAACTGTCAAAAGAGATTTAAAGAGTGTAATACACTTCTGGTCTCACTAGGTGTGGCCTGACTAGGAACCAAAGGGAATTACAGATAAATGCCTTAGAGTTAGAAAGCAAGAGTCACATAAAACTTAAGAACCCTAATTCAGATAGATAATCATTATGTGTACTATTAAACACAAAATTGTCTTACTTTGTCAGTAAGCTGAAATGTCCATAAAATGGAAAATACAAGGAGTTAAATGATTTAATTACATTTTACTATGTGAAATTTAACGTTGTTTCCAGGAGGAAGGTAGGGATAGATTTATCATTTTGATTTTTCACATCAGACTCTAAATTTTACCTTAATATTTAATTGATGTCAACATGGAAATATGGCTGCAGTCCACTATAGTTCTTAAGATTCCATCTCCTATTAAGTGAATATTCAGGCAAAGATTGACATAGGAGATAAATAAAGCACTTTCATACTTTTCGTAAAGCTTTTTTATGAATTATATAGTAATCCTAAGCATCGTTCATAATATCAGTTAACATCAGCTAGCTTAACTATGGCATTTACTATATATGATTTTTTTTTTAAATTCTTACATGTTTAAGAATGCACTTCTCCTTATGCCTTTTAGTTGAAAATGTCTTGTAGTTCAAAGATGTGTGCTTAAAAACTAATCCTTTGGGCTCTGTAAAATGGACCTTTTGTCTAATCAATGCAAATTGATTTTCCTATTCTATATTGACCTCTTAACCCATTGACTGTCCATAGTAATTTCCTTCTTTACCTGATAAGGTACCTGATCCATAATAAGCCAATTCTAATTAGTTTGGAAACTAGAAATTTAAGTTTGTAAGGGAAAGCCAAATGAAACTGTGTATTTAAAAAATATTTTAACTAATATTGTGATTAAATAAAATATATGCTATTTATCCAAATATAATCTTATACGTATAAAAGTTTTATTTTTAATTACTTTTAATCTGTAATCTCATTTGATAAATAGGACTGACAGTGTTGTATATCCTCATTTAAAAATCAGGTTTACTTTATTTTAAAGGCTTCAGATAGCTAATTTCCTTCAAATGGCTATCCAGATGAATCAAATTATACATTGATAATGACTAAAAATTTGTCAAAATTATTTAAGAAGTTCTGTAAAACTTGCCATTGAAATAAAATGTACGGGTATGCTAAAACGTACTTTTCCTCTTGATACAATTTTTGTAGTCATGGTGTAGTCTTTAAAAGAGATTGAAAAGCTAAATATTTGAAAAGTGGGTATAATAGATACTATTTATATGGTATATATATGTATGGGTAACATAAAATGTATGTATATATATTATGTAAAATGTCTGACTCATTACATAGTTTATTCTTTATAGATTCATTATACATTATACTCGATACAGAGTATTAAAAACACTCTCTCATGTATAGTAAGTTAAATTATCCCTAAAATACAACTTGATACAATACAGTTGACTTTTAAGGCAGATATTGTTTCTGTCCCCAAACCAGTTATATTACCAAATACCATCTTAAAAAGAGGGGCATGACATGTAGAAAAGATCTCATTTTTATGGGTAGTCCTATGCCTGTATGCCAAACCTACAATCGCGAATAATTGAACATTTTATCTGCCTCTTTTTCTTGTACGTATCAGTACAAAGTCATATTTTTTTAAGAAGGGGAAAAGGTGTTTTTCAAGTACCTTTAATACAATTGATAGTTTTTTGAAGTTTTGTTTGGTTTTATTTTTTAATTAAGGTCATTGTCCCATAAGTGATGGTGCCAGTTTCTGTTGGCTGGTTGAGGGAAAGAAGAGATTTGAGGAAAAAAGTAGCCTGTTGATGACAAATAAATGGCACTTTTTTCATAAGAGGCCTGTCCCACTAGCCTGGGCAGTGCATGGGCTGGGATGTCCTGGGCCGGTACTGACTGTTGTGATGGTCAGTTCTGTGAACACAGTGTCCTCTGAGTCAGCCCTTAGAATGTGTACACATGCAGTTCAGTAGACTTTTGAAATATTAAAACCCACAGAAAAACACATAAATAGGCAACGCTAGTTGGTGTTGTTTTGCTTTCCTTTGTTTTAAGGTTCATTCATTCCGCTTTTTGTCCCCATCTCTTCTACTAGGTAGCCATAAGTTGGTTTTCTAATAAATAAACTAAAATCTTTTCAAGTAAATCTGCACCAGGAGAAAGCACAGAATGTTAATAGCCATATAGCACATTGAAAGAAATATTAACAGCTTGGTTTGAGAGAGAAAAAAAATTCAATATATCCATTCTTCTGAAAATCCATAATCACTTTGGCCTGTTTTTGCCTTTTTTTTTTTTTCCTTTGAGGTGTATTTCATAGCAGGAGTTTCACTCTACTGAGCTAAGTTGTAGGATCCCTTAAGCTAACAAACATCTTTTAGATACTTTTCCTATAGTTTTTTTGTTCCTGATTATTTAATGCCCCCTCAGGAAAGATAAATTCATTTCTGCACACATTGGGGTGGGCTTTTAGAAAGTGGTGTGTTCATTTTCTGCACAAGAAATGGATCTTCTCTAGGATTTTGTACATCTTGATTTATTCTTGGCTCAGAGTTTGAAGTGGGTGCTCTTCTAAAGGGATTTATGCATAGGTTCACTATTTTTGTAGTTATGGTTTATATGATAAGCTTTTTATATTTAAAATCAATATGTAATCCTGTGGAGGAGCTTATCCCCTAAAACCCCATTTGTAAATCTATTTTAGCTTTGTTACACAGCACAGCCACAGTCTTCCATAGATTGATTAGGTACAGCAGTAGAATCCTATCAAATGGCCTGCTCTGATGATGATGCAAACTCTTTCAGGATTGCTAGTTGACTGGAACTAAAGATAAGACTTGACTGCAATCCCCCAATGTGCTCTTTACAAAACTAGTGTTAATTTTCATCAAAGTGCCAGGCTTATTTATAGTGGCAAGGTTGAAGGTTTACTACAGGAACTTTAGGTCCTTTCTATCAAAGTATTTATAGGTATTTCTTTTGCCTTTTTTTCCAAGGTAATTATCAACTTCAGCAAATAAACTGAATCAGGGAATGAATAATTGGCCCTATATATAAAAAAGAGATTTTTAAATTAACAAAACAGCTCAGTGCAGATGGACATAAACAGAATCTCTTTATTTCAACACTTTGGCTCAAATGCAGCATCAAAACTTAATCCTATTTGTTGCAAGAGGATATGGCTTTTGTAGCAAAAGTACACTGGAATCTTTAAATTAATCAGAAGCCACATTGTAGTCTGTTCAAGTCAAAGTCAACGTATCTAGCTAGCTGTGACTGGTGTTATAGGTGAGTAATCCTTTCTTAAAATGCGTAACAGGTAACATATACACTTACAGGCAGGTTTTTAAAACATGACATTACATCTAGGTGAAGCTACTAAAAGGGGATTTAAATTTTTTTTAATTTAAGCATGAACATACAAATATGGGTCATGATCAATTTTAAAGGTATTATGAATTTTTAAAAATCATCAAAATAGTTTAATTTCCCAAATCAGCATTCAGATATATGTGTATGTGTATAAATTTACTCCCATGAGAAAGCAAGTGCAAAGTAAAAGTAGTTTTGCTAGTGTAAAATCTACTCAGTGTACATAGCTGTTCCCTCTACAATTGACTAATATCTTATAAATAGATATTAATATAGCAATGACAAATTTAATATGAAAAATCCTTAAATTTATGCTGCAGCATTTTAAATTCTAATGTCAGTTAAATTTGACTGTGAAATGATGAAAATAACCTAAATATTCATAACTTCAAAAATGTTTTTGTTACAGTTACAGAAAATGTCAGTATTGAGCTAGGAAAAAGTTAAGATTTTTTAAATTATTCAATACTTCAGGGGTTAAAAAATAGAAGTCTTCTCTCATCCGTATTGTTAAAGCCTTACTTATCTTGATATTTCTAATTATTAGTTAATTAAAAGTGACTGTTCAAGTACAGAGAATGAACAATTTAATTAAGAAAATTATATGTCTATTGTTAAAATTTATTTTTTCTTGGTTTTAGAAAATATTGTTATTTTCCATCTAATTGTATTTTTTATGTGCATGGTGGAGGAAATTTATTTCCTAGTTGTGAAGCTCTTATCAAAATGTTTTAGAAGTAAATAATTATGAAGCTTACAATCAGAATGATTTCTAGAGGTTGAAAGTAGAAAAATTAATATTCATCAAAACAGATAATCTTACTAATTTTAAAATTTAGTTATAAATCTTTTACAAATTTAGCAGGGTTTTCTCTGAGTTAATATTTCTAGAACTACAGTTACCTGAAATTAGACTAGATGACCTTAAAGATCCTTCCAACTGGAGTGTCTCTTAATTTTGCTCCTGTGTATAATAAGACTGATTAAGAGCAAGAACCAAATTAGAAAATTGTCTAGCGTTCCTGACCACAGTTGCATTTAAATCCAAAGGACAAAACTGTGATAGTGATAGATATGGCTTTTCTTCAATTTTGCTGTTTTGTTATTATTTTTTTCTTATATTCAGGAAAAAACTTTGCATAGTAATAGTTTCTTTACTTCTTCCCATGTTATAGAATATTTCACTTCTTTTAATAAGACTGTAATGTGACCAGATATTTAATGTACTTGTGTGATTTTTGTATCAAATGTGGATAATTAATACATAGCATGTTTCATATATATCTATGTATGTATTCGAGCTTATAAAGAAAGGAATCGTGGTAAAATTGAATAAACCATTCTAGCTTTTTGCTGCTATTCTAACCTTTATTACATGATGATGCATCTAATTTTTAATTTGTAAATACAAGATAGAATTCCCTCTAGCACCATTTGCTTTCATAAAGCTGCTGAGCAGTTTGCTGTCTTGAATAAATTTTGCTTTGGAGGGGGTCCGGGGGATTTGAACCAGCACATTCTTGTGTGGTTTGTGAAGATTCACATGGTAACCAGCGGTGTGCATTGTTAAGGTTTATCTGAATAAGCACCAGCCATGTGAGTTTTAACATGATTGCCCAGGGCAATGGAGAGAGAAGAGAGAAACCCGAAAGGATTGCACTCCTCTGTTTTTTGGAAAGTGCATTTGCTGGGGGAGGGGGCTGCATGAGTCAGTGGCCCCGGTTTTTTTTTTTTTTTTTTTTTTTTTTTAAAGCTGGTGTCCTGTTTCCCTCCAGGTCCTCATTTGTTCTGCTATCTGCCTCATCATCTACTTCTTCTTTTCATTGTTTACCTTCCTAATGAGGGAGGCGGGGTAGACTGGGGGTTGATTGACAGCTACAAGCCCTTACAGTCTGGCCAGAGAGCAGTTGGCATTGGTTTTAAAAGTGCTTTAAATGTTCGATTTGGTCCTGTTTTTATTAAACGAAACTGCTGCTCATCTTAAGGAAATTATCAGACCAGCGACGATTAGCAAATATATTATTGGGTCCTAAAACCTTCAAAAAACCCTGCCCATACGCCTGGAAAGAGCACTGGCCATCGGATTTTCCAACCCTTAACGTGGGGTTTCAAAAAGATGTATGTAATTTTTCCTTTGCAGAAGTGCTTTGATTTTAAACCACCCAGCAAACCTCTCCAAAAGAAAACTGGCTGTGATGCGATCGAGAGCTGCAGTGTAATATTGCAGAGCAAATTTATTTTTTACTTCAAAGAAAAATGCTAATTAGCCGATTCACTACTTTTAAAGTTATTGTGAAGCATATGGCGCCCAGTGTGAGATACATCCAACTGCTAAAATAGAGCGAAGAGGAAATTAGCGAAGAATGGGCTGTATGGGGTGAGCATGGGGGTGGGGGAGGAGGATAGGTTCTCAAGCAGATTCTCTAGCCTTTTCTGAGTGATTTTTATCGCCTATCTCTACTTCCCGCCCCCTCATTTGCCCACTTCCCCCCCCCCCCCCTCTCTGGCCGCTCTTTTTTTGGCCCCTCACACTTCCCCCCCCCCCCCCCCCACCCCCACTTTGGCGGAATCAGGTGCGCACCTCCGGCTGGCCACAGGCTCACACCTGGTCTCTTGCAGGTTCCAGCCCAGCGGTAGCCGAGCCCATCTGCGGGAAATACTTAGGAAGTTAGGTTTTAGGGTGAAATGCTCATCACGACGGCCAGACTCCCCTTAAAACACTATCTAGTGGCTCTCTAACATGGTTTGCGGAGAGATACAAGGAAATTGGAAAAGGCGGGAAGGGGGGTGTGTGTGCCTAGGCTCTGCGGGTGGGTAACGAGCCTCCCGTCCCCTGCAGACTGGCAGAAGACCGAGGCCCAGAAGCGACGCGAGCAACTCCTGCTGGACGAGCTGGTGGCCCTGGTGAACAAGCGCGACGCGCTCGTCAGGGATCTGGACGCGCAGGAGAAGCAGTGAGTCGTCCGTCCGTGGGGTCGGGGGGTCGAGGGGTCGAGTCTCTGCCACCAGCCGAGGGGCCATGAAGTTTTCGGGAAGTTCAGTCCAGAGGTCTCCGTGGGGCCCGGGGCAACCCCCCGCTGGCCCCAGCAGCCTCATTCCCGCTGGGGCTCGGATTTCGAGGTTAGAGGAGAGTGTGGCTTTGCCCTCCACGAAGAAAAATAAATTTGTTTCCTGTTTGACTTCTAGGGCTGAAGAAGAAGATGAGCATTTGGAGCGAACTCTGGAACAAAACAAAGGCAAGATGGCCAAGAAAGAAGAGAAATGTGTTCTTCAATAGCACCCGGACCAGAGTCTCCCAACATTTTACTCTTGGGTTCCCAGACTAGAAAATGTCAGACTCGTTCTTGATGTAAAACTTTTAACATTTTGGGGGGCTGGATTGTATTCTTTACGACCACCACCACCCCTTTTCCTCCTTCCTTTCTGGATAATAGAACTCCAAAAGAGCTTTGTTTAAGGATATTTTTTGTGTGTGAGTTAATTTCCTTGAAATCATGTGAAATAAATTTGCACAGATACCTTGTGAGTGATTGGTATTGAGAGTATTCAAGAGAGTGCTCAAAGAAGAAAGAAAAGAAAACCCTTCCCTCATTATTTTCCCTCAGTTTTTGATGGGAGGAAAATTTGGAACATTTTTGTTGTTATTGTTGTTGTTGTTATTGTTGTTGTTAATAGCATAATGGTGGGGGGGTATGTGGGGGATAAGAAAAATGTCATGAATGATTTTTCCAGTCCTGCCATATGTAACACTTGACTCTGTTACCTAAATTTTATAGTTAGATCATACTCAATCTACTTATTAAACTGTGTTCTATTTACCAGTGGGATTTTCTGCAGTTGTTTTGCATTTCACTGTAAGGATAATAGAGTTCCTGTCCTCTGTTTTCCTTAGAGGATGGCCCTTTAATGTAGGCTGAGACAGTCCTGTGATTTGAAGGTGAGCTATGAGGATGGAATTAATTGACATGCATCAGTTTACAAAGATGGTCTTATCATCTGAGAATGCGCCATCTTTTTCTCTAGATAATTATTTATTACATCTAGCTTGGTTCCTACATTTTGTTGGGTCTCAACATTGGCTCAAGAATGCTGTTAATATTTATTCTGTATTGATAAAAGTCTGTCTTGCCACTATGAGTAAATCCCCCAATTAATATTTTCTTCTCTAGCATAGCACTGTCATTTTTTTGTGAAAATGGTTATCTGTTTATTTATTACAATACTGAGTCATATATAAATTTTCAATAAAAGCAGAAACTTTCTTACCTTAACCACTGCTGCTACTTCCTTACAATGAAAACTTGACACTGGTTTGAGAAGTTCCTGTATCCATAAGACTTTTCATGTTGAAAAAAATGGTTCTCTTGAATGCAGAGCAGGATACTAGGCTGTATTTGGAGCTGAGTAAGTTTACACCATTCCGAAAGGGCCCTGCGGACACACGAATGCGAACTGAAAAGCAGTTAGTCATATTTTCATAAGCAATGTAAACTAGCATTTTCTGTAAAGGGCCCTCTCTGTTGTTAAAGATTTGAGGAAATTTGTGATTCCACAGCACTGAAAAATGCTAATATCTTGATGAATTTTCCACATTATTTTCAATTGTTAATGTTGCACTTATGAGGAAAAATTATGACTTCTGATAACTCGAAAGTCTGCAGGTACTGAAGTGAAAGGAAGATGATTATTGTTGGCGGGGAGGGTAAATGTGTGCAGGTGTGTGTGTATGAGATGAAGGAACGAGAACTTTTAATAAGTTCTAGGCTACAGAAAAAAACTGGCGATTTGATAGTAGTTACCATCACTCCTCTACAAGAAGTGTCCGAAACAAAGAAAGCTCGTTCAACAAGTCTAGAGACAGAAAACAGTCCACTAGCGTTTATACTTTAGCCTAGATCAAAATAAACGTACACACACATAGATATATGTACATTTACACACAAATTCCGTTCGAAAAGTACGCAGCTGCCTTCAACTGACAGTCTTTCAAAATGATAAAACTTGCTACGGAAGATTTCTTCATGAAAAGGATTTTAAGAAGTTACTGAAAAGTTACAGAACTAAATGAAATTGAGTATTTGTCCTGTTCATTCACGCAGGAGAGCGGAGCCGGCTGCCGCTCTCCGGGGGAAGCTCTCAGAACCCGACTCTAACCCCAGGGAAGCGGGCAGACGAAACCCAAGCTGCCTGGGGCTTGGGCGGCCAGCATCACCATCCCATTTACGCTGGATTCGGAGAACCTTCCCTCCCGAGGAGCCTCGCGGAGAGGCGGCTCCCCACTGCCGCTCCCGACCTGTCAAGTGACAGACGTTCCCTAGCCCCACACTTGCTGTCCCTCCTGCCCCAGTCCCGAGCCTCTCGGGGTTTCCATTTGGGCTGCTCTGTGGCGCCCGCACGCCCCGCAGCGGCGGCGGAGCGCCGACCCCCGGGGCTAGGAGGGTCAGGCCCGCGGCGAATGCGCCGCGTCCGGATTTCGTCGCGTCGTGCCCAGAGGCTGCCCGCCGAGCGCAGGCGCAAGCCCAGCTTGCGGAGAGGCCCGGAACCAGAAAGCCCGCGCTGCGGGAAAAGAAACTGTGGGCCCAGGGGTCGCTGAGGAGGAGGAGCGTTGGCAGCCTGCTGGCTTGGGCACAGCCCGCGGGCCGGTGCAGAACTTCCGCCCCTGGCCAGAATCCCACGACCCCGACGCCAAACCCCTCCCCCTGTCCCAAGTGTCCCCCAGAGTCTGGCCCGGCCTCGAGGTCACCTGGGTGCTGGATCCGGGTCCCAGGGCCCAGCTCCCACGCCCTCCTCCCCGGCTCGGGGGCCTGGAGCTGGGTGGACGTGCTCTCCCTCGGTGAGGCCCCCACTTCCCCCTCCCTGCCCTGCGGCCGTTGTTGGAACAGTCGCGGCTTCTGGCCCAGCGTCTCCCACCTGGACATTTGCCTAGCGACGGCCGCCTCAGTCCTCCACGCCGCGTACAAGAAACTTTCATCTCAGTCTCTCTTCCTCTCTACACTCCTCCCTCTTCCTCTCTTTCTTTTCTTAATCCTGGGGTTTTATGGGTTGAGCATTAAGAAAATTCGCCTGCAATTTAGGATTAGATAAATACTTTCATGGGGGTGGGGGGGCTGTGCTACTTGATACCTCCCAACTTCCCCGAGACCGTGGCAGCATCTGGAAGCGAGAACGCCGGACTCCCGCGTGGCGGGCCCTGGGGACCGTCTGAGCACATTCCAGCGCGCACAGCGGCCCCACCTCGCAGCGCCGGACCTCGGCCGGGCGCTGCAGCTGCTGGCGAAATAGGGCCCGCAGCAGGCAGGACTGCGAGAGGTTGAGGGGCTGGGATTAGGGCATGCACCCCGGCAGCACAGGGCTACACCCAGGCACAGAGCGCGCAGGCCTGGGCTGGGCTGCGCGGTCTGGGGACGCAGACGCTGCCGCAGAGCACTCCTGGGCGCTCGCATAGTCTTCCCCCCAAAACTAGTACCCTCCTGCCCGCGCCTTTCCCCAGAACTGGAGGCGGGGTGTATTCCATTTCTTTCTTTAAACCTCTGCACCGTCGCAGGGGCTCTGAGCCGCGGGCCTCGCGGGCTAGTCCCCGCGGGGGCCTCTGCGAGAGCCTAAGTTGTGTCCTCGCCCGGGTCAGCGCTGCGCTCTGCGCAGTTTCTTTTCCTGTTAAAGCTTTTTCTTTCTCATGTTTTTTCCTTTTCTCTCGTTCTTTTATTTTTTTTTTTTTTCTCTCTCTCTCTGTCTTTCTTTCCCTTTTGTGAATGGGCTGCGGTGTCTTTGTTCTGGAGAGAAGCGCCCGTGTCGCTGACTTTTGTGAACCAGAGAAGGATCTTGTAAAACCTCCTTTTCTCCTTCATACTCCCCCACTCCCACCCCTCCTCCTTTGCCCCTTTGATTAGATGTTCCCTCATCGTCCAAAAAAAAAAAAAATGTAATTTCGTTGGTCTGGCGGCCACTTTCTTTGAACATTAGCTCGCTTTCAGCTCCAACTTCAATTAGAAGGAGTTGATTTTGAGAGATCAACAAAAGAACCGACCAAAGCCTTATTAAAGGTCCTAAGAAGATCTCCCGGGTCCTTTGAGAAGCAGTTAAGGAAACAGTGTGCCCTCCATCATATTCTGTTACCGTATTTTATTCGGAATCCAAAGGAAAGTGTCGCTTGGGGGAGGGGGAAGCACTTTGATGAGCGGCGGCCGCGGCCCCTTTTCACTCAGCGGGCTCCCCCTTCCTTCTCCTCCTCCTCCTTGTCCAGAACCCAGTCCGCTCTAGGTGCCCGACCTCGCGGCCCCGGCAGCGCTGGCGCTCCCCACCGCGCTGCGCTTGGCGGCTCCTTGACTCGCCCTCACACTTACTCCTGTTCAAACTTTTCACTCCGCCCGTTGGGATGGAGGGGAGGGGGGATTAGGAAAAAGGGGTAGGAATTCCTCGAAAGGGAGTAAAGTGGTACCTAATATTCAGAAGGAGGTGCCACTTACAAGAATCGCCTTGCTCAGGGTTGGGGCGAAAACATTTTTTTTTATTTTTATTTTTGGCTCTTTGAAAAGTCCACCAGGTACACGGGGTTGAGAAGTTTGTTCGGCTGGGAAATGGGCTTCGCCAGTACGAACAATCCGGGGAAATCGCCCCAAGAAGGCTCCTTCCGCAGTGTGTGAGAAAGAAATTGAGGGCAGGGGTCTGTGGCCACGTTTTCCGCCAGACTGTCCCTGGTAGAAGGAGCCCGGGAAGGAGACAGAGACTGAGCGCGAAAGAGAAAGTTTCCCATTAAAATCTTTAGATTCAGAAGAAGAGTGTGTGTGAGGGATAGGAGACGCTGAGCTCCAACATTTGAGAAGAAGCGTTTAAGATTTGCAAACACCCTTCGTGGGGACTGTGAACCCCAGGAGACGCCGAGGAGCAGGTATGTGGCGGTGCCTCCCCGGCGGGTGCTGTTCCCGGGCGCGGGAGTCCCGAGGCGCCGAGGCGGGATCTGCGCACCCAGAGCCTCTCCTGCGCTCGACAAAGTAGCCTGTGCCAGCACGAGCCGCCCGCGGCGTCCGTCTGCAGGTGGTGGCGCGGTGAAAGAAGACGCTGGGGCCCGCGGCGCCGCGAGAGGGGCCGGGGGCCCCCTCCACTCCAGCCCGCGGCTCCGAAGTCCTCGAGCCCACAGCCGGGCCGCCCAGCCGAGTGGCGCACAGGGGAGCGAGGGAACCGGTTTTCCAGCACCTCGTCTCCTCTCTGCCACTCCTTCACGGGCGCCGAAAGGGCGAGGGAAGGGCGGGGACCCCGGGACGGCCTCGGGACTAGCGTCCGCCTCTACGAACTGGGCTCTGGCGCTGCGTTCGCTGTCTTCGCCTCGCTCTGCGCGGCGTTTGTCAGCCAAGCCCTGGAGTTAGCGCGCGACCGGGGCGGGGCGGGCGGGCGGTGAGGGCGGGGTGCAGGGGGCGGAGGAGGGCGGGGGCGCGCGGAGGTAACCCCCGGCTCGTGCTGCCATTGCCCGGCTCCCTGTCACTCAGCCCGCGCGGGGCCGGGGATTGGCAGCATAGCCCCGTTACGCACTCACCTCGCGTTCACATACCCGGGGAGGGCAGTAGAAAGGTGATCAATCTTCATCAGGCTACATTTCCAATCACCTAAACAACCCGGCAAGACAAGCCACTCCGACAAGGTAAATCGCTTGATTTATTTAGTTTGCAAAGTGCCTCTGCAGGACTTCCCTAGCCCCCACCGCCTCCACGTTGTATCGGGAATGCAACTGCAACCGCGAGCCACCTCCCAACTCTGCCCCTTTCACCCCCACCCAACCTTTGCGGCCCCTCGGCGCGGTCCCGGGCGAGGTAGTGTCTCGGGAACGCGTAGGGCTTTGCAAACAAAGTGTCTGTGCAATAAAGTGAAACCTGGAGGGACACGCACAAAGCCACTGGAAAGAAAGAGAGGAGGGAGGGAAGTTGGGGAAAGAAAGAAATCCGGGGATCCTAGACCAACCGTCCGGCCCGGCGAGTAATTCCTGTGCCGCTCTGTTTTGCAGGTTGGCTGTCCCTCGGGTCTGTGTGAGGGCGCGAGATAGATGGTGAGCGGCCCCGGCAGCTGAGGGCAGGTAAGGAGAACGCCGCGGGGCCGCCCTGGACTCCGGGAGCGCGTTGGTCGTTCTTATCTCTCCTTCCTCACATGGGTCGCGGCTTCCCAGGTCCCCAGCAGGTGGGCGGGGCTGGGGGGTGGCCTCGCTTCCCTCTGGGTGCGCGGAAGACCCCAGATCTCTGCTTCGGCCCCGCGCCCCCTCCCCCGCCTCCTCCGAAGTAACCGAGCCCAAGTGCTAAGTTTGAAGAAAGTCTTTGGAAACTCACGCTGCAGCCTAGCAGAGGCGCCACGGCTTGACGTCCTATTCTCTTTCGGCTCTAGAGCCCCGGCAGCTGCCTTTTCGTCCCCTTCCCTGCAAGCTGCATTGCCCCAGCCCAGACCCTAGGTCCTGGAGGATTGGAGCTGGAGACTTCTTTAGCTCTAACTGCTCTCCCTGAACTCCCTAGCCGGGGCCCCGGGCCTGCTTTGAATTCCCGCGACGCGGGGTGAAGCGACAGGTCCCCTGGGGCCCCCGCCTCACTTCCCCAGCTCCACTTTCTATCCCTGAGAATAACGCCTCAGATTGGAGGCAACGGGGGAAGCGAGGCTTCGACCTTCCAGTCCCGGTCAGCGTGAGCTACGCCGCCGAGGCCTAGTTGTCTAGTCTCCATAGGGTCTTGGGGCTGCGGGTTCATCTAGTAGGATAGGAAGGGAGCACACGGGAACGCTGCACTCAGGCCTCCCAAATCCATGAGACCCTTTGGGGCGCTTGGCGGGTCACCTTTCAGCCTCCGCCAGGACGACATTGTCCGCAACCAGGACCCTGCAGAAAGAAGGACCCGCTCGCGTTCACGAAGAAGGGCTTGCGTGGCCGTGGCGAGGCGCCCCTGACCTCCCGCGGCGTCTTAGAGCCGCCACCTCTACCGTGGCCCCTTCTGCGTCTCCTGGCCGCCTCTGCGGGCCCAGGGCCTGTAACTGCGGTTCAGGTGTGGTGGGATTTCCGGTGAGCAATCTTTCAGCGGCTGGGCACTGAGAAAGTTAACTGGAGGGGTGGCTGTGGTCTCTGGGGCCCAGACCCAGTGGCGGAGACATGGGAAGGAATGTGCTCTCCTAAGTAGGCAGTGCGTCCCAGAGAGACCCAGGTGCTGCTAAACCCCCGCAGTGCTTCATCTTAGCTCTCTGGAGTCTCTACCTTTTCCTCCCGCTTTCAAACAAAACGAAACAACCCCTTGTGCCCTGGGCAGGCTGCCTCACTGGCCCGAGTAAACGTTTGCTTTTGCAGTGTTGAGGCCGGCTCCTACCAGACCAGAATTTTGCCTAGACTTGGGACCTTGTGCACTCCACCTTTCAGGCTCCCACCTTTCCCGCTTGGCCCTGCTTTTAACCTCTCCTCACTCCTAGCGACGCCCTACGAGTGTCTTTTACCCATTCCAAGCCTGAAAAGAGGCAGTGACGATCCAGAAAAGCTTACTTTTCAAAAGAAGCTGTGGTCTTTGGGCTAAGGCCTTGTAGAGCCTAATTGACCGCCCTGCTAAGTTCCATAAGCCTGCGTTTCTCCCCATCCCAGACGAGACCAGGTAGCCGAGATGGCTCCCAATCACTGTTTACATGTGTCTCCTGTCTCCATAGGCCGGGCCCCCGGAAGGAACAGAGCTTGAAGGACTGCGCAGTGGGAGCCCCGCACTGCGCCTGGCCCCAGCCCCCTGGATCCGTCCGGGCGCCTCCACCCGGCTGTTAGCATGATGTCTTACCTCAAACAACCCCCATATGGAATGAACGGACTGGGCCTGGCTGGGCCAGCCATGGACCTCCTACATCCTTCCGTGGGCTACCCGGGTGAGCACTGGTCCCCGTCCCCAGGCCCTGCAATTTTTGGGGACCCTAGACTCTCAAGTTTGGGCACGCACTTTGTGGCTGAGCAGGCCCAGGGAGCCAGCTGGCTAGTCTGCCTACAATGCACTGCACTTTGCAGGCTCAGGGGGCAGCCGCTGGTGGGTGACTTGGGCCAGGCCAGTGAAGTTGTGCAACGTATGCCTTCCCAGCCTGACCACACGGTAACCTGTCTCTTGCTGTGGTCCCACCAGCAGCACAGAGTGCATTTACCCATGGATTCGTTTCTCATGGGTGGCATTTTTGGAGTGTGTGTGTCTGTTCCTTTCCCCCAATATTGAATGAGGAATCTGGATACTCTCTTGGCCCTGACAGGAAGGGCCAAGAGATGAAGAAGAGGGATTCTTTCTCCCTAATTAAACTGTCCTCTCCATTGTTGGTCTGCACCAACTTTTGCACTGCGAATGTGGAAGGCTTGAGACGAATTGTGGCCTTTTTTTCCCCCTAGCTCCTACTCTTTCACCTTCATTTATTCCTTCGGAAAGTGTTTTCCAGGTGGTTTTTCGGTGCACCCCTTACCCATGCCCCAGCCCGTCGATGAGTTGGGGTTGGGGGTGGTGAAAGAAAAGAAGGGAGATTGTATAACTTCTTTTCCTTTCTTAACCTCCAAGAGGCAGGGAAAGGGGCAACTCTAGAGTCTGGAAGACACTGGTTTCCAGTCGCACACATGCACTTTCTCCCACCTGTGGCCTCTCAGGCTCGGCCTTCCGGGGGAGTTTTCTTTCGCTTGGAGCTCGGCTGTCTTTCACAACAGCCTCGCACAGGGCCTGCCGGGGGCCTGTCTGCGTCCTCTAGCGGGGGTCCGCGTGGCCACCGCTGACCCGAGGCGCCCCTGCGTGTCCCCTCAGCCACCCCGCGGAAGCAGCGGCGGGAGCGCACCACCTTTACACGCTCGCAACTGGACGTGCTCGAGGCGCTCTTCGCCAAGACTCGCTACCCTGACATCTTCATGCGCGAGGAGGTGGCGCTCAAGATCAATCTGCCGGAATCCAGAGTCCAGGTGCGCGTGCCCAGGGCTACAGGTTCAGGGTAGGGGCCCTGGGTATGGTTGGAGAGGGCCAGGGAAGGGTGGTCTTGTGTGGGGCGGGCCTACCGACTGGGCAGCCCCTCTCAGACTCCCCCTAGCGCTCAGCCCGGGCCTGGGAGAGGGGCAAAGTTAAAGTAACTCGCTTTTGTAACTGGATTCGGCCCTTGGTCCCAGGGCGCCTTCGGTATTGAAAGTCCTTTTAAGAATTTAGGGAGAACAAGCAAGGCTCCTGAAAGTAAAGTGCCTAGAGGTCCCGACACTTGCCCCGGCTTCTTCGGCCATTCCAGGATTTGTCAGCTTCCTTTGGGGTCTTGAATCCTGCCTCTGCTTTTGCCCTGCATCCCGGGGATCCTGGAAATGGAAGAGTGGAGCTTGGCCAGAGCCCGGTGCCCTGTCCGAGTGCACTCCATGGGTGGTGCCGGTGTGATTAGATTCTTCCTTTGCCCAGAGAGGATGCCGAACGCAAAACCCTGCTACCGGCTTTGCTGTTTCTGGTTTTTGCGATAAAAATACTGTTTGGATTATAACTCAGAACTCTTCTCAAGAGCCTTTTATCTCGTCTTCTTCTCCCGAGGCTCGAGAAAAAACCAGGAATGTTCTGCCATGTACTGGGGTCCTCCAGGAGGAGTGAGAACTTTGCCCCATTTGGTTTCCCACTTGGAGCCAAGAAGCCCAACGAAATTCTGCTCAGGCTTCCTTCCCTAGTACCCCGAGTGTACAGCCTCTGTTCGGCCTCCTGGCCTTGCCCAGCGCCAGGCCTCCAGGGGCCGACTGGCTCCCATCTCAGCCTTGGTGACTGTCCTGTGCTCTGCGGTCTCCTTCGTTCCTCTCCACAGTTTCATCAGCTCTAGTCATAGAAGACAGGGCCTCCAAACGTACACGAGGTTGTTGGGAAGCAGCCAACGGCAGCAGTTTAGAGATGGCTGAACTTCTGGCTGGACGGACGCAAATGTTCCGCCCTAAGGCAGAGTTGCGCTGGGGGAGGGGAGGTGCACATCCCTACTTGGCCGGAGGAGGATCTTTGGTCTGAGGAATGGGGGAGGGTGGGGTAGCTGGGACCAAGGACGTGGGCTGGCCTGGCCAGAGATGGGGAGGGGCGGAGGTCTCGGTAGGAGAGAGATGAGAGACCCTAGGACGGGTGGTGGGTACAAAAGGCGGGGGAGCAGCAAGCTCAACTCGCCCCCTGACACTCTCTTTCCCGTTCGCCCACTGCAGGTCTGGTTCAAGAATCGCCGTGCCAAATGCCGCCAGCAGCAGCAGAGCGGGAGCGGGACCAAGAGCCGCCCAGCCAAGAAAAAGTCGTCTCCGGTGCGGGAGAGCTCGGGCTCGGAAAGCAGCGGCCAGTTTACGCCGCCCGCTGTGTCCAGCTCCGCCTCGTCCTCTAGCTCGGGATCCAGCGCCTCTGCCAACCCAGCTGCGGCAGCGGCTGCAGGCCTGGGCGGGAACCCGGCGGTGGCAGTCCCGTCGTCATTGAGTACACCGGCTGCCTCATCCATCTGGAGTCCGGCCTCCATCTCTCCAGGCTCAGCGCCCGCGTCGGTGTCAGTGCCCGAGCCACTGGCCGCGCCTAGCAACGCCTCGTGCATGCAGCGCTCGGTTGCCGCAGGCGCCGCCTCGGCCGCAGCCTCTTATCCCATGTCCTACAGCCAGGGCGGCAGTTACGGGCAGGGCTACCCTGCGCCCTCCTCTTCCTACTTTGGCGGTGTGGACTGCAGCTCCTATCTAGCGCCCATGCACTCGCATCACCACCCGCACCAGCTCAGCCCTATGGCACCTTCCTCGATGGCCGGCCACCATCACCACCACCCGCATGCGCACCACCCGTTGAGCCAGTCCTCAGGCCACCATCACCACCATCATCACCATCACCACCAGGGTTACGGCGGCTCAGGGCTCGCCTTCAACTCTGCCGACTGCTTGGATTACAAGGAGCCTGGCGCCGCCGCTGCTTCCTCTGCTTGGAAACTCAACTTCAATTCGCCCGACTGTCTGGACTATAAGGACCAAGCCTCGTGGCGGTTCCAGGTCTTGTGAGCCCAGGAATGGAAGGAAGAGGAGAAGAAACGCAACTACCTGCGCCCTCCGTGGTCCCCGTCCTGTTGCTGCTGCTGCACCGCCCGCCTTTGCCTCGGCTTCTGCAGACCTGAGTTTTCATGCCCCTAAAAGATGCCCTTTGCCTGCACTGCCGCCCTCATCCTTTTGCCACTTATTTGGGGGATGTGCAGACCCGCCCACCCCTTGGTTGAGGGGACCGGTGCCTCTGCTTGGCCCGCAAGTCCTATATGGGGAGAGTTGGGTGCTCTCCTCCTCAACTCCGAACGAACTCCTAAGCCACTCTCCTCCAGTCTTTCTTTCTGGGCAGTTGTTATGCACTTGCAGCCTTCGGAGGCTCTTTGCTCTAACTCGCTGTTTGAGCCCTACACTTTTATTTATTCTTTCTGGACACTGGAATCACTAACTGGCATGTGTCTGCCCATTGGAGTGTACCCACACTCCACCCCAAATCAAAACAACGACTGTTTCCCGCTTGCAGACTACCGCTCCTTCAGCTGCCCTCGGCCCCGCTCCCCGCCTGCAGGCCAGACCTTCCCGGCGCTTTCTCCTCCCCAGCGGGGTGCGCTGGGACAGGGCCCGAGGGAGGAGCGCCCCTAGCCTCCCGCGCACAGCCCCGCCCTGCGTAGAACTGGCTCAAGCTTCCGCCTCGGCGGGAATGCTGTACATAGTCAGGTCCGTTCCAGGGACCACTTAAACTTTTTAGTTGCTGTTGGTTGAACTGAACATATCTCGTCTTAGCGCCCAGGAAATAGAACTTTAAGATATATACAGCATATATATACATATATATACACACATATATATAAAACAAAAGCAAAAAATATTTTCCCTCTGTCCCCCTTCCTCTCTTCCTTAACGATGGCGCTTTTATTTTTTCAGTTGTTGCAAAGCTGACCTGCCCTCTCACACCTCCTCCTTCTGTGTATTTATTAAAGTGAACCTTTTTGGTTCCAGGAAGCTGGGCGCGGAGGGTCGGGAGGGTCCGAGAGTGTGGAGGAAACAGCCAAGTCAGGGTACGGGGAGGGGGCTAGGTTGGGCGGGGACGCAGGACTGATCCCTTCACCAGGTCGAAGCAGAGAGTCGCAGTTCCGGTTTAGAGACCAATCACAAAAGAAAACAAAAAAACAAACAAAAATACGGCATTATGGAAAAACAAACAAACCGATCCAGGCCCCAAACCCTAGTTCCAATTCCTGTGTCGGCTTCTCTCTCTTTAAGCAACCCTGTTTTGTCTAGTGAGTTTTTAGTGCACCTTCATTCTCCGAAATCTGCGGAGAGCCCGCTCCCGTGTATCAGTTTTGGCTTTGGCCTTTTCGTCCAGTAGGTGGGAAAGTAATTTGTAAATTTGATTTGTCCGATGTGAAGATCACAAATTACTTGTTGAAATGTAAGGCAGTCCCCTCCCCCCCCTTTATCTACATTATTTCCCGAAAATAAATGCAAATTAACGAACGGCTTGTCAGTGTCGCTCTTCTGATTCCAGCCCCAGGTCCTGGTCTCGGGGAGCCTAAAAGGAGGGAAACTCCCGCGTTAATACCCCCGAGTGTTAATGACCTGTGTGAAGCAGGAGGCCAAACGATAAGGAGGGAGGACGTGGCAAGAGGAGTCTCCAGAGAACGTTCTCTTAGGGAGTGTCCCGCCCTCCCGGTCAGCTTGGCCTCTTCCCCCAGGCGTTTTGACCCCGCATCCCCTCTCCCCATCCAGGACAGAGACAGGTGTCAGGACTCAATTCCCGAAGCAATTCCTTTCTCTTCAGAGGCAGGAACCTGGCACTGATTTCTTCACCCTAATTGCCTGCACCAGACAGAAGCGGGGGAGGGGAAGAGGGTCGGAGGCGGGAAAGGATAGCTCTTGTAATGCTTTCAGAGCCGAGCCAAAAAGGAAAAGAAAACAAAACGACAAAAAACCGATCCGTGTCCTGCATTTTGGCAGCAGACAACCTTCCTTTCTGCTGAGCTGTCCCGGGTGGCTTCACGGCTGCTAGGGGACCCGTGTCATTTCTTCCACGTGCTAAGATGTCCCTCTAAACCCTCAGGCCCTTGCCAGAAGTAGCCAAGTTATCTTTTGCGTATTGTGAAGTTTCTTTAAAACGCAAACATAAAATCTAGAAAAGTCGACAAGGACGCGTTTCACTTTGGCAGGGGAAGAAGACTCCCCACTTCAAGCGGGGGGTCGCAAAGGACGGTTCCATCTTGCCCTGAGAGACCAGGAAAGAGGTGGGAAAGGGGTGGGTCGATTCCTCCAGAAAACCCAGAGCCGGAGCTGTCCAGATTGTTTGGCCTGAAATCTCCAGGGTGTAAGGCCGAGAAGCTGCTCAACTTGTCCACGGGCGGGAAGGAAATAAGGAAACAACGAAAAGTTTCCTGCGAAGTGACCAACACACCCTATTCTTTTTATCCCGTGTGAGACCTGAGAACCCAGCGTGAGGCCGGGTTTGGAGAACGACCCCTCCCTCGGGGTCCCGCGCGGAGCAAGGTCTTAGGGCTGTGAGCTCCGGTGGTAGAAAAGCCTTTTCGGCCGTGTCCTCGCCCCCTGGACTCCGTAGGCCTGGCTCAGGCGCACTGCGCCTTCCTACTCCAGCAAACCCATTATCCCCGACTCAGCCAAGGCCCGCAGGAGGGCGCAGCCCCAGCCCTGCTGAGCCCGGCCCGCCGGCGCCGCCCCCGCAGGAAGACCCCATGCGCAGGGCTGAGCCGCCCCCGCGCGGGCTCCGCCTTGGGCAGCGCCTCCAGTTAAAGGCGGAGCCAAGGCCGAACCGCCAGGGGACCGCCGTGGCCCCTCGGGTGCGGGGCCAGCACGTGCCGGAGAGGCTGGGAGGGTGGCCGGAGCCAAGAGGCTTGCAGTCCGCGCTGCACGGGCCTGGGCACCACTGCTGGAGGGCTTCCCAGGCGCTCTCCACAGCCGACCCTGCCCGTTCCGCCCCGGGCCGCCCCGGCTCACGCAGCAGCTGCCAGTGCCGCTAGAGGCCCAGGTGCTAGGCTGCCCCCACCCGCAGCTCTAAGGCGGGTTTGTGGGCGGGGGGGGGGGGGGGCGCCTACTGGTCCTCTTGGCTGTTCGGTGGAAAGAAACCAGGAGACCCGGCTTTGCGCCTGCTCGGACAACTGGGTGGCCTCCGGAGCAAGGTACTCAAACCCCTGGGCCTCAGTTTCGTCGCATTTGTTAGTTTGTCCCGCTTGGCCTGGGACGCTCCAGAACTTCACACTTCGGGCGGTGGTTGCTGGTGGGTAGGTCCGCGTCCCCGCGGCCCGGCCACTCGGCGGCGTCTAGAAGCTTCGGCGCCTGCGTACTTCGGCAGACGGGAACGGGTGGCCAGGCTCTCGGAGGCCCGGCGGGAGTTCCCGCCCCGGGGACGAAGCTTCGAAAAGAGGCACGTGCTTTTCCCAGGGCCTCCCCGCCTGTGCCGAGGCCCCGTGATGCCGGGTGGAAACCAGGAGCCGTGAAGGCGCTGGGGCACCGCAGGCCCTCGGGACGCGGGAGCTTGGGGGAGCGGGGTGAGTGCGTGGCCGCGGTGGGGGCGGCCCCAGGTGCAGTGAGGTGAGGGCGCCCTCGCCAGCGGAGCGTCCCCGGGAGGCGGTGGTGGCGGCGACCGCTGCGGCGGCGGGGAACGCCGAAGGCCCCTCCCGGCCGGCCACCTGTTAATGGGCAGAACCGTCCTCAGCTCGTCCCTCTGCCCCGGGAAGAGAGGTTTGTCTGGTTTGGTTTTGATGTTCGTGACACAAGTGAAGCAATTTAAGGAGATTTAGCAACTTCAGAACATTTAGCAATGTTAAGATGTCAACATTTTTTTTTTTTTCGCGGAGTGCTCAACGAAATCTTCGTGTTTTTTACCCATAGTGTGTATTCTCTGCTCCGACCCCAGTCGTAAAAAGTTTACCCTTACGCGGACATGTGTGAGGTGCTGTGTGGGTAAAGGATAACTCATATCTGCGATTTTTAAAGAATTTTAAAACTTAAAGCCATCCCGAGAGCACCGCATTAATTTACTGAAGCTCTGAAATGATTCAGTAAAGTAACCTCGTTTGTTGTAGAACTTTTCAATATTCAGTAGCTACTGAGAGTATATGGAGACATTTCCCTAGATTGTGAAAACAATTTTTTTTTTTTTTTTGAGAGAAAAAGATCCTTAAAGCTAGGGAGTATTAACGCGAGAGGAAAAACAGGTGAAAAGACACTGGATGTCAACAGATTCGTGTTTGCTACATTATTGAGAGCAAAAAGCAGTAGTTTCATTTATTATGTCAAAAGAAAATTACTAGGTTTTTTTCATGTATTTTGTTCAAAATAGTGGTTTCACAAATAAAGTGATTTTTTTCGATTGTGAAAATAAATGATAAATTCACTACTCCAGCAGAATTGTTACTGATGTAATTAAGCATTAACAGGCACTAAGGTTTTCTTTAAATACAGAAATGAAATGTATCTGATATATTAAATGTAGTTAATATATACATTATTGGTAAAGAAAATCTGTGTCATTACTATTCAAGACCAAAAAAAAATCACTTGGCTTCTGATGCAGAATTAATTTAAGAACAGCAACAAGATATCTTTATGAAATTCCTTAATTGAAAACCGATCAAGTTCTCAACAAGTTATTCTATATTTTCCACACTTTCCCTTCCCCCATACATTTTAATATCTAAAACGAGAATGAATAACAAATTCCTTAGGTTTAACTGAAGAATATTTTATTCAACAATATAATACATAAAGTAAAAACCAACTAAAAGGTGAATACGAAATAATAACAACGTATTTTTTATTTGGCAACAAGAAAACATCTCCATTATCTTTAAGAAAGAACCTATTTAATTAAATGTGTGTGTGTCTGGAATATTCTTTTTTGAAAAGGAGAGGTTTTATTTTTGGCTTTTTGGCTGTATTTTTAGTAAATTGTTTCTGAAAAGGCAATTATGCCTTAATCCTGTTGATATTTACTGATACCTGAAAAAAGAATGAGATTGTTTTGTGAGGGAGGGGAACATGCCATTTTGACCTAATGATTGTTTAATCATGCTTTGAAAATGAGTTGGATTTTACTTAGAACTTGGTAAGTGCAGTCTTTCAAAAGCTTTTGAAAATCAAAAATATTTTCCAAAAATTCTTCAGTAACTTAGGTGAAATGGCAGTTACATAATATAGCCAAAGTTGAAACTGCTTTTAATATACATGATTTTGTTTCTTAGGAAAAAATAAAGCACCATAGTGTATGGTGTGCACACAACCAACATCCATATTCCACTAATTATAGAATTGTACATTCAGGTTTCTAGGGCTATTACTTCAGAGAAGGTTATGGTTTAAAATATTTTGGGGTTCTTTCTAATCAAATAGGACTTAGCCTGATTTAATCAGTGGTGACCCATCAAAACTTAAACACTGACAAGCTATTGTGTTTCTAAAAATTGTACACCTCCTATCCTCTTTGGGTAATTTACTTGGTGGCTAATATAATCAAAGACACAAAGTTCCATTTTATTCTGAAAGTCATAAATGCTTTGTTTTTCAGAGGTTAATCTTTATAGAACAGCTTATGAAACTATTTTAGAAAATTTTAGAAATTATTTTAAAGTGGATTGTAAAATTAGGATTTAAGGAACTTGAGTCACAATTTTTTCAGGAGTGAAGTAGAGTATAAATAAATCATAACTGATTTTGGTAGTTGGCTTAAAATTAATGAAAGTGTAGGAATAATGACCTCTGATTCAATGACATTTATCTAAAGAGCTTATAAAATATTTTTAGTATGCAAATATTCTCATGTATGTTCAAAGCTCTAAATGTTTATAAGATATACTATCGTCTGTCATAGCTATTTAAGTGTAGGAATCAAATTTTCTTTTTAAAGTTTACTTAAAAATTTTTATTGTGAAATATACATAGAAAAGAAAGTATAAAACATATAAACTTTAAAGTGGAAAGAAAATTTATATGGAGTAACATGTTTTGAAATACTTTGAAAAGTGGATTTAGGTTTGGTTACAATATCAGTGTGTAAATTTGTTACATAAATTATTGTGCCTATTTGTTTCAGGGATTTTGTTAAATCCTTCAGAATAGTGACTATTAATATATAGGGACACTTTTTAAGGCAGAAAAGCAATTATAGTCATAGTATGTAGAAGTTCTATGGGCCTTTGAAAATCCGTAGGGTTTCTTTTTTGAGGTAAGAATTGTACTTTATGTCTATTTATATTTTGAATGAGGGAGCACCAAAAATATCTATTTTCTTGTTTCTTAAGCATGGATATCTGACCTCCATGTAAAGCTAGAGCTTCAACTCTTGATTTCATTACTGGTGACCCTCAAATCCATATTCCTAGCTCAGACCTCTCTGTTTGACTTCATATACCTGTGCACTCACTGAGAAGAAGCCATTGGATTTTAGCTCTTAGGATGTTAATGATATGATGTCTGGGACTTGCTTCAAAATAACAGAGGAAGAGAAGGAATGAATGGAGTATGGATAAAACTAGATTAGCCACGAGTTGATAATTGTTGAAGCTAAGTGAGAATACATATAACTCATTATGCTATACTTTTGTATATTTATATTTTTCCATAATAAAAAGTGAATAAAAATATGCATTAGTTTGCTGAACGTAGTTTTTGTAGCATGTTAAGAAAACTGAACTTCCTGTACTTTTAGAGCTCATACAGTATTATTTGCATGTATTATTCTGTTTATATGCTCTCAAGTCTTGCAAGATTGGTTGGTGTGAGCCTCAGAGAGGTTTGATTATTTACTCAAGGTTACATAATTGATAGGTGGCAGAACTTGGTACTCAGGTCTTTAGATCCCATGTTCTTTTGCTATAAAAGCTACCTAAAAGTTACACTATGATAGCAAACACTAATTTTTAAGAAACCACCAGATCACTTGACGGTCCAACTACCAACCAGATTATCAAAAAAACATGCTTTATCTAAGTTAGAGTTATAAAATTTGAGCTTTGATAACTGAGAATTATTTCCTGGGACATTGTTACCCTTATGTTTCTGGGCATCACTTAAATCTAATTTTTATGAATGTTCAAAAAGATTTTAAGAGAGCATTAACTGAGAGTACTAGTCAGATACCAGGTCTTTCTATTTATTATTTTAATTTCTTATTAATTTTTAATTCCTTACTAGTTCTTTATTTCTAAGTAATTCTAAAATTCCTTACCGGCAGGCTCATGTTTATGAGCGTGTTGTTTTTTTTGTTTGTTTGGTTGTTGTTTTTTGTGTGGGGTTTTTTTTTTTTTTTTTTTTGCTGTTCTTGACCAAATCTTTTTTGCACTTTAGAATATTGCTTTGCTACATTATAGGAGTTTTAACCAGGGAAAGCTGTGTAAACCAGGTAAGGAGCTGAGATTAGATTAATGGCTCTGTGTGTGAAGCTTAATTTATTTGTAAACAGGTACTTGGAATCTCATAGTCTAACTATACTAACCTGGGAACTTCTCTTTTCAACTTTTGAAGTTTGTACCTTAATTTTTAAAATCCAACCGATAGCAAATCCTCTCTTTTTAAGGGTAAATTTTATTTTTTCAGAGCTAAGTCTGTAAATTTAAAAATGGGTTAACAAGTTGAGTAATAGAAATCACATCACTTTATAGATATAGGTTTCCTTTATTGAAAAGTGAAAAGCAGAAGTCTTATTTAAATTGTATGTTTAGGGCACCTGGGTGGCTCAGTTGGTTAAGTAACTGCCTTCGTCTCAGGTCATGATCCCAGAGTCCTAGGATTGAGTCCTGCATGGCGCTCCCAGTTCCACGAAGAATCTGTTTCTCCCTCTGACCTTCTCCCCTCTCATGCTCTCTCTCACTGTCTCTCTCTCAAATAAATAAATAAAATCTTTAAAAAATATAAATTGTATCTTTATTTCTTCCATTTTCAAAAACCGCTCAGGTCATGTTTCTATTCCTGCTGCTGACCTCTTCAGTCTTCCTTTTACCTAATGGAAAAAATAAAGGTTGTTTGTTCATGTTCCTTAATGTTTGGAAAAGAACACATTTAGTATCAGTATTCTTTCTGTATTTCCTCAGTTGCGGCATGAACTTTATCATATACTCAGATTAGCACCTGATAATTCCTGCATGCCTTTGTATTTGTACATTTGGAACCAAGATTCTCCCTACCCCATTGTATCCCAATCAATAAAATAACTAAATCTTTTATCCCAAGAGAGATTAGAAGTCAGTGGGGGTCCTAATGCTGAGAGAAGCCTTAAGAGATGGGACTAAGTTTCCCTTTACCCGAAGTCCTTGGCACAGTGCCAGACACAAGGTAGGTCTCAAATGAAAGAATGAAATCCAGTCATCAGCCTTGAAACAGATTTAAATGTAATTCATCTCAGATACAGAATTGTCTTTTTTCTTTGTGGTATTCAGAGTTAGTCCTGAATGAATTCAATAGCATGTTTTCTTAATCTCTTTTAATCATCCTTAGAATTAAGACCTTTCTGAACTTGTCACTATTACATCTCTTGTTAAATATAAGACCATTTCAAAATTTAGTTCATTAAAATTTAAAGTTATACACTTAAAAGTCTATAAAATTTATATATACATTTAATCGAATAGTTATTAACATCTTATAATCACCACCACTAGAGTCAAAGAATAGAACATTATTGGGACTGTAGAATTCCCTGAATATATCCCTTGCCCATTACAATCACTTTTGTCTCTCCATAAGTAACCACTATCCTATTATTTATAGTAACTATTTTCTTGGATTTCTCTTTTATTTTTTTTTTCGTGAATTTCTCTTTTAATTTAACTACTGGATATGCATTCCTAAAAAATATGGATTTGTTTTGCCTATTTTGATTTTTACATGAATAGAATTGTATTATTTTTGTAATTTTCTACTTAAAATTACCAGATTTATTCATGTTATGGTGTGTATCTATAGCTTCTTCATTTTCATTGGTGTATGCTGTATAATATTCTATTGTATGAATATACCACAATTAATTGATTTATTTTACTGTTGATAGGTATTTGTGGTGTTTCCAGGTTGGGACAGTTATAATGGTACAGCTCTGAACATTCTTTTATGTGTATCCTGATGCACATAAAGGTTCAAATCTCAAGAGGATATCCTAGGAGTGAAATTTCTGAGCCATAGGGGGTGCATATTTACAACTTAACTAGATATAGGCACAGTTTTTCAAATTGGTTGTGTTAATTTATATTCCCAAATAGGGTGTGAGAATTCCAGTTGCTCCATATCTTTGCCAAAGCTTTTTAGACTTTAAATTTTTTTTTCAATTATTGGACATGTAATAACATCTCATTGTGGTTTTGATTTGTGTTTTCTTGATTGGTGGTAAAATTGAGCCCCTTTTCTTATGTTTATTTGGATATCATTTTTTTAAAGATTTTATTTATTTATTTGACAGAGAGAGAGAGATCACAAGTAGGCAGAGAGGCAGGCAGAAAGAGAGGGGGAAGCAGGCTCCCCACTCAGCAGAGAGCCAGATGCGGGGCTCGATCCCAGGACCCTGAGATCATGACCTGAGCCGAAGGCAGAGGCTTAACCCACGGAGCCACCCAGGTGTCCCTGGATATCATTTTTGTGAAGTATCTATTCTTATATTTCCCTTTTTTTCCCTTTTATTTTATTTTTATTTTATTTATTTGAGAGCGAGAGAATGAGAGGGGGAACATCAGAAAGAGAAGCAGACTCTTCACTGAGCAGGGTGCCTGACTCGGGACTTGATCCCAGGACTACAGGATCATGACTCTAGCCGAAGGCAGTTGCCTAACCAGATGAGCTGCCCAGGCGCCCCCCTTTTTTCCCTTGAGATTATCTACCTTTCTTTTTTTTTTTTTTTTTTTTTAAGAGTTTTTTACATACTCTGAATACTAGTCCTTTGGCAGTTACATGTGTTACGGATATTTTCCCCACTTCATGCATTGTCTTTTCACTCTTAGGATGTTTTAAAGTAGCTGAATTTATTGTTTATGATTGGTGTTTTTTGGGTGTCTTATTTAGCAAATCCTTTCTTACCTCATAATCATTAAAATATTTGCCCAAATTTTCTTTTGAAAAATTTAAGTTTTGTGTTAACATATTAATGATCTGACTTTTTTGTAGTGTGCGGGATTTGGCAGCCTTTCCTCCTCTTGAAACTTTATTTGCTAATATGACAGCAAATGTCCTCTTTTGGGAAAAAAAAAAGATTTTATTTATTTGAGAAAGTATTCATGAGAGAGCACAAGCAGGGGGAGTAGCAGAGGAAGAGGGAGAAGCAGGCTCCCCACTGAGCAGGGAGCCCAATGTGGGGCTCAATCCTAGGGCCCCGGGATCATGACCTGAGCTGAAGGCAGCCGCTGAACCGCTGAGCCACCCAGGTACCCCTGCAAATGTCTTTATGTTGATAATTCCAAAAATCTGTATTTTTGGTAATGACTGTATTCCTTAGCTGAGACCTATATTTCCAACTGCCTCCTGGATCTCCACTTGAATGTCTTGCAAATATTTGCTAATATCTCAGTTTAGAGCTCTTTTTCTTAAACTTTGGTTTTGATTCAGATTAAATCATGAGATAAACCAAAATACATGGTACAATCTTTGACTCTTCTTTCTTTATCTTCTCCATCAAAACAGCCATCCCGTCCAAGTAATTCTACTTATGAAATGCATGTTAAGTCCATTCAGTCCCTACTTTCCAGCTCCACAATTACTGCTCAGAGTTCCACCTAGTCTGGTACAATATCTTCTAATTGGTTTTTCTGCCTTCCTTCTATTCACCTTCTCTAGTCATTCATTCCCACAGCTCTGGAAGTTTTCTTTATAAGACACAAATCCCATCTCTTTCCTGCTCTTATGGCTTTTCATTGCCTTCATTAGAACAACAAATTCAAATTCCTACCCAGCTCCTACCATCCGTTCTGCAGGAATCTTGTGTTTTAGCCACACCAGGCTATTTACAGTTTCCCAAAGAAGCCATGTCCTTGTGCCTTTTTTCATGTTGTCCCTTTTGCTTGGAATAGTCTTCCTTCCACCTCTTCACACTGGGAATATCCACATCATTCCCAGAAAGAATTAATCCTCTCTGGGGCGCCTGGGTGGCTCAGTTGTTAAGCATCTGCCTTCAGCTCAGGTCATGAGCTGAGATCGAGCCCCACATTGGGCTCCTTGCTCAGCGGGAAGCTTGCTCGTCTCTCTCCCACTCCTCTTGCTGTGTCTCTCTCTCTCTGTCAAATAAATAAATAAAATCTTAAAAAAAAAAAAAGAATTAATCCTCACTGCCTTTGGGCTTCCCATAGCACTTTGTTCATACTTTTATTGCAGTGCTTATTATAATACTTTATATTTGTTGATCTCCCATGCTAGATTTTGAGGCTTTTGAAGACAGAGTATATGCTTTATTACTATTTTTATTCTTAGAATCTAGCAGCGCTTAGTACAGAATAGTCAGTAAATAACTGAAGTAAAAATATTGAAGAATTGTGTTAGCTTTAAAAAAGAATATAGAAATGTGTGCTTTGACTAAAAAGCCATAAGCAGGGAAATATGTTGATAAAAGTGTACACTGGGTTGTTTTATGTGAGTGGGTTCTAGCTGAAAAGATAAGAACTATGCTGCTCCGGTCCAGTGCTAACTGAAGGGACAAAAATAATATTTTTTTAAAAAAGATTTTATTTACTTATTAGAGAGTGCACAGGCAGTGGAGCAGGAGAAACACGCCCTCTATGGAGTTGGGAGCCTGATGTGTGGCTCCATCCCAGGACCCTGAAATGATGACCTGAGCCAAAGGTAGCCCCTTAACTGACTGAGCCCCTCAGGTGTCCTGGAACAAAAATAATCTTTTTTTTTTTTTTAAAGATTTTATTTATTTATTTGACAGAGAGAGAGATCACAAGTAGGCAGAGAGGAAGGTGGGGCGTGGGGGGGGGAATCAGGGTCCCCGCTGAGCAGAGAGCCCAATGTGGGGTTGGATCCCAGGACCTTGAGGTCATGACCTGAGCCGGAGGCAGAGGCTTAACCTACTGAACCACCCAGGTGCTCCTGGAACAAAAATAATCTTTTTTGTTTGTTTGTTTTGGTTTTTTTGTTTATTTGTTTTTTATTTGACAGAGATCACAAGCAGGCAGAGAGGCAGGCAAAGAGAGAGGAGGAAGCAGGCTTCCCGTTGAGCAGAGAGCCTGATGCGGGGCTCAATCCCAGAACCCTGAGATCACGACCTGAGCCGAAGGCAGAGGCTTTTTTTTTTTTTTAAAGATTTTATTTATTTATTTGACAGAGATTACAAGTAGGCAGAGAGGCAGGCAGAGAGAGGAGGAAGCAGGCTCCCTGCTGAGCAAAGAGCCCGATGTGGGGCTAGATCCCAGGACCCTGGAATCATGACCTGAGCTGAAGGCAGAGGCTTTAACCCACTGAGCCACCCAGGCGCCCCAAGGAACAAAAATAATCTTAAAAGAACAAATAAAATTGAGCTCTTATTTTTATTTTAAAATTTATTTATTTATTTTAAAAAGATTTTATTTATTTATTTATTTATTTATTTATTTATTTATTTTTCAGAGAGAGAGAGAGAGTGAGAGTGCACACACAAGCAGGCAGAATGGTAGGCAGAGGCGGAGAGAGAAGCAGGCTCCCTGCTGATCAAGGATCCCGATGCGGGACTTGATTCTAGGACACTGGGATCATGAACTGAGCCCAAGGCAGCGGCTTAACTGACTGAGCCACCCAGATGTCCCGAGTTCTTATTTTTAAAAGGGTGATTTATGTATCAAACAGACTTAGAATGCAAAGTTAAATAAAATTAGTTAAAAAAAATAAGTTCACAATACTGCTGAAGAAATTTTTGACTTTCAGGGAACACACGAATGAACAGAGTCTGTCCTGTTACAAATTTTATAATATCATGAATTATGTCTGTGTTGACAGTGCTTGCTAACTCTTACTCTGGAAGGTGCTGGTAAATCCAGGTCCCCCTTAGGTTTAATCAGAACAGTGACAGGTTAACAGTTGTTGCATGTGCTGATTATGCAGATTCCTGTAACCAATAAAACCTTTGGTGACTAGAGTCTAAATATTTACTCAGTGTTCATACAGCAAACATACAACACAACTGAATTATGGTGAGGCAGGGTTAGTGTTCAATAACATTATCTTTCTTTTCATGCTCACATAATTGATTCATTGTATGCACGAGAATATTCTAAATACAAAATGTTTGTAAAGAAACTTTGGAAGCAAAATGAGTTTTCATTAAAATATTATATATCATTTATGTCTGGATTTCTGATTGGAGTAAATCTTTAAAGAAGTTTGAAAGAAGTTCATCTTTATCTGCAGATAAGTTTTCTTCTGATGATGAATTTATAGATTTTGAAATAAACCAGCCCTTTAATCATAAGAGCAACTCCTAGATAAACATGGTCAATTGAATACATGTCTTAGTTTTGCTCTCTCTTGAAAACATACTTAGCTGAAAGGGAATAAAGAAAGGCATAAACTCTGTAAGGACAAAGAGAACATGGGAGGAGATGTCAACAGACTTTTTGGAAACGGGGCCATTGGTAGATGGATGAGTGCAACTGTCTTAGTAAAGAAAGCTGACCCCTCAGTTGTGGCTAGCTGAGATAGTGACTATCAGCCAGTGGCTATTTAGATACTGGTGGTCTCCAGACAAGAGGCCAGCATGAACTTGGTAGGGAACCTGAGCTCTATTTTGGATGATCTGATTGTAATACGTTTGTCTAGATTCTTTGAGTTTGGGAATAACTGAATATTCATAGATGAGTTATGCTATGTAAGCATATATTATGAATGATACTACTAATGAATATAAGGAGGATCTATAGTGGCTTTGTTAATTCAACAAGGATACAATAATTCTAGATTTACACAATCATCATTTATAGGGTAACACCATGTGTGCCTTTTGAGCTTCTGAAATATTGCTAATCTGAATGAAGATGCAATATAAGTGTGAAATTCACCTTGGATTTTACAGACTCAGTATAAAAAACATAAAATATCTCCTCAGTGGGGCTTCTGAGTGGCACAGTCCATTAAAGCTTCTGACTCTTGGTTTTGACTTGTGTCATGATCTCAGGGTTGTGACAGGGATCCCTGGCTTAGGTTCCATGTTCAGTGTGGAGTCTGCTTAAGACTTTTCTCCCTCTCCCTGTGCCCCCCACCCACGTGCTTGCTCTCTCTCAAATAAGTAAATCTTTAAAAAGAAAATCTCCTTAGTAATTTTTTATTAGTTGCTTATTGAAATATTTTGTATAGTGTATGTTATGTTAAACATACTATTAAAAATATTTCACCTGTTTCTTCTTACTTTTCTAATGTAGATACTAGAAAATTGCAAATTTCATAAGTAGCTCTTATTATTTTTATACAGCTGTGAATAGTGTTATTAATCCTTGGGTGGCTGGTATGGTTCCCTGGTCTATGTCTTACAGGGACCCTTTAAAATGAGGCCCTTTAAAAATAAATAAACAAATGGGGACCTGCTCCATATTGTGCAAAACCTCTCTCTAGTACTTAAAGTATTGCAATGTATCCTTCTAGCAAACTACACTGTTAGTGGAATTATGAGTCTGTTTATTGAATGAAAGAATAGTCTAAAGATATCAATAGATATCTTGGTAAAATCTGTAATTTTCTTGTTACCCATCTACCATGGTTCTTCAGCACAACTCTTTCCTTGAGTCCATATAATTTTACTTACCTGGTTATTGATTGCTTTAAGAGAGAACCACAGATTTGAGCCAAATGAGAATACTGTAGAGTCTTCATTACCAACCTGGTCTTTGGTTCTCAGGCTTTCTAGGACTATTTCTGTTTTCTAATACTTCAATCTTGATAGCGGTTACTTAAAACCTTTCACTCTTCTCAGCAGATGACCCCATATTCTACTTCACTGATAAAAAGCTATAGAAGGTATCAGAGAAGAATGCCCTTGAGTTTCAACTACAGATCTTCCTTGGGGTTATGTCCCAATAAACCTATTGTAAGTTGAATATATTTTGAGTCAAATGCATTTAATACACCTACCAAATGTTGTAGCTTAGCCTCACCTACCTTAAATGTGCTCAAAACACTTACATCAGCCTACAGTTGGGCAAAATTATCTATTAGAAAGTCTCTTTTGTAATAGAGTTTTGAGTATCTCCTGTAATTTATTGAATATTGTGCTGACAGTGAAAAGCAGAATGGTTGTATGAGTACAGAATTGTTGTAAGGGTATCAGTTTTTTACCTTTGTGGTCACATGGCTGACTAGGAGCTGCCACTGACTGCCACTGCCCAGCATCATGAGAGAGTATTCTACTGTGAATTGCAAGCCTGGGAAAAGATCAAAATTCAAAGTGTAGTTTGTACTGAACGTGTATCACTTTTGCACCATTATGAAGTCAAAAAATAAGGTAGGGACCATCCATATGGCTACTCTCTCTCTCTGTGTGTGCATGTATGTGCCATGCCTACAGTTTAACCTGTACTCACAGCCATTCTTTATCTCCTGTCCACTGCTAGGCATGGTCGTTCTCTTCTGTCTGAGGAAAATCTCCCATGTTCTGCACCTTATCCCCTTGTGCTTCCTCAGAGCCCTTTGTTTTGGCATCTTCACTTTCTTTCTCCTTCTCTATTAGAGAACTCAACAGTACTTAAACATGCTTTAACTTCTTCCATTTTTTAAAAAACCCCTCTCTTGGGGTGCCTGACTGGCTTGATCACTAGAGCATGTGACTCTTGATCTTGGGGTTGTAAATTGGAGCCCCAAGTTGGGCGTAGAGATAACTTAAAAATAAAATCTTGTAAAAACAAAACTCTCTTGACTACTTGTCCTATACCTAACACTGTGTCTTCCCCTGTTTAACAGTTGAGCTTCTTGAAAATATTTTTTATTTGTTGTTTCCACATCCTCCCCCTCTATTCATTTTTTAACTCACTATAGTAAAGCTCCCACGCCAAGACTGGTTTTGCCAAAGTCACTAGTAACTTATATTTTTGTATTCCAAAGGATAGTTTTCAGTCTTAATCATCGTTCATCTCTCGATAGCATTTGATACTAGTAGTCATTTTCTCTTTTAGGAAATACTTTTTTCTTTTGGTTTTGGTGATACTCTGTTATTCTGGTTTTTATCCTAATGTCCCTTCTTCTTAGACTTCTAAGTGACTCCTGCTTTTCTGCTGTATTAATTAGTGTTGTTCCTCAAGACTTCACACTGGGCTGTTTTCTTACTTAACTCACCCTGGCTAATTAATCTACTACCATATTTTCAGTTCTAAATTTGTATTTTCAGCCCTAATCTCTAGATCCAATTTCTGTCTGGAAATACCATAGGATCCCTACTACCACATCTGTTCTTCTTATTCTATCCCTTATCTCCATGAATAATAACTCAATCTGCCCATGAGCTTAGCAAGGAAACCAGACGGTCCCCTGCATTCTAACCCCTGTGATCCTTCCACAACACTCATTGTCAGTTTTTCATCAGGTTTGGTCCACCTCATCATTTAGCAGCTTTTTATTCTATTTACCTGTCTATATACCAGATACAAATACAAAATATCATTACAGTCTCTCAGCTAGTTTGTTCTAATGATGTTCTAACTGGTTGGTTTTCTTTGATGCTTGCACCTATGCATAAAATCTGCGGTAGCTAGTTTCCAAAGATGGCGCTCAGTGAACCGTATCTCCTAGGATTCAGGCCTTTGTTTAGTCCTCTCATTCTGAATCTGAGCTTGTTACTCACTTTAAGTAATGGAGCATGGCAGATGTGACATTGTGTCAGTTCCAGGCTTAAAAATGCCTGATTTTTTTTAACTTTTGTACCCGAAGTTGCTTGTAAGTCCAGCTACTGCTGGACATCCCTGCATCCCAGATGAATTCAGACTTCTAGATGTCCCTTCCAAGATGCCAGACCTAGAGGAAAGCTATTACGCATGCTCCATACATGGAAAACTGGATGACTTCAGTCCCAGCTGACATCAGATAAGCTAGGGAATTGCCTGCCTGAACCCAGTCAGTGCATGGAGTAATGAGAGCTAACAAAATGATTGTTGTTTTAAACCCCTAAACTTTGTAGTGATTTATTTCACAATAGATAAAACCAAAACGAGACCTTTTTGTTCTGCTTCCTACTCCTGTCCCCTCTTTGGCAATTCACCTTTGACACTTTAAGCTCCACCTTCACTAAGCTGCTTGACATTTCCAGAATGATCTCTGCTTTTTCTTCTAGACTTTTTACTCCTGCTGTTAGAAACATTTTTAACATGCCCTCCCTTATCCAACCAGCTTCCGAGTCTTTACTTAGACATACCTAAAACCGTGGTTGACTAGTTTAATTGCCTTGCTTATGTCCTCTCATAGTAGCAAATACTCTTCCTGCAGAATAGTGTTGAGAGTATGGAGTCCAGCAGTGTAATATTTTGCAAGGTATTCTTTCTAAGCTTCCGTTTATTCATCTGTAAGATGAGGATAATAATAGCAGTTAGTTTGTTGGGAGCATGTAGGAGTACCCCAAAAATGTTAGCTATTAATGTTATTAACACATTATCACAAGTGCCTGTTTATCACTTTATCCCTAGAATCTAGCCAAGTGCCTGGCACATAATATGTGCTATATAAAATGTCAGTGAGTGACTGAATGTATAAATAAATTCAAATCATTTGGATTTCATTATACTAATCCAATTAAACCTAATTTCAAGCTTTTTTTTTAATTGTGGTGAAATATCTATAGCATAAATTTGCTAGTGTAACCATTTTTAAGTGTAGAATTCAGTGGCATTAATTATACCCACAGTGTTGTACAATCATCACCGCAGTCTGTTTCCAAAATTTTGTCATTACCCCGGATAGAAACTCTATCGCATTAAGCAATAACTTCCATTCCCTCCTCCCACTCAGAGTCTGGTAACCTCTGATCTACCTTCTGTCCCTAGGAATTTGCCTAATTTAGGTATGTCGTATAAAGGGAAACATAACATTATTTTTCCTTTTGTGTCTCGCTTATTTCGTTTAGTAAAATGTCTTTAAGATATTGTGTAGCATGTGCCAAAATTCCCTTCCTTTTTAAGGATGAATATTTCATTGTATGTGTATACCACTTTTTGTTTATCCATTTATCTGTTGATGGACCCCTGGATTGTTTCCACCTTTTGGCTATTATGAAGAACACTATAGAAACATGATATCCAAATATCTGCTAAAGACCCTGCTTTCAGTTCTTTTGCGTATATATACGTAAGTGTGTATGTGTGGATCATGTGATTGCTGGGTCATGTAATTTGTAATTTTTTGAGGAACCACCATACTGTTTTCCATAGTGGCCGTACCATTTTACAGTCCCACCAGCAATGCACAAGTGTTCTGATTTCTTTCTTTCTTTTTTTTTTTTTTTTTAAAGATTCTATCCATTTATTTGACAGAGAGAGAAAGAGATCACAAGTATGCAGAGAGGCAGGCAGAGAGAGGAGGAAGCAGGCTCACTGCTGAGCAGAGAGCCCAATGCGGGGCTCAATCCCAGGACCCTGAGATCATGACCTGAGCCAAAGGCAGAGGCTTAACCCACTGAGCCACCCAGGCGCCCCAAGTGTTCTGATTTCTACATAACCTTGCTGATATGGTATCCCTTCCCTTTTATTTTAATATAATGGGCATCCTGATGTGTGTGAACTGTTACCTCACTATGGTTTTAATTTGTATTTTCCTAATGACTAGTGGTCTTGCACACCTGTTCATATGCTTATTGGCTATTTGTGTGTCTTCTCTGGAGAAATGTCTTTTAAATCAGATTATTTTGTTGTTTGCTATTGTAGTTGTTTTGGAGTTGGATGAGTTCTTTATGTATCCCAGATATTAAGCCCATATAAAAGATATGATTTGGAAATATTTTTTCCCATTCCATGGGTTACCTTTTCACTTTGTTGATCGTGTCCTTTGGGAAACAAAAGTTTTAAATTTTGATGTGTTCTAAATTATCTTTTTTTCTTTTTTTAAGATTTTGTTTATTTGAGAGAGGGAGAGTGAGTAAGAGGGGTGAAGGGCAGAAGGAGAAGCAGACTTCCCACTGAACAGGGATCCTGATGTAGGATTCAGTCTCAGGACTCAGGGATCGTGACCTGAGCCAAAGGCAGATGCTTAACCGACTGAGCCACCCAGGTGCCCAATGTATTCTAATTTATTTAATTTTACTTCTGTTGCCTTTACTTTTGGTGTCATATCCAAGAAATCTTTGCCAAATCCAACATCCTGAAATTTCCTTACTATTTTTTTCTATCGGTTTTGTGGTTCTAGGTCTTAAATTTAGTTCTTTGATCCATTTTGAATTAATTTTTGAATGTGGGGCAAAGTAAATGTCTATTTTCATCTTTTACATGTAAATATCCAGTTTTCCCAAAACTGTTTTTTGAAAAGACTGTAGTTTCCTTAATTTTTATGGTCTTGGCACCCTTGTTGAAAATCGTTTATGACTATGTATGTGAGGGTTTATTTCTGGGCTCCCTGTTCTGTTCCATTGGTCTATTTGTCTTTATGCTGGTACCACACTGTTTTGATAACTGTAGCTTTTAGTAAGTTTTGAAATTGTAGATGTGAGTCCAACAATTTTGTTCTTTTCCAAGATTATTTGGCTATTCTGGGTCCCTTGAAATTTCATATGAACTTTAGGTTTGGTTTTGTTTTTCATTTCTGCCACAAATGCTATTGGGATTTTGCACTGAATCTGTATATTGTATAGGTAGTACTATTATTTTAACAATAGTAAGTCTTCCAGTCCATGAAAATGAATGTCTTTCCATTTATTAATGTCTTTTTAATTGTTTTTGGCAGTGTTTTATAATTTTCAGTGTGCAAGCCTTATACCTCCCTTGGTTAAATTAATTCCTAAGTATTTTCTTTTAAAAAATGTAATTATTGCAACATACATGTAAGATAAAGTTAAACATCTTAACCATATTTAAGTGTACAATTCAGTAGTATTAAGCATATTCACATTTTTGTGCTACCAGACTCTGAAACTTTTTTTAATCAGGCAAAACTAAAACTCTGTACCCTTTCTTTTTTAAGAATTATTTTATTTTATTTTATTTTATTTTATTTTATGTAAACTATGTGCCCAATGTGGGGCTCAAACTCATGACCTGGAGATCAAGGGTCACCTGCTCTACTGACTAAGCCAGCCAGGCACCCCTAAAACTCTATAGCAATTAAATAACTCCGTATTCTCCTTTTCCACAATCCATCGCAACCACCCTTCTACATTTTGTCTCTGAATTTGACTACTGTATGTATCTCATAAAAGTGGAATTATGCAATGTATATCTTTTGTGACTAACTTAAAATAAGGTCCTCAAGTTTCCTCTATGTTATAGCATGTCAAAATTTCATTTAAAAGCTGAGTAATATTTTATTGTGTGGATGTACCACGTTTTGCTTATCCTTTTATCTATTGATGGACCCTTGTATTGCTCCCACCTTTGGCCATTGTGCATAATGCTGATTTGGACATGAATGTCCAAATTTATTTAGTAGAACTGTCATAAGAAAATAGTACAGACAGGATGGCTTAAACAATAGTAATTTATTTTCTCACAATTCTGGAGGTCAGTAGTTTTAGATCATGGTGTCATCAGGGTTGATTTCTCCTGAGGCTTTTCTCCTTGGTTTGCAGATTGCTACCTATTCTCTGTTTTCTTACATAGTCTTTTCTTTGTGCGTGTACATCTCTGATATTTCTTCCTCTTCTTCTTCTTCCTTTTTTCTTTTAAGATTTTATCTATTTATTTGAGAGAGAAAAAGAGAGAGAGCACAAGTCAAGGGGAGAGGCAGAGGGAGAAGCAGACTCCCCGCCAAACAGGGAGCCTGATGTGGGACTCCATCCCGGGATCCTAGGATCATGACCTGAGCTGAAGGCAGAGGCTTAACCAACTGAGCTACCTGGGTGCCCTATTTCTTCCACTTCTTAAAAGGACATCAGTCATATTGGAGTAGGACCCACCATATGACCTCTTTAAATGTGTTATCTCCAAATACAGTCACGTTCTGAGGTGTACTGGTTGTTAGGACTTTGACATAGGATTTTTGTGGGGACACCATTTAGTCTATAACAATGAATGTCTGTTTGAGATTTTGCTTTTACTTCTTTCACATTTAACAACTAGAATTGCTGGATCATATGTTACTTCTATTTTAGTTTATTGTTTTTGTTTTGTTTTGTTTTGTTTAGAAACCATTGTATTCTTCCCATGGTCACCATTTTGCCTTCCCCACCAACAGTACACAGAAATTCCATTTTCTCTACTTCCTCCCCAACATTTGTTATTTTCTATCTTTTTTTGATAGTAGCTATCCTAATGGGTGTAAGGATGATTTTAGTCTTTTCAGTACCCTTATGAATGATATTGTTTTCTTAACCCTTTTTTTTTTCAGATTGTTCAATGCTAGTGTGTAGAAATATGACTGATTTTTTTGCCTGTTAATTTGTATCTTGCACTTTGCTGAATTTATTTCTTAGCTCTAACAGGTTTGGTTTTTTTGGTGTGTGGATTCTTTAGGGTTTTCTATATAGATTATGTCATCTGTAGACAGAGGTAGTTTTATTTCTTCCTTTCCAATATGGATGCCTTTTATTTTTCCTATCTAATTGCTCTGGCAAGAGCTTCTAGTACTGTGTTGAATAGAAGTAGCAAAAGTGGGCACCCTTTTCTTGTTCCTGATCTTAGAGGAAACAAAACCTTTTTTTCTATAAAGCAAAAACTTCCACATGTGGAGAATGGTCTTCATATTTGGTATACATTTCTCATTAGCTTGGTTTAAATGAAGGACACACAAGAGCTCATTAAGAACAAGAGGAAAGAATTATGGGATGGGAAGAGCTGGGATGAAGCTGATAAGTAGGTACAGGGGAACATAACCAGGCTTGACAAGATGTTGAAACAGAGGTAGAGTCAGGAACATCTAAGAATCACCCTACCACTAGGAGGCAGTCCCTAGCTGTATCAGGGCTAGATCCTGATCTAGTAAGCAGGACTCCACAAGATATTAGCAGTTATAATGGACATTCATGGGATATGAAAAGCATTTTTATAGATTAGGAATAAACATGAAGTAAAAAATAAGTGTAATTCATAAAAATTTCCTGTGTAGTGGGCTTCATTGATATGGGATCTATGTAACTTACTACCTACACTTTAAGCGTGGATGAGGGTGGTACTAATGATCCTTCTTCAAAAATATGTGTGAATTGACTGTCCCAAGGCAGCTGGGTCATAGGTTATCCTATTTACTGAACTCTTCACATTCATAGATTGCAATTGTAGTTAACATTTAATCTTGGGAATGTTTAGTCAGAATGGCATGTTGATTAATTTCTGTAGAGAATTGGCTGCTAAAACCATCTAAAGGTAGATTCATGATGTTGAGGAATTTAATGTAAGTAATTTCAGATTACAAATGAACACAGGTAATAAAAGATAATTTATGAGGAATGTAGAGATCCCTTCTGCTATAACCTCTGTTATTGCATATAACTAAATCTGTGCTCTGAGCTGGACTGCCCTTTAGGCAACTTTTTTGTAATCCTTATGGTGATGCAACATTTCGTGATGATTGATTACAAGTTTATAGTTCATTTCTGCTTGCTGTTATTTTCTGAAAGTTTGTAATAGCATCTATAAGTCTATTGACTCACCTATATATGACAGAATCCCTTTTTTGTAAGTAGTGTGTGTTTCTTTTAGAAAATCTTTTCTCCATGGAATGATGTATACATTACTTATCCATAGGGTATAATATTTGATATAAACCTAAAAGTTTAGGGATTTATGTCATACTTGTAAACTCTCATGACTCTGTGTTTTATAACCTTTCTTAATTCTTAAAAAAAAGCATTTATGGTTTTAGTTTCTACCACTTTCCTGGCAAGAGTAAAGCTTTCCATAGTTTTATCATTTGTATGTAAAGTAGTATTCACCTTCTTTGGGTGTTTTGTGGTTCTTCTGGTTCTGTAGCCAGTGAGTGCTGTCCAAGACCCTATCTTCCACCTCTGTCTCTGTATTTTCTGTCTGAGTTCATTCACTCTGTTGAGAGATTCAGCTGTTAGCTTTATGTTGATTTGGTTTTTTTTGTTTGTTTGGTTTTTAAGGGATAGAGTGAGAGTGTGTTGGGGGTGGGAAGGAGGGAGGAAAATGAGGGGCAGAGACAGAATCTTAAGCAGCCTCCATGACCAGCACAGAGCAGGATGTGGGGCTTGATCTCACAATCCTGAGATCATGACCTGAGTTGAAATTAAGTGTTGGATGCTTAATTGACTGAGCCACTCAGGTGCCCCCCTTTATGTTGGTTTTAAAAACTATTCAAACTGATCATCTCAGTGTCATCAGACTTAAAACTTATCTTTGTACTTAACACTCCCCCTCCCATTGTTTGAGATTATTTACACATGGCTTTCTCTAAGTAAGTCTGTCTGTTCTATATATTACTATTAATCTTATCCTAAGTAATTTATCTTTACTATTCTCTATAGGAGATTTCTTTTCTTATGTTATTTTAAATTCAGGCTTCCATGCCTTTCAAGGCCTTTCAGTCTCTGGTTCCAGCATTTCTTTCTCACTGGTCCTCCCAGGATCTAACTTTGCCCCCTTTCCTCTTCCTTGGCAAATAGGCTGTTTTTTGTTTTGTTTTGTTTTGTCGTGTAAACATAACTTGCTAACGCTGTCCAGTTAATTCTGGAATGCACCACAGAAGGTCTATCTTATTCTGAGGCTTTCCTGACCATACTAGGCTCCTAAGACTGTTGCTTAATTATGAACATCTGTTTCACAGAAGTTTAAAAGATTTTATTTATGGACATTGGGGAGGGTATGTGCTATGGTGAGTGCTGTGAAGTGTGTAAACCTGGCGATTCACAGACCTGTACCCCTGGGGATAAAAATATATTGTATGTTTATTAAAAAAATAAAAATAAAAATAAATATTTAAAAGAAAGATTTTATTTATTTATTTGAGAGAGAATGAGTGAGAGAGAGCATGAGAGAGAAGGTCAGAGGGAGAAGCAGACTCCCCAAGGAGCTGGGAGCCCGATGCAGGACTCGATCTCGGAAATCCGGGATCATGACCTGAGCCAAAGGCAGTCGCTCAACCAACTGAGCCACCCAGGCGCCTGTTTCACAGAAGTTTAGAAGTTAACTGGCTTTTAGTTGTTTGTTTTAACTGTGGCTTTGTCTCCTTCAATTCCCTGTAAGCTCCACGAAGTAGACAGATCTGTGTTTAATTATTATCTTTTTTTGTTGTTTCAAGTTTTTAATTCTAGTTGGGAACATATAGTGTAATATTAGTTTCAGGAGTAGAATTTAGTGATTCATCATTTACATACAATGCCCAGTGCCCATCGTAACAAGTGCTCTCCTTAATACCCATCACCCATTTAATTCATCCCTTCAGCAACCCTCAGTTTGTTTTCTCTTGTTAAGAATCTGTTTTCTGGTCTTTTTTTCCCCTCTATGTTTATCTCTTTCATTTCTTAAATTCCACATATGAGTGAAATCATATGTTATTTTTCTTTCTCTGACTGACTTATTTTGCTTAGCATAATACACTCTAGCTCCATCCATGCCATTGTGATCGCAAGATTGCATTCTTCTCTTATGCCTGAGTAGTATTCCATTGTGTGTGTGTGTGTGTGTGTGTGTGTGTGTATGTGTATGCATATATATACCACAACTTCTTTATCCATTTGTCAGTCAATGGATATTTGGGCTCTTTCCATGATTTTGCTATTATTGATAATGCTGTTACAAACTGTTGGTGGGAATGCAATCTGGTGCAGCCACTCTGGAAGACAGTTTGGAGGTTCAACAAAAAGTTAAAAATAGAACTACCCTGTGACCCAGCAATGGCACTACTAGGTATTTACCCTAGGAATACAAAAATACTGGTTTGAAGGGATACAGTGTTTGTAGCAATGTCATCAACAATAAATTATTATATCTTAAACATGCTTTTGGAGGGCCTGGGTGGGTCAGTAATTAAGTGTCTGCAGGTCATGATCCCAGGGTCCTGGGATTGAGCCCCACATCAGGCTCCCTGCTCAGCGGGAAGCCTGCTTCTCCTACTTGCCCTGCTTGTATTCCTTCTCTCACTGTGTCTCTGTCAAATGAATAAATAAAATCTTAAAAAAAATACTTTACTTCCCAATATTTATCTTTTAAAAAATATTTTATTAGGTAATCTCTACACCCAATGTAGGGCTCAAACTCACCATCCTAAGATTAAGAGTTGCACGTTCTACCAACTGAGACAGGTAGGCAACCTCCTGGCCACTGTATTTATCTTACGCATACCATATTTATAGTTTAGTTTAATCATGCTTTTGATCAGTCATAGATTGTCCTATTTCAAATCTTAATCTTTAGAGAACCAAAGGCTACAGATCAGTGGTTTTTAATCTCATCAAACTGAACACCATCCTTTAAAAAATAAAATTTTTAACATCTGCTTTATTATCCTGAAGTAAAACTTATAAACAGTACAGCATATTTATACATCTATTTTAAAAAGACAGTATAACGGCACCTGTGTGGCTCAGTTGGCTGAGCAACCGCCTTTGGCTTGGGTCATGATCCCAGGGTCCTGGATCTAGCCTCACATTGGGCTTCCTGCTCAGTGGGGAGTCTGCTTCCTCTCCCTCTGTCACTCCCCATTCTTGTGCTCTCCTTCTCTCTCTCTCTCAAATAAATAAAATCTTAAAAAAAATAAAAAGACAATATGGGGTGCCTGGGTGGATCAGTTGGTTGACTCTTGATTTTGGCTCAGGTCATGATCTCAGGGCGGTGAGATGGAGTCCCAAGTCAGGCTCAATGCTCGTGTGGGGAGTTTGCTGGAGATTCTCTCTCTCTCCCTCTCTCCCTCTCTCCCTTCCCAGTGCACATATATGTAATCTCTTTCTCTAAAACAAATCTTAAAAAAAAAAAAAAGACAATATAATGTTCGAAATCCTATTAAAAAAGCAATAAGGGAAACTGGTTTATGATAAAATATTGGATATTTCAGTGTATATGTGCTCAGGCAGGACTACCCAGAAGTTCCAAGGAAGTAGTCAGATTCTTGCATTTACAACAAAATCACTGTTAAATAGATTGTACAAACTGGTAGAGGTGTATTTTATTGATGTTTGAAATATCATGGGTGGTGTTTCCTTTAGTAGTGTGATTTTTCTGAACTGGTGAACTGAAATGGTAAACTGCTCTTGAAAAAGTTCCAGACTTCACATTCTTGAAAACTTCAGCACATATCAATAACTTGCAAGAGTACATTGTGTTTATATGAAATATGTATTTAAACTCTAGGCTCACATAATTATAAATTAGTTTTTCCCTTATCATAAAGAGTTTGGAAGTTGTGGGATAATTCTTTGTTGTATGGAACCATCCTCCTTCTTGTTCATTTGCTTCTTGTCCACTAAAAATCAGCAGCACCTCATCCATCCCAATAATTAAAATAACCAAAATGCCACCATAGAGTTCCAAAAATATTTTAAAATTTTTAAATTGCCACATATTTAATAACCAGTTCCCTTTTATTAGGCATGCCACACCTTTGAGAATAATGTTGAAAATGATTTTGATTTCCAGATAGAATCAGCATTCTTCAGACTGTGTTTTGTGATAAACCAGTTTTTGGCATGATAATAGAATACCCATGAAGGAGAAAACATTTTATAATTAAAACAAAATGGTCGTTTTTTACTCTTAGGAGGGAGAAAAGATTCTATAGTTGAAGGAAAATAGTTTTTCTTTTTTTCTCTGAACTGCATGACTTTCCATAGCTTTTAATGGGTTAATAGATATTGTTAATTTATCAGAAGAAGATGCTGTATTTCCTCAAACTATCCCATTGTGGAGTCTTTTTGAAATTGCTGAATTAGATTTTTTTAATAATATAGACCCTTTAGGCATATTAGATGCTGTGGGTTGCATTTTAAAGATAAAATATGAATGTCTGTAAAATGTTCTATTTGTAGTAGGAAATGGGCAGCCCTTGGTCAGCTAGAGAATTTTTAGAGTTGTGTGTACCTTATCACATGTGAGATTTCTTTTCCACCAGAATATTATAGAACAATTCAATACTGGACATTTAAATTTAATAAACTTAGGAAAGGTTATGAAAAACTTGTGAAAAATCATTACCACACAATTGACTTTGATATCATTCTAAAAGTGGCAGGAAGGGGCGCCTGGGTGGCTCAGTGGGTTAAAGCCTCTGCCTTCGGCTCAGGTCATGATCTCAGGGTCCTGGGATCAAGCCCCGCATCGGGCTCTCTGCTCAGCGGGGAGCCTGCTTCTCCCTCTCTCTCTGCCTGCCTCTCTGCCTACTTGTGATCTCTCTCTCTGTCAAATAAAAAAAATAAATTAAAAAAAAATTAAAAGTGGCAGAAAGATGAAATGGCCAAAATTGGTGAAATAGGTTAGTACCAAGTCTTCTTTGTTGAACAATCTGGTCTTAAATCTGTTGTGGATTGATTGTTGATTGTTAAAAATTTCCTTTTGTTAATAATTTAAAAAAAATTCGTGAAGAGATTATATGCAAGTTGGAAAAGACAGAAGTAGGTATAAAATATATAAATGTATTTCTAAAAAGGTACCAAGGGGGCACCTGGCTGGCTCAGTAGAGCATGCAACTCTTTTTTTTTTTTTTAAGGCTTTTAAAATTTGTTTATTTGAGAGACAGAGCTAGTGAGCTGAGCCAGGAGGAAAGGGAGAAGCGGGCTTCCTGCTCAATGTGGGGTTCAATCCCAGGACCCCAGGGTCATAACCTGAGCCAAAGGCAGCTGCTTAACCTGCTGAGCCACCGAGGGGCCCCTGAACATGCAACTCTTGATCTTGGAGTTGTAAGTTCAGGTCCCACATTGGGTGTAGAGATTACTTAAAAATAAAACCTTTTGTTTTTTTTTAGACTTTATTTATTTACTTGACAGAGAAATCACAGGCAGGCAAAGAGAGGGGGGAAGCAGGGTCCCTGCTGAGCAGAGAGCCTGATATGGGCCTCAATCCCAGGACTCTGAGATCATGACCTGAGTTGAAGGCAGAGGCTTAAACCACTGAGCCACTCAGGTGCCCTAAAAATAAAATCTTAAAAAAAAAATGCTAAACATAGAAATAAGCTAAATTTTTGGAGAAACCCTAAGCAACGTCGATGGTCAGATGAAAAGCCAAAGAGAATGAAATGCACTAAAGAGTAGAAAGAACACAAATAAAATATATAGACACTGTTACTTCTTGCCAAATATTTATTGCAGATGTTTTCAAATAATAAAATTTCCTGCTAAATTCCTTCACCTACTTGAAGAGGTGATTCTGGTTCTTGGTTGATAAATATTGTAGTTTTGTAACTCACTTGCATTATCATCACACAGAGGATACAGAATTACTAATTTCAAACTACTACCTGGCAGGAAATCTGTGATGATCATACCAAATTTCAGAGAAAATAATATCATAGAGAAAATAATGACTCCTGTCTTTATCCCAATATTGAGAACACTTCATTCCTCATCAATAATAGAAACAACATGATTGGATCAAAAAGTAGACTCCACATTTAGGTCCACTCAACCTCTGCTTCTAAAATGCTCCTAGTTCCTTTATCCCTTTAACAACATATCAGTAGTTACAGCACGTGGAGAGAGGATAATCAATAAATGCTTCAGATTAATTGTGATTGGTTTCTTTCCTCACTAGACTGAACATGATGAAAGAAAAAAATAAAAACTAGTTTTCCAATGACTCTTGGAACACTGAAAAAATAAAATTAAATAAAAAGAAAATAAAAAAGAAAACACTAAAACCCTACAAAAACCAAAATACTATTTTCCATATAATGCTGGTAAGACCTTACTTAGTATGGTAGAAGAAGATGTTATCTTGGGATGCTCAAGTCACCCCAAGTCATCCACTTGGTGGCTCAGTCAGTTAAGTGACTAACTCCTGGTTTTGGCTCAGGTCATGATCTCATGGGTCTTGGTATCCAGCCCTAGTAAGGGTGGGGTGGGGAGTTGGGGGGTGGCCTGCCCACAGTGGGGGGTCTGCTTGAAGAGTCTCTCCCTCTGCTCCTCCCCTCATGTGTGTGGTTGTATTTTCTCCCTCTCTGATATAAAGAAATCTTTTTTTTTTTTTTAAGATGTTATCTCACTGTTTATCTCTGAGGAAGAATGTGATGGACTTTTTGGAGAACTTGACACCCCAGCAAGGGATTGGTTACCATGGTCATATACAAATTTGCTGGAAGAAAATGAGAAGGAAACCGTGACTCTGGCACCTCTATGCTCTACATCCAAAAGAAAAAAGAAGCATCAGCCTGGTGAATTTATCTGAGGAAAGTAGTGTTGTCATTTCCCTCACTGAATTATTTGGAATGTTTGTCAATAAGAACAGTTGAAGAATTTTCCAAAACACTGTGGTAATAACTATTTCCTAAATATTTTGCCTATTTTTTTTTAAAGAACATGAAAGAAGTGATTTTATGTACAAATAGTATTATTGTTTTAAGTATTCATATTAAAGAGATGCATTCTATAGGGAGCTTGGCAGAAACACTAAAAAATAACAGTAATTATTAATTAATAATTCATACCAATCAGTGTTGAAACTCCAAATGCAAAAGTGGGAGGCAGTATCTCGTGATTAACAACTTCATAGTTCTTGCACATCTGAGAAATGAGTGCTCAGGTGAATTTTATCTTTGGCAACATATTTTTATAAGAAATGTGAGTGTGCCTATTTTAACAATTGTTTTTCTGTATCATGAACAGTATTCCCCACAATTTTAAATGTTTTAGATTAGAGAATTCTTTTTTTTTTTAAAGATTTTATTTATTTATTTGACAGAGAGAGAAATTACAAGTAGGCAGAGAGGCAGGCAGAGAGAGGGGGAAGCAGGCTCCCTGCTGAGCAGAGAGCCTGATGCGGGGCTCGATTCCAGGACCCTGAGATCATGATCTGAGCTGAAGGCAGAGGCTTAACCCACTGAGCCACCCAGGTGCCCCTAGGTTAGAGAATTCTTTAATGCACACTTTAAATATGTAGGTATATACACACACACACATATGGTCTCATATTACCTTTTTATTTTTTGTTTTAGGTTTAAGAGCATGCTCATATGTTAGGTACTTACATAAATTGTTACATTATTTTTTCTTATGTAATACCATTTTGTTTATGTGGTTTAAATATATTCTTCCTCTAAACTTTTTTAAAAAAAAGCAACAGCTGCAGATAAGATAGCATATATTTACAAAAGTGCTTTTACTTTTAAACCCTCCATGTTCATCTTAGAAATAATTCCTAATGTTCTTAAGTGTAGCAAAACTGTCTTTTCTAAATGGAGAAAACCACTTTGCTACCATGGAATTCTAACCATCGGTGACAGATGATCCACAGTACTAAAATGTGATTTAAAAAAAAATCCTTGAAGTTTATCAAGATCAGATGTAGGTATACCAGTGTATGAAACAACAACTATAGGCTGTTGATCCCAGGTTCCTTCCTCCCCGGGTTCAGGAAGGAAACAGTTTGTCTCTCGTAGGATGGCAAAGTAGGTGATTTCTACCAAATATTAATGACCTAGAACCATGTCGTTTCTACTCCAGGACCTGCAAAGGGGAACATAAGGTTTGAGTTCTCCAAAATGCAGTTGTCAGGGAGTATTACCTGTTTTGAGGGGGGATGCTCTAGCCAGGAAAGAAAATGTAAGTACACTTACGATGGGAGAAGCAATGAGCTATTTAATTAGAGTTGGGCATCTTAGCTTTATTAAGGCAGAACAGCAGAGGAGTCCAAAAGAGACAAGCTGATTAATAGGAAGATGCCCAGGTAGTTGAAGAAATTTTCCAGAAACCTGACTCTGTCTAGTTTGGTCTAGCACGAGAGATGAAAAGCTGGAATGGTGATATCTCATCTGGCCAGATGACCCAGAACTACTGCTGCACACCAAGGCAGCATTCCTTACCCTTCCCTGGAAAAGGGGACAAGTGGTTAGTCAGAGTGGACAATTCGCCATTACACAGAGGCACCTTTTTATACTGAAACATTGCTCAAAAAAGCAGTCTTTGCCCCTTCCTTAGCAACAAAATCCCTCCACTTAAGAGAGCCAGGAGAATTCTGTTTTACTACATTTGCCAATTTATGAAGTGAATGGCAAACTACTGATACTTAGTTGCTACATACAAAAGTTAAAGAAAAATTTTGAAGAAAATGAGGGAAAGTATCATTTATCACTTATAAAGGCAAGTACATGAACATTCATTTGTCATGCAGTCTGCCTCATATTTTCCCCCAGGTTAACTAAGGTACAAAATAAGGAGGAACAAGACGCAAATGTTAGTTACTATAAAAATGCCTGCATATCTATAAAATCCAAGGGCTGGCAACTAAAACATAGTCAAATGATTTTAGGATTTTTTTTTCAATATTGATACATAAGTGTAAGTATTCACTTCCAAATAAGAGAAAAGTTTTTGATTTTTTTTTTCCTCTTTCAGGAAAATTCCCATAAAGTAATAAACTTGAGGGTTGGGGTCTTTTAATTTTTTGAGAATTTTGGTGAAAGACCTATAGGTTTATATCAGCCACGTTCATACTATGTCTAGAAAGCCACCTATTTTGGGAAACTTAATCTGAAAGCTTTCTCTTGAAAATGAAGGCATCAAATTAAAAAATATGAAAAAATTTTAAATGTGATGCAAAGATAAATCTTTTTCCCCCCCGTTCATATTGTTTTAATCCCTGTCAGATGTAGTTTACGAAGAGAAAGGACAAGTGTCCTTGTATAGAATATGCAGACACAGCCCGACACCATGGGGCCCATGGGAACAGCATCTCTAATCCCAGGAGTGGTTCTTGGCTCAAGGTGGCAGCCAGGAGCATAGATAGTTTATTAAAGTGCTGCTGCACAGTGGCCTCAACTATTAAACTTCAAACAGTCATTCTCACTTAAACTAGTGTGACTTTTTTTCTTTCCCATCTTGGGTGTCCCCAGAATCTTGGGGGACAGTTTCTAGGATTGACTTCTCAAGGGCTGCCAGGTAATGGATTTAACATTTATGAAATGTCCATTAGATCTAGGCACTGGGACAGATTCTTTTCACTTAATTCACATAATCCTCAAGTGAGTTTAGATGTTTTTATTCTCCTTTTATAAATCATAAGAACTGAGGCAAGGGAAGGTTAAATAACTTGTCAAGATCATTTAGCTATTACTAAGTACTTGAGTTTAGATTTTTAATCATGGTTAATCTGATACCAAGCCAGTTATTTTGCCATTTTGCATAATCTAAAACCTAGTGTTAATGCAAATTATTTCTATTTGTCAAAAGCAGGAACAAATTCTTATTTGTGTTGGGTAGGTCACCTTCTAGAGGTGACACTATATCCACTTCAAAGTGGGGGATTGTTGATGACTAAGAGGCAAAGACGATCATTTCTAGGAATAATACCCATGAGTAGGAGCCCCTCCATAGCAGTCACGATTTGACAGGGGGTTGATTATCAGACGTTGAGTGAAAATAAGAAAGCAACCATTTGGGTCATGGCTACACTAGAACCTCAGAGTCAAAGCAGACTAGAAAAGGGGTAATCCTCTAACTTCTTTGCTGGAAATCCTTCATTTTGGCTTTCTGTTTAACACATTATAAAGTTAGTTTTTATAGTGGCCTACCAAGGCCTAATCCCAATCATATCCCTTTATCTTCCCAGCCTCCTTCTCCACTATATTTCTTCTTGATCATTATGCTCTAGTCACTCTGGTATTCAGCCTTTTTTTTTTTTTTTAATCCGTCAGGCATCTCTCTGCCTGTTCCGTATTCTAGAACTTTGTCTAGATATCCACACGCCTCACTTTCTTTTCTCTTTCAAGTCTTCAGTCAAATGTCATCTTCTCAATGAGGCTGTCCTGATTATCCTCCTTAAAAATTGCCACACCCCTATTTCAATGCTCTCTTACCTTGCTATATTTTTTTCCCATAGCATCTATCACCCACCAATACTATGTAATTTATTTATTATATTTATTATCTTCCCACTCCCTCCCCATTAGAATACAAACTCTATAGGGATTTTTATCTCTTTTATTTATTGAGACAACTCCAGTGCCTAGAAGAGGGCCTGGCACAGAATAAGTGCTTAATAAATATTTGTTGCATGAATGGTTGAGTTAATGAGTGGCCTCTTCTTCATTTTTTTAGAGGTTTTCTGACATCTGCAGCAAGTATTTTGAAGAATCCCTCAGTGTGTTGTCATCAGACTGACCCTGTTAATAGTAAGTTCCAATTTCTCTGAATGGCAATATGGTCAGTTCATTTTTGGTAGAGTGATTTTGCTGTAATGATACTTGAATTAACATGTGAAAGACAAGCCTTGATTTTTGTTAGTTTGTTTGTTTGAGCTTGTACAGTCTTAGATTTTTTTGGTAAATTGTTTACTTTCTTTTTTGGAAAATTTTGGATATAAACTGAAGTTGGGAAATACAGTGAACTCTTAGGTACCTATCAAAAGCTTCTGCAGTTAATACATGGCTAGCCTCACTTTGTCAGTACTCCTCCTTGCTCCCTGCTCCTTCACCAAGATTAATGTGAAGCAAAATGCAATGATAAGAAGATAACATATCATTTTATTTGTAAATTATCTGGAAAGTTTTAGATAAAGTTGAATAGGGTTAAAGCTCTTAACATTGCAGCTCATGATTTGTTTTAAAATATAGTTAAATCTCTGTTTAAGCAAGTCACTCATATTCTGGAGTTTTACGATATTTGTATCTTTCCATCTGAGATCTGCTGGACCAGTTTTCTGACTTTGATTTGAATGTGACTTCTTCTGTTTCAGCTATCTAGCTCAGTATATTGGACAAAAACCCACAACTTCCTTTTAAGGTTTTTCATATGAATGGCCTTTTATATAAAATGACTGGATACTTTAAAAAGGGAAAGCTGTTTGTTTTTAGGAAGGTAGAATTATGGGTAATATGTAATTTTCCCAAAATTGGACTATATTATTACTGTTAAAAGAAAAAAGCATTTTGTAATTAAGGGTTCCCTGCTTATCTGTGGAATATGAGGTGACCAATCAGTGATGCATGACAAAGGTCAATTTTGTTGTACCAGTGGCTGAAGAAGAGCTGGATAAAATACTTTGTTCAGAGCAAATGAGCTGTGATTTTTATCTGAAAGCTTATTTTTTGAAGCATAAATTCTGTCTTTGCTCTGGGGTTACTTCAAGACATTCTCAGAGCATGTCCAAAGTCAAAGTGTTTAATTTGCTGAAAGTTGTTATAGGCCCCTAAAATATACAGGTCTTTCTTAGATTGGAGAGCAGAGGTGAAAGTAAGCAATTTGTGTAACCATCACAATGTGTGCATTATTAAAACAAAGTTTTAAAAAAATTAAAATTCCTTAAGTAATATATCTCATATGCAATTTTAATCTTATTAGACTTTACATGTGGTCTTAATAATTTTCTTGCTTATCAGTTGTGAAGGTATAATAAAAAATTAGTCATTTGCTGTTACTAAATTATAGTCCATGTTAAGGAACATAGTCTGCTTAGAAACATCTGAAAGTTTTAAGTGCTGACTAGGACATTTTTAAATGTTATATTATTTTAAAAAGATTTTCTTGACAGACAAATCAGCATCTCTGCCAGTTTTTGCATCATTATTTTTGGCAGGATAATAAGCTGTAATGCCAGGATTCAGATATATGGTAGTTGGAATTATAGATGATCCAAAAATTCATTCTCAAACTGTGATATATCTCACACCCATAGGAAGTAGGGTGTAGATTACAAATAACTAGGTGTATACATGATTTTAAAGCTACCCAAATAAAGATAAGTGGTTTCTAATAAAGGGATAACTTTTGAACTACTGTAACTTTGATCATGTATTTTAAGTTAATAGAACATTCAAAGCCTTAGCACTTTGTCAGGCTTTGGCAGTACATAATGGTAAATATGTAATAATGCTCTGCATTTCCTAAGGAGAAAGGCATAACTTTAAACAGTTTCTGATGTGTATGTCCTTTGCTAATGAGGGAGCAGCTGAAGTCACAGTAGAGGCGTTAGTTGATGGAGTACAGTTTCTGAGGAGGCAGTTGGTAAGGCCATCTTAAATGGTTATGTTTTAACTTTGTTAAAAAAATTGTTTTCCTATCACTTATGACTAGATATCATTATCTATATACACATTCATTAAGGTTTGAGTGGCCCATAAAGTTTTATGTGGTCTGACTTCTCCCTACCTTTCTGCCATCATTGCCTAGAGTTTATTCCTTTGCTGATTATATTTCAGCCACAGAGACGTCTTCTGTTCTTCAAAGTTCAAGATCATTTTGGGGGGAGACTTGGTATTCCCTTTGCTTGGGTGTTCTCTTTCCTCCCCTGCTTTACCTTTGCATGGTGGGTTTCTTTTTATCCTTTAGATCTTTTGCACTTCACTGTGGCCTTCTCTTCCTGACTTTCAGTCTCTAATAGCCTTGCCAGCCCAGTCTTCTCTCTCACATTATCTGTTTTTTTTCCCAGTAGTACCCATTATTATATATTACTGTCATTTATTTATTATCTACTTCTCCCAGATACTACCTGAAGAGCAAGGACCCTTGTTTGTCTTGTTTCCCAGAAACACATTTCCAATTATGTGTTTACCTGGCATATAATTGGTGCTCAATAATATTGTTGAATAAATTATTAAAGTGGGAAAGACATACTCAAAATATATTTTAAAGTTATTTTTTTCCCCTGGTTTTTATGTTGGCAGCATGCTTCTCACTTTTCTATATTTTGGTTCTTTAGTCAGTTTTCTTATGCTGTTTTCTGAACCAGACAGCTTCCTGTGAGGCATACTAAAGTTTTCAAATTTAGGTTAAAAAATAAATTGCTTGTTCCTGGTAAATAGCACCATGCAATGCATGGTTTAATTTAAAATCTTCAGATTTTGACTGTAAGTTTCAAGTGACTGTTGGTTATCTAGATCAGGACTGGTAGTGTAACCTTTAATAACATTGTATGATTTAATACATAGATATAATTTGCAAAAATACTTGATGGCGATATGTTAGTGTTAATAAGAAATATTTAAAAATTTTCTACCAAATGCTGTCATTTGAAGTAGCTATGAAGTAATTGATTTAAATGGTCCCGTTTATTGCAGTGATGTTAAAGTACTCCTCATAGACTGGTACTCAGGCAGCTACTTGTTCAGTCATCCCTGTAATCCAGCATTAAGAAATGGATAGGTATGGTATGGGTCGGTTTAGTGTGATAACAAGAATTTGAGGAGTTCCTGACTGGACGTCCCTTATCAGTGAATTAGGAGGCATGTTCATTTGCTCAGACTAAGAGGACAAATAGCTGGATGGTAGGGTTGAGGAAACAATGTAGAATGGAAAGGAATTGGCTAGGGAAGTGGAGAAAGGTTACTGGATGGAGCTGATGACTGAGATAGATAATGATACATTTCAGTGGTAACAATCTGTTAGTTTGTACAAATAACTGAAATGATAAGTTGTTGGGTAACATAATAGGCAATTCTTATTTTTTTCAAGTTCTCTAGCATATGTTTGACAATTGGGGGAAAAACCCCACTATCTGATGGGGTTTTCAATATTTGTTAGTGTAGTTGATGAGATAAAGACAATATGAAGGGGGAAGGTCAAGAGGGCTGTATGATGTTAAGATTTTATATTTCATTGAATTGTAAAAATAGCGATTCTCTGTGGTTGCCAGGGACTCGGGGAGGGGAAACAGGGAGTTATTAGCCAACAGGTATACAATTTCAGTTATGCAAAATGGGTAAGTTATATTGATTTGCTATACACATTTTGCCTATAGTTAACAAGTACTATGTTGGGGCACCTGTGTGGCTCAGTGGGTTAAAGCCTTTGCCTTCGGCTCAGGTCATGATCTAAATATTTATCTACTCCTGGGATGGAGCCCTGCATCAGGCTCTCTGCTTGGCAGGGAGCCTTTCCCCCCACCTCCCCTGCCTCTTTGCCTACTTGTGATCTCTATCAAATAAATAAATAAATAAATAAATAAAATATAAAAAAACCCCACAAACAAACAAAAAGCAAGTACTATGTGGTACAGTCAAAAATCTGTTAAGGACATAGATCTTGTGTTAAGTGTTCTTACTACAATAAAACTTGTTAAAAATAGGAAAAAGTAATTTTAAGAAGCCTGTGCAAAGTTAAGTAAATTTATCGTAAATCTCTACAGCAACCTCTAAAAAAAATGATAAAAACCACAATACATTAAAATGAAATACTGAAAAAAATATTCAAATAATCCCAGTAAAGACAAGAAAGAGAAAACACAGAATGAAAACAGAAGGACAAACAGAAAACAATAAAATGGTAGTCTTAAATCCAAACATCAATATTTATATTAAATATAAATGGTCTAAATACAACAAGTGAAAGATAGCAGTTGTTAGATTCAATAATAATTTTTAAAAAGATTCTGTTATATTCTGTCCACAAGAAACCCATTTTAAGTTTAATGCTATAGGAGGTTAAAAGGAAAGGATGGAAAAAGATATACTGTTCAAATACTAGTAAAATATTTGGTGTGGCCATGTTAATATCAGGCAAATTACACTTCAGAGCAAGGAAAATTACCAAGGATATTACACAATGATAAAGAACCAAGAAGACTTTTTTTTTTAAGATTTTTTTATTTATTGATTTGACAGAGAGAGATCACAAGTAGGCAGAGAGGCAGGCAGAGAGAGAGGGAAGCAGGCTCCCTGCTGAGCAGAGAGCCCGATGCGGGACTCGATCCCAGGACCCTGAGATCATGACCTGAGCAGAAGGCAGCGGCTTAACCCACTGAGCCACCCAGGCGCCCCAAGAACCAAGAAGACTTAACAATTCTAAATATTTATCTACTTAAGAACAGAGCTTCAAAAAAATACATGATGCAAAAACTGGTAGAACTGAAAGCAGAAATGAGCAAATCCACTTGTAGGTGAAAATTTCAACATTCCTTTCAGTAAGTGATAAAATCAACAAAGATATAGAACAAATGAATAACATCAACTAACTGGATCTAATTGAAATAGAGAATATAAGACTCAAAAGAATAAAATGTATATTCTTTTTAGGTGCTTATAGAACATATACAAAGAATAGGATCAGCAAATGTTTCGTGTAAAAGGCCAGATAGTAAATATTTGGGCACTGTGAGCTGTATGGTCTCTGTCACAACTATTCAAATCTGCCACTGTAGTGCAAAAGCAGCCTTAGATAATTCATAAATAAATAAGTTTGGTTATGTCCCAATAATACTTTATTTATGGATGTTGAACTTTGAATTTCATGTAATTTTTCACAGGTCATGAAATGTTCTTTTGATATTTTCATCATTTAAAGTGTAAAAATAATTACTATCTCATTGGACCATACAGAAGTTGTCAGGGACTGAATTTTGGTATAAAAATAGGCCATAGCTTGCTCTCCTCTGGGCAAGATAAACCATATCCTGGGGCATGAAACAAACCTTAAGAAAGTTTTAAAAACTTAAACCATACAAAGTCTGTTCTCTAAAAATGTTGGAATTAAATTCCAAAACAGTATAAAAAGGTGTCTGGAAAATAAACAAATATTTGGAAATTAGACAACATAATTCTAAATAACCTATGGATCAAAGAAGATGAAAGAAGTCTCAAGGTTAAATTACAACAGCTCGAATTGAATTAAAATGAAAATACAGGGGCGCCTGGGTGGCTCAGTTGTTGGGTGTCTGCCTGTGGCTCTGGTCATGATCCTGGCATCCTGGTCCTGGAATCCTGCTTGGTGGGGAGCTTGCTTCTCCCTCCCCAGCTCCACCGTGTTTGTGTTCCATCTCTTGCTATCTCTCTCTGTCATAAATAAAATTAAAAAAAAATACAGGCAAACATAAATACTTGTGGGGTGCAGTAATAGAGGGAAATTTGTAGCATTAGATTTATAGCACTAAAATAGAGGGAAATTTAGAGTACCAAGTGCTTATATTAGAAAATAAGAAAGATCTTAATAATCTAAGCTTTTATCTGTAGGTTTTCTATATAGAAAGTTCATTTTTCTCATTATGCTGTTATATGATTTTCTGATTGACTTGATATTTCTTTTATTTATGCCCATTCTTTTTTTTTTTAATTTTATTTTTTATAAACATATATTTTTATCCCCAGGGGTACAGGTCTGTGAATCGCCAGGTTTACACACTTCACAGCACTCACCAATTTATGCCCATTCTTAAGATATGGATGCCTCTGACTTTCTATTTTCTTTAATCCAATATAGCTAAATTTTCCTTGATTTTTTTTTTTTTAAGATTTAAAATTTAAAAAAATTTCTTAAGTAATCTCTACACCCAGTGTGGGGCTCAGCCCTACAACCCCAAGATCAAGAGTCACATGTTCCACTGACTGAGCCAGAATGTACCCCTTCTTGACTTCTGTTTTGTGGCTAGGTTATCTTCTCTGAGCTAGAGTTTGGTGGTTGGGTAATGCTTTGTGCTTACTTTCTATACTCTTATAGTCGGGAGGGCTAGGGGAATAAGGGTAATTCAGATGGGGGTTGTGTAGTCTTTTCTACAGGAAATAGATTGTGGGGGCACCTGGGTGGTTCAGCTGTTAAGTGTCTGCCTTCAGCTCAGCTCATGATACCAGGGTCCTGGGATTGAGCCCCACATCGAGTTCCATACTCAGCAGGAAGCCTGCTTCTCCCACTCCCACTCCCACTCCCCCTGCTTGTATTCCTTCTCTTGCTTTGTCTCTGTCAAATTTAAAAAAAAAAAATCTTAAAACAAAAAAAGAAATGAGTTCTGCTTTTTCTTCAGCTTTATTAAGTGTCTAAACCAGGGTTCATTTCTTCTAAATGGGGTATACTTTTCCTGTGGGGGATGTCTCAGATTTCTGATGGTTTCCTCTGTTTTGTTGTGTAACCCTGGTGCTTTTTCTTCCACGGAGAAGAAATAGTCCATTCCATTTTACTTTATTTCTACTTCAACATTTATAGTTTATAATAGCTCACTTTCCTTTTAGTTTTCGATTTTGGTATATTCTGATTTACTGTTGTGGACTGTTAGCTATGCTTATGTTTTGAACAGTGGGCCTGAAGTTTCCTCATTTCTTCTCTGGGATATAGGCGCTGTATTTGGAGTTTCTCTGCTCTGAAGATCTTTTCAGTCCCTTTTTCTTGAGCTTCCTACTTATTCCTCAGTCTGCTTTTTTCAGAGAGGGCACAATTTGTGAGAAATCTCATGATTTTTCTGACATTTCTCTTTCCAGATCTTCTTTAGGGTGAAGAAAAGATGATACATATATAGTTTTGTGACAAAATCTGACTGGGTGTAGTGCTGACTTCTTTTTTAGGAAAGAAATTAGAATTGTTCCTTGGGAGGGGCTTTATGACAATTGAATTCTTTCGGGAGCTCTGATTTTGGCAAATAAGGGGTTTTAGAAAGACAAATGCGTATAGCTCAAATAATTTTTATGCTACAGTGGCTTATTTTGGACCCCTTCATATGGTTGTTTCTCCTTTCTTGTTTGGTTTCTCTGCCTTTAAAATGTTCTTCAGTTGTTTTTGTTAGATTTTGACAAAGAAAGTCTGTGATTCAGTTTTATTCTTCTTTCTCCCTCATTTTCAGAATCTGTAATATTGTATAGTCAGCAAAATTAACAAAAATATTTCCATTGAAGAGAGTGCAAAATAGATCAAGAAGCAAGTTATGAAAGAATAAATGAGATGCTCATGCATATTTTAGAAATTTTCCAAAATAAAAGTAGTACACTGAAGTAATCTACCAAATTAATAAGGAAAAATTAAAATTTATTGAGGATGAGGTAAAAAAAAATCATATTTAAACATGTTTCCTGGGGCGCCTGGGTGGCTCAGTGGGTTAAAGCCTCTGCTTTCGGCTCAGGTCATGATCCCAGGGTCCTGGAATCGAGCCCCGCATCAGGCTTTCTACTGAGCAGGGAGCCTGCTTCCTCCTCTCTCTCTCTGCCTGCCTTTCTGCCTACTTGTAATCTCTGTCAAATAAAATAAATAAAATATTTAAAAAAAAACAAAACATGTTTCCTGAGAATTTGTGTTAAACTTTGTGGAAAACAATGTGATATGTTTCAAAATTCTTTTTTTTTAATTAAAGAGCAGGAGAGCACAGGCAGGGGGGAGTGGCAGGCAAAGGGGGAGGGATAAACAGGCCCCTCGTTGAACAGGGAGCCTGATGTGGGGCTCCATCCCAGGAGATCATGACCTGAGCAGAAGGCAGTTAGTTGGTTAACCAACCGAGCTACCCAGGCATCCCTGTTTCAAAATTCTTTTTTTTTTTTTTTAAGATTTTATTTATTTATTTATTTATTTGTCAGAGAGAGAGAGAGAGAGAGAGAGAGAACGCCAGCGGGAGAACACAAGCAGGCAGAGCTGCAGGCAGAGGCAGAGGCAGAGGCAGAGAGAGAAGCAGGCTCCCCATGGAGCAAGGAGCCCGATGCGGGACTTGATCCCAGGATCCTGGGATCATGACCTGAGCTGAAGGCAGAGGCTCAACCAACTGAGCCACCCAGGTGTCCCTGTTTCAAAATTCTTAAAAATATTTATTTTCTTGAAACAAGATGGGATTGGGAGGGAGACAAACCATAAGTGACTCTTAATCTCACAAAACAAACTGAGGGTTGATGGGGGGAGGGGGTTGGGAGAGGGGGGTTGGGTTTATGGACATTGGGGTTGGGTATGTGTTATAGTGAGTGCTGTGAAATGTGTAAACCTGGCAATTCACAGACCTGTACCCCTGGGGATAAAAATATATGTTTATAAAAAAAAATTTATTTTCTTTCACATACCGTTTTTTTTTCCACATACCATTTTAACTCTAGGAATTTGATTTAAGGAAATACTCAGAAATAAGTATTTAGAAATAATGTAAATTTGTCAGTCAATGTTAATATAAACCCTAAAATGAAACTTATCTAAATGCTGATCAACAGCTGAGTATTAAAGTGTCATTGCTTTATACTCAACTGAAGAAAGCAGGACCCTAAGCCATATATGTTATATGGTCCCAGTTTTACAACATACAGTCGTACCTCAGAGATGTTGCACGTTTGGTTCTAGACCACTGCAATGAAGCAAATCAAACGATTTTTTTGGTTTCCCAGTGCATATAAAAGTTACGTTCACACTATAGTTTGTTAAGTGTACAATAACATCATGTCCAAAATATATACATACCTTAATTTAAAAATACTTTATTGCTAAAATATGCTAACCATCTTCTGAGCTTTCACTGAGTTGTAATCTTTGGTGGTAGAGCGTCTTTCTTTGATATTGATGGATGCTGACTGATCAGGGTGGTTTTCACTGAAGGTTCAGGTGGCTTTGGCAATTTCTTAAAATAAGACAACAATAAAGTTTGCCACATTAGTAGACTCTTGCTTTCATGAATGGTTTCTCTGTACTGGGGGGCGGGGTGCTATTTGATAGCATTTTACCAACAGTAGCAGACTTCTTTCAAAATTGGCATCTATCCTTTTATACCCTGCCACTGCCTTACTTTTTTTTTTTTAAGACTTTATTTACTTGACAGAGATCACAAGTAGGCAGAGAGGCAGACAGAGAGAGAGAGGAGGAAGCAGGCCCCCCACGGAGCAGAGAGCCCAATGCGGGGCTCTATCCCAGGACCCTGGGATCAGGATGACCTGAGCCAAAGGCAGAGGCTTTAACCCACCGAGCCACCCAGGTGCCCCTGCCACTGCCTTATTAACTGATTTTATGTAATGTCCTAATCCTTGATCATCATTTCAATGGTCTTCATGGCATCTTTACCAGGAGTAGATTCCAACTCAAGAAACCACTTTCTTCATCCATAAGAAACTTTCCTAGTCCATTTAAGTTTCATCATGAGATTCAGTCATAGAAATTTAGTCCCATCTTCAGGCTCTGTATCTAGTTCTTATTCTCTTGTTATTTTCATCTGGAGTTCCTTCCTCTCTATGTCTTGTACTCCTCAAGGTCATCCACAAGGGTTGGAATCAACTTCTTTTAAACTCCTGTTCATGTTGACTTCTTCCCATAAATCTTGAATGTTCTTAATGGCATCTAGAATGGTGAACTCTTTCCAGAAGGTTTCTTTTTTCTTTTTTAAAGATTTTATTTATTTATTTGACACAGAGATCACAAGTAGGCAGAGAGGAGGCAAAGAGAAAGGGGAAAGCAGGCTCCCTGCTGAGCAGAGAGCCTGATGCAGGTCTCTATCCGACGACCCTGAGATCATGACCTGAGCTGAAGGCAGAGGCTTAACCCACTGAGCCACCTAGGAGCCCTTTCCAGAAGTTTTCAATTTGCTTTGCTAGATCCATCAGAGGAATCAGGATCTATGGCAGCTTTTGAAAAACATTTTTTCAGTAATAAGACTTGAAAGTTGAAATGACTCATTGATCTTTGGACTGCAGTTTGGATGTTGTGCTAGCAGACGTGAAACATAATAAATCTCATTCTGCATCTCCATCAGAACTCAGGTGCATTGGTAATGAGCAGTAATATTTTCAGAGAAATCTTTTTTTCTGAGCGGTAATTCTCAACAGTGGGCTTAAAATATTCAGTAAACTATGTTGTAAACAAATGTGCTATCATTAAGGCAGGCTTTGTTGTTCCATTTCTAGAGCACAGGCAGAGCAGATTTAGTGTAATTCTAGAGGGCTCTAGGATTTTAGGAATGGTAAGTGGGCATTGACATCAACTTCAAATCACCAGCTGTATTAGTCTCTAAAAAGAGAGCCTGTCCTGTGAAGCTAGGCATTGGCTTTCCTTCTAGCTATGAGTCCTAGATGGCACCTTCTTTCAGTAGGAGGTTGTTTTGTCTACATTAACAGTCTGTTTTCTTAGTGTAGCCACTTTCATTAATTATCATAGCTAGATCTTCTGGATAACTTGCTGCAGCTTCTACATCAGCATCTGCTGCTTCATTTTACACTTTTATGTTATGGAGATTGCTTCTTTCCTTAAGTGCGTGAACCAATTTCCGCTAGCTTCAAACTTTTCTTATGCAGTTTCCTCAAATTTCTGAGTCTTCATAGAATTGATCCTTGATCAGGATTAGGTTTTGGCTTAAGGGAAGGTTGTGGCTGATTTAATCTTCCATCCAGACCACTAAAACTTTCTCAATATTAGCAATAAATAAGGCTGTTTATCTTTCTTACCATTCGTGTGATCACTGTTGTAGTACTTTCATTTCCTTCAAGGATTTTTCCTTTATATTCATAATGTGACTAACTCTTAGGTGCAAGAAGCCTAGATTTTGACCTGTCTCAGTGTTTGATATGCCATCTTTACTAAGCTTAATCATTTCTAGCTTCTGATTTATAGTGAGAAATGTGCAACTCCTTGTCTTAGTTGAACACTTTGAGGCCATTCAGGATTAGTGATTGACTTTTTAATATTAATATTGCTGTGTTCTAGGTAGTAGGGAGATCTAAGAAGAGGGAGAGAGAAACGAATGCCCAATTGGTGGAGCAGTCAGAACTCACAAAACATTTATTAACTTTGTTATCTTTTGTGGGTTCAGTTTGTGGTGCCCCAAGGCAATTACAATAGTAACATCAAATATCACTGATGAAAGATCATCATAACAAATATAATAATAATGAAAGAGTTTGAAATATTGGACAAATTATCAAAATACAATACACAGACATGAAACAAGAAACAACTGCTGTTGGAAAAATGACTTACTCAATGCTGGGTTGCCAGAAACCTTCAGTTTATAAGCAAAACAAAACAAACAAAAAACACCCTGTAATTTCTATGAAACCCAGTAAAGCAAAGTGCAATAAAATGAGGTATACCGGGGCGCCTGGGTGGCTAAGTGGGTTAAAGCCTCTGCTTTCGGCTCAGGTCATGATCCCGGAGTCCTGGGATCAAGCCCCGCATCGGGCTCTCTGCTCAGCGGGAAGCCTGCTTCCTCCTCTCTCTCTGCCTGCTTCTCTGCCTACTTGTGATCTCTGTCTGTCAAATAAATAAATAAAATCTTTAAAAAAAATGAGGTATACCTCTATTTACAGAAAAGAAGAGTAAAAAGAAATAGATGTTTCAAATTTTATTTTCCAAAAATTTCATGTATTTTAAAAAACATTCTATAATATATAATTTAAATTCAAGGAAAAAATAAATCAGGTTAAAAGATATCTAATCTAGGGGCATCTGGCTGGCTCAGTTGGTAGAGCATGTAACTTGCTCAGGGTGAGTTCAAGCCCCATGTTGAACATAGAGTTTACCTAAAAATAAATAAGTAAAAAAAAAAAAGTTATCTAATATGGATAAAATAAAGAAACACTTGAATGCAAATTTAAGAAATATTAAATAAGAGGATAAAAATAAGAGTCTAAAGTGGTAAGATAGTAAAAATATTAAGACAGTAATACAAACTTAGAATAACCGCTAAGTTAAAGATTAAATAACAGAATGATTAAATATGTTCAAGTGACACAAAGAATAAAATAGTCTTTGTATTTTTTGTAATACAAAATATTTTTTGTAATTTGTATCTCTTAAGACTAAGAGATTGAAAAAAATCACACAAATGTGGAGGAGGTAGGTAGATACTCAAATCTAGACATTAACATCCTAAGATGTTAACAGGTTCTGGGTGAGGAAGTTTCACACATTGAGTGCTTTACTGCAGAATGTTTTTTTTAAGTCCGCTCATTGCCCAATGTGATGCTCAAACTCAAAGCCCTGAGATCAAAAGTTGCATGCTGCACTGACTGAGCCAACCAGGTGCCCCTTCATTGCAGATTTTTGAGGGTTAAAGGGCAATATCTATTTAATGGTGTCATTTCTCTCATGCTTCTCATATTTGCAAAAGCAGTAGTTCTCAGATATTTTAAAGGAAATTTGAGTTTGTTTCTTTATTCTGTCTTGTTTTTGGAAGTCCTTAATTATTTTGTAAAGCTCTGTGTATGAATGTTTTCTGAATCATTGTCATAATCAAGGAATGTTTGTTTATGAAAGCAGAAAGCATTCAAAAAGGTTCAAGTAAAACTCTCTTGGAAAGAGTTGGTATCTTAAAGGGCATTTCATTTCATTCAGTTGCTGGCAGACTCTAGGAAACAGCTCTCTGGAACCAGCTGGCTTGTTGACATTTCTCTGCATGTTTGCTTCTCTCTTCTTATTCATTATAAACTGACTTTCCTGCTCACATATTTACTTGCATATGGCCTTATCAAGACCATTTCAAAGTGATAGCCTAAGACCTATAGCCCACATGACTTCTAGCTCTGCATTACACAATTAAGTGTCTCATTTTCTAATTCCAAATTCCCAGGAGAGAAAAATAAATTGCTCAATCAGTTGTGTTCTGGAGTTGGGTTGGGAGTGAAGGGACAGGGTCAAATGGCACAAGGGATCTTTCCCTTCCAGGGTTATGAGCAGGACAGGTTTTCAAAGAAGAGATCAGTGACATCTCTTGTATATGGCATGAGTAATTTTAATTTTTATATATAATGTGAATAATTACAGAGTAAAGCAAGGGATCGTCTTTTAGTCTGATAACGCCTTTTACTCTTATGAATTACATGAGCACATCTCTCCTCATAATAATGGTAACTTCATTAAGTGACACAAAATGAGAACATGCTGACTTCTAGCTAGTCACCCCTTCAATAATTTTGTGTATTTAAGATTTAATATCTTTTATATAAAATGTTACCAAATGAGGACTTTAATTCTGCCTCTTAAAAATTAAATGATTTATTTGACATTTTAAAATAAAGTAGTCATTTGTTACTTTAGACATTTTTTTACTTTTTAAAAAAAAAAAGATTTTATTTATTTATTTAACACAGAGAGAGAAGTCACAGGTAGGCAGAGCAGCAGACAGAGATAGAGGGGGAAGCAGGTTCCCCACTGAGCAGGGAGCCTGATGCGGGGCTTAATCCCAGGACCCTGAGATCATGACCTGAGCCGAAGGCAGAGGCTTGACCCACTGAGCCACCCAGGCGCCCCGACATTTTTGACATTTTAAAATAAAGTCTATTCATGTTATATAGACATTAAAACTTAATATTTTAGGAAAATCTTACTCTGTGTACATTTCTGGCATCACTTCTTGTATAATTTTAAAATCTGAAATCCTCTTAACATGCAGAATAAATAGATTATGATATACTGAAGGATTAAGCTTTACTGTCTTGTGTCAGATTAATCTCTCATATATAGATCATCATTTGAACTGACAGAAATATGGCTGCAATTCGGCAAAAAAGCTCAATGGATAAATTATTTTATGTAGGATGAATTCTACACTTCTTGACTAGTTGTATAATTCTCCAAATTTAAATAGATCTCACAAACATTTTTCTTAGACTTTCATAGAGATTCATAGAAAAGGTGTCTCTGATGGTTTATGTGGTGAAATAGTGCCCTTAAATATTCTATTTGGATTTTCCCACTTAATTGAAGTAACTCACTTGGTAAGGATATTTTTAAAAATTTTTACACGGAAGCTGATATTATTTTGAACTTTATCTCATAATACGTACAAATTTGCTTTTGAACAAAATAGTTAAGTCTATAAAAACATTGCTCCACTTGTTTGTTTTTGGATGAAACTGGTAAAAACTAACTGTACATAGGTGAATATCAAAATGGAGCACAAAAGATAAAGGTAGCTGTTACAGTATGAGGATTGTGGTTTGTAATTAATGGACATAAGTTTTAAAAATATTTAAAGGAAATTTAAGTAAAGCATACTTTTTCCCTAACAGGAGATGGTCTGAAAATGATTTTTAAAAATTTATTAAAAAATTTTATTTATTTGACAGAGACAGAGAGCACAAGCATGGGGAGCAGCAGTGGGAGAGTGAGAAGCAGGGTCTCTGCTGAGCAGGGAGCTGGATATGGGGCTCGATCGCAGGGCCCAGGGACCATGACCTGAGCTGAAGGTAGACACTTAACTGACTAAGCCACCCAGACACTTCTGAAAATGATTTATAACTATCCTTTTATGTAAATAGTTGAGTGGTAGAGTAGAAATACTGACTTTAAGTAAAATTGTTTATTTATTTTTTAAAGATTTTTATTTTGGGGGGACAGAGAGGGAGAGAATGAGCAGGGCGAGTGGTAGGCAGAGGGAGAAGCGGGCTCCCTGCCAAGCAAAGAGTTAGATTAAGGACTCGATCCCAGGACCCTGGCATCATGAGCAGAGGTAATGGCAGCCACTTAACCTACTGAGCCACCCAGGTACCCCAAAACTCTTTTAATAAATACTTAAAAAATAAAAGTTTTGGGGCACCTGGGTGACTCAGTCGGTTAAATATCCAACTCCTGATCTCAGCTTAGGTCTTGATTTCAGTGTTGTGAGGTCAGGCCCCGTGTGCATGCCCAGCATGGAGCCCACTTAAAATTAAATAAATAAAATAGCAATAACAATAAAAATAAAAAATAAAAAATGAAAGTTTTAAAGGCACCTGGCTGGCTCAGTTGGTAGAGTGTGTGGCTCTTGATCCTTGCGCCATGCGTTCAAGCCCTGCACTGGGCATACAGCTTACTTACAAGTTTTGAGAAACTTCTATAACTCCTGATAATATTTGTAGTTTATATTAGAATAATTCTGAGAGTGGGGTGCTTGGATGGCTCAGTTGGCTAAGTATCCAACTCTTGATTTTTGGCTCAGGTCATGGTCACAGGGCCGTGAGATCAAGCCCTGTGTCAGGCTCCATGCTTGCTAAGCATGGAGCCTACTTAAGATTCTCTCTCCTCTCCTCTCCCTTTCTAAAAAACAAACACACCAAAACAAAAGCAAAAACAAAAAAAACATTGTGAGAGAATTAAGGAATACTGCTTGTTTTCTCTGAGAATGGAAGTAGAATATTGAAGTAGATTTTTAGCAGAGCAAAATTAAGTCTGGGTTCTTTAATTTTTTAGTTTATTTTTATATTTTATTTTTTAAGTAGGCTACACAGTGAATATGGCACTTGAACTCACAACCCTGAGAGCAAGAGTTGTGTGCTGTACAGGTTAAGCCAGCCAGGTGTCCCTTTATTTTTAAAAATATTTTATTGTAAGTATATATAGTTCACATACAATGTTCCATTAGTTTCAGATGTATAACATAGTGATTTGACATTTATATACATTATGAAATGCTCACCTTAAGTGTAGTTACCATCTGTCACCACACAAAGTTATTACAATAGTAATGGACTATATTCCTTATGATGTACATTTCATCTCTGTGACTTAATTTATAACTGTTTTGCTCATCTTCCCACACCTCTCGCCTCTAATAATCACCAATTTGTTTTCTGTATTTGAGTCTGTTTTTTTTTTTTTTAAATATTTTATTTATTTATTTGACAGATCACAAGTAAGCAGAGAGGCGGGTGGTGGTGGGGAGGTGGGGAGGAAGCAGGCTTCCTGCTGAGCAGAGAGCCCAATGCAGGGCTTGATCCTAGGACCCTGAGATCATGACCTGAGCCAAAGGCAGAGGCTTAACCCACTGAGCAAATCAGGCGCCCCTGTTTCTGTTTTGTTTTTTTAATTGTTTATTCATTTATTTTATTTATTTTTTTTTTAAAAGATTTTATTTATTTATTTGACAGAGATCACAAGTAGGCAGAGAGGAAGGCAGAGAGAGAGAGGAGGAAGCAGGCTCCCCGCGGAGCAGAGAGCCCGATGCGGGGCTCGATCCCAGGACCCCGGGATCATGACCTGAGCTGAAGGCAGAGGCTTTAACCCACTGAGCCACCCAGGCGCCCCTCATTTATTTTTTAGATGCCACATATACTGAATCATTTGGTATTTCTCATTCTCCATCTGCCTTCTCTCACTTAGCATAATACCCTCTAGGTCCATTCATGTCACAGAAGGCAAGATTTCTTTCTTTTTTATGGCTGAGTAATACTCCTTCATGTAGAGATCTTAGATATCTTCTTTATTCATTCCTCTATCTATGGATACTTAGGTGGCTTCTGTAACTTGGCAATTATAAATTGTGCCCCAGTAAATGTAGGGGTGAATCTTTTTAAATCAATGTTTTTATTTTCTTTAGGTAAATACCCAGAAGTAGAATTACTAGATCATTATGGTATTTCTGTTTTCAATTGTTTGAGGAATCCTTACTGTTTTCCATAGTGGCTATAGCAGTTTACATTCTTACCAGTGGGCAGGAGGGCTCTTTTCTCCAACTCCTTGCTAATACTTATTTCTTGTCATTTGATAATAGCCATTCCTACTGGGGTGAGGTGATATCTCATTGTGGTTTTGATTTATGTTACCCTGATGATTAATGATGAACATCTTTTTATATGTCTGTTCCATCTGTATGTCTTTGGAAAAATGTTAATTCAAATGATCTCTGCCCATTTTTAAAACTGGGTTGTTTTTTTGGTGGTGTTTTCTGAGTTCTTTATATATTTTAGATATTATCTCTTAATTGGATATATCATTTGCAAATCTCTTCTCCCAGTCAGTAGGTTACATTTTTGATTTGTTGGTTTCCTTCACTGTGTAAAAGCTTTTTAGTTGATCTAGTCCTAGTTATTTATTTATCTATTTAGAGTAAGAGAGAGTAAGTGAGGAGGGGGAGAGGGCAGGGAAGGGAGAAAATTCCAAGTAGGTTTCATGCCCAGCATGGAGCCTGACAGATGGCTTGCTCTCATGACCCCGAGACCATGACCTGAGCCAAAATCAAGAGTCAGATGTTTAACTGACTGAGCCATTCAGGTGCCCTTATTTTTGCTTTTTAAAAAAAAAATTTACTGGGTGTTTGGGTGGCTCAGTTGATTAAGCAATTGCCTTCAGCCCAGGTCATATACCGGGAGTGCTGTGATTGAGCCCTACGTTGGGCTCCCCCTGCTCATCAGGGAGACTGCTTCTCCTCTTCCTCTGCCTGCCACTCCCTCCGCTTGCAGTCTCTCTCTCTCTCTGTCAAATGAATAAATAAAGTCTTTAAAAAATTTTATTTACTTTGCTTTTGTTGTCCATGCCTGAGGGGTCAGATCCAAAAACATTGCTGACAAATGTCCATGAGTTTACTGCACACGTTTTCTTCTAGGACTTTTATGGTTTTGGTCTCATATTTAATCTATTTTGAGTTTATTTTTGTGTATGGAATAAGAGCATGGCTGTTTCATTCTTTTGCATGTAAATGTTCAGTTTTCCCACTCCTACTATTAAGGAGATTGTCTTTTCCTCATTGTCTATTTTTGCCTTTGTCTCCTTTGTCATAGATTAATTGACCACATAAATATGGGTTTATTTCTGGGCTGTTTGTTCTCTTCTGTTAATCTGTTTCTGTTTTTATGCCAGTACCATATTGTTTTGATTACCATAGTATAGTTGTATATATCAAACCATACTATATATATAGTATGGTTGAAATCTGGGATTATGATACCTCTGACTTTGTTCTTCCTTCTTGAGATTGTTTTTGCTATTTGGGATCTTTTGTGGTTCTATACAGATTTCAGGATTATTTGCTCTAGTTCTATGAAAAATACTATTGGTATTTTGATAGGGATTGCATTGAAAATGCAGATTCATTTGGGTAGTATGGACATTTTAACAATATTATTCTTTTAATCCATGAGCATGGAATATTTTTCCATTTCTTTGTGTCATTTTCAGTTCATTTATCAGTATTTTATATTTTTAGGTTTTTTTTTTTTTTTAATCATCGTAAGTGTACTCTTAAGTCCCCATCCCCTATTTCCCCTTTGGTAACCATCTGGTAACCAACCTCTCCTCTGGTAACCATCTGTTTATAGTTAAGGGACTCTTTCTTGATTTGTCTTTTTTTCCTTTGCTCATTTGTTTTGTCCAAGTTTCTATTTAAATTTTAGTTAGTTAACATATAAAGTAATATTGGTTTCAGGAGTAGAATTTAGTGATTCGTCACTTACATATAATACCCAGTGCTCATTACAATAAGTGCCCTCCTTATATCCATCACCCATTTAACCCACCCCTCCCACCCACCTCCCTCCATCAACCCTCAATTTATTCTCTATAATTAAGAGTCTGTTGTGGTTTGCTTCCCTCTTTTTCCCCCCTTCTCTTATGTTTATCTGTTATCTGTATCTATCTGTTATCTATATTTATCATGACCCTGGCCAAAACTAAGTGGGACGCTCAACTGACTGTGCCACCCAGGTGCCTCTAGTTTGGCTATTTTAAATCCTCCAGCAATAAACACAGGGGAGCATATATCCCTTTGGATTAGTGTTTTTGTATTTTGGGGATAAATATTCAGTAGTGTGATTCCTGAATCATAGGGTAGTTCTATTTTTTAACTTCTTGAGGAACTCCATGCTGTTTTCCACAATGGCTGCACCGATTTTCATTCCTGCCAACACTGCATGACCATTCCTTTTCCTCCACATCCTTGCCAACACTTGTTGTTTCTCTTATTTTTGATTTTAGCCATTCTGACAGATTTGAGGTGATATCTCATTGTGTTTTTGATTTGCATTTCCCTTAAGATGAGTGATGTTGAACATCTTTTCATGTGTCTGCTGGTGTCTGTAGGTCTTCTTTGGAGAAATGTCTGCTTATGTCTTCTGCCCATTTTTAAATTGTATTATTTGTTTTGGGGGTGTTGAGTTGTATCAGTTCTTTAGATATTTTGGATGCTAATCTTTTATTAGATATGTCATTTGCAGATATCTTCTCCTACTCATTAGGTTACCTTTTTGTTTTGTTTTCTTCACTCTGCAGAAACTTTTTATTTTGATAAAGTCCCAATTGTTTATTTTTTCTTTTATTTCCCTTGTTTCAGGAGACAGATCTTAAAAAGTGTTGTAATGACTGATGTCAGAGAGATTACTACCTGTGCTCTTTTCAAGGATTTTTATGGTTACAGGTCTCATATATATGTCCTTAGTCCATTTTGGGTTTGTTTTTGTGTATAGTAAAACAAAGTGGTTCAGTTTCATTCTTTTTCATGTTGCTGTCCAGTTTTCCCAACACCCATTTATTGAAGAGACTGTCTTTTTCACATTGTATATTCATTCCTCCTTTGTCGATTGACTATGTAATTGGGGGTTTATTTCTGAGTTTGTTTTTTATTCTATTCCATTGATCTATGTGTCTCTTTTTATGCCAGTAACATACTGTTTTAATTGCTACCACTTTGTAATATAACTTGGAATCTGGAAGTGTGATACATCTAGTTTTTGTTTTTTAAGGTTTCTTTGGCTATTCAGGATCTTTGTGGTTCTATACAGATTTTAGGATTGTTCTAGTTCTGTGAAAAATGTTATTGGTATTTTGGTACTAATTGCATTTAATCTGGAAATACTTTTGGGTAGTATAGCCATTTTAGCAATATCTGTTCTTCTACCCCATGAGTGTGAAATCCTTTCCGTGTGTGTGTGTGTGTGTGTGTGTGTGTGTGTCTTCTTCAGTTTCTTTTAGTACTGTTTTATAGTTTTCAGAGAATAGGTCTTTGATCTTGTTAAGATACTGTTTTTGGTCATTGTAAATGGGATTGTTTTCTTAATTCCACTTTCTGCTGCTTCATTTTTAGTACATAGGAATGCAACAGATTTTCGTATGTTGGTTTTTTATCCTGCAACTTTACTGAACTCATTTGTCAGTTCTAGTAGTTTTTTGATGGAGTCTCTAGGGTTTTCTATATATAGTCACATGTCATCTGCAAATAGAGTTTTACTTCTTTGCTGAACTGGGATGATTTTGTTTCTTTATGTTGTGTAATCATTGTGACTAGGGCTTCTAGTACTATGTTGAATAAAAGTGATGAAAGTAGACATTCTTATCTTGTTCCTGACTTTAGGGGAAAAGCCCTCAATTTTTCACCATTGAGTATGATGTTGGCCATGGGTTTTTCATAAAAGGGCTTTATTCTGTTTTCTTCCATTTGCATAGTGTATCTCTTTCTCTCATTTTGCTTTCAGGTTGTATGTATCTTTAGATCTAGAGTGAGTGTCTTGGGACTTCTGGGTGGCTCAGTTAGAGCTCTTGATCTTAGGCTAAGTCTCAGTCTCAGGGTGGTGAGTTGGTGAGTTCAAGTCCAATATTGGGCTTCACGCTGGGCAAGGAGCCTACTTAAAAAAATATAACTACAGTGTGTCTTTTGTAGACAGCATATAGATTGGTCTTTTAAAAATTTTTTTATTAATCCATTCAGTCTCTTTATTTTGATTGGAGACCTTAGTCCATTTACATTTAAAATGATTACTGGTGGTTATGAAGTTCTTGCCATTTTGTTAAATCTGTCCTGGTTCTTTTTGTAGTTCTCTGTTCATTCTTTTTTGCTCTCTTTCCTTATGGTTTGATGGCTTTAGTGTTATGCTTGGCTTGCTTTCTTTATATTTTCTTGTGTCTGTGTTACAGGTTTTTGGTCATGGTTACTGTGATGTTCATATATAACCTCCTGTGTATATAGTAGTCCACTTTAAGTTGATGACTACCTGTGTTTGAACACATCCTAAAAGCACATTTTTACTTCCCCTTCCACCTTTTAGGTGTATGATGTCATATTTATATCTTTTTATTTTGCATGTCTCAACTAATTTTTTTCAACTAATTTTTGTAGACATAATTGATTTTACTACCTTTGTCTTTTAAACTTTGTACTGACATTATAAATGATTGCTATGTTTATTATATGTTTGCTTTTACTAGTGAGATACTTTTCCTTTCATAATGTTCTTATTTTTAGCTATGGCCTTTCCTTTTCTGCTTAAAGAAGGGTCTTTAACATTTTTTTATGGTTTAGTGGTGAACTTCTTTAACTTTTGTCTAGGAAATGCTATATTGCTCCTTCAATTCTGAATGATAAACTTGCAGGTGGAGTACTCTTGGTTGTAGGTTTTTTTTCCTTTCAGCACCTTGAATATATCATGCCACTCTTCTCTGGCTGGAAAAGTTTCTGCTGAGAAATCAGCTAATAACCACATGAGGTATCACTTCTATGTAACTAATTGCTTTTCTCTTACTGCTTTTAGATTCTCCTTTTTTCTTAATTTTTGGCATTATAATTATTATGTGTTTTAGTGTGGACCTTCTTGGTTCATCTTGTTTAGGTCTCTGTGTTTCCTGGATCTAGATGTTTGTTTCCTTCCCCAGGTTAGGGAAGTTTTCATCTGTTATTTCTTCAAATAACTTTTCTACCTCTTTACCTCTTTCTTCTCCTTCTGGGACACCCATAATGTGAATGTTAGTATGCTTGATGTTGTCCCAGAGGTCGCTTACTCTATCTTCATTTTTAAAATTCTTTTCTCTTTTTGTTGTTTGTCTTGGATGATTTTCACTAGTTTGTCTTCCAGATCATTAATCTGTCCTTATGCATCCTCTGTCTGCTTTCAGTTCCCTCCAGTATGTTTTTCATTTCAGTTACTGTGTTCTTTAGCTCTTATTTTTTTTTTAATATTTTATATCTTTGTTGATGTTCTCACTGAATTCATCCACTCTTCTCTTAAATCTGGTGAGCATCTTTATGAACACTACTTTGAACTCTTTATCAGTAGGTTCATTTTGTCCAGTTCTTTTTCTGGGGTTTGTCCTGTTCTGTTTTTAAAACTCTTCTTTTTAAAATATTGTCTAACTCTGTGTGTTTGTTTCTTTTTATTTGGTAGATCAGCTATGTCTCCTGGCCTTGAAAATAGTGACCTTCTGTGCAAGATGTCTGGGGGGCCCAGTAGGGTAACCCACTGGTTACCAGAACCAGGTGCTTTGTCTCCTGTGTGAGGTGCATGCATCCACCCATTATGACTGAGCCACAAGTTTTATGGGCATTCTGGTGGCAGATCTGGAGGCTGGCTCCCAGACTGGCTGACTGCAATGACTGGGTGTGACTACTCCCAGCACAATGGTGAGTGGGCCTCTTCCCTGGCACAGATGGTGAAGAGGCCTGGCTGCTGTTGCTGAGGGCATGCTTGTTGGTGGGATTAGCCTCTGGTATATCTGGCTTACAGTCTCTGCTATAACTGTTGTGGACTTGCTGGCGAGTGGTGCTGGACCCTCTTACTGGGGCAAAAGACATTTTGGAGGGGTACCTGTTGAGGTGGGCCTGTAGGGTTGGGTGGGTTTTTGGGGGGAATTTTGGGGCTGGGAAAGTACTGCTAGCAAGTTAGATAGAGATTGACAGTACTGTCTTCTACCAGTGTTGGGCTAGCTAGGCTGAGGTGGGCCAAAAATAATGATATGCATTAGCAATTCCATACTGATCCCTGCCCCTCTAGCACATACCCTAAAGTTAGTCAAAAATTTCCTTCATGTAGAGTCCAGGTGCTTTTTTTTTTTTTTTTTTAAAGACTTTATTCATTCACTTGAGAGAGAGAGAGAGAGAGAGTACAAGCAGGGGGAGAGGCAGAGGGAGAGGGAAAAGCAGACACCCTTTTGAGCTGGGAGCCTGGCATGGGGCTTGATTCCAGGACCTAGAGATCATGGCCTGAGCCAAAGACAGACACTTAACCATCCACCACCCAGGTGCCCCAGCCCAGGTGCTTTTTGAGTGCTTGCCCCTCTGCTGGGTGTTAGAGCAAATGTTATAGTGTGCTGGTTCTTTAAGAGTGAAGTCTCAGTTCCATAGCCCTCTGGTTCTTCTGGAGTCAGGCTCATTTTCAAAGCTACTTTAGTTAAGCCCTGCTAATTTTCAAAGCTAGACATTATGTGGGCATGTCCTCCCAGCACAGTTCTCCAGGGTGGGGAACATACCTAATGGGGGGGCTTGGTCCTCTTGCTCCTCAGGGACAACCTCTACACTTTTGATATCCCACTTGCTTATGGGTCACTACACCAGGGTTTTGATTCCCAGCCACATCTCTGGCCCTCCTAACCCCCACCCCCACTTTTTTTTTTTTTTTTAAGATTTTATTTATTTATTTGACAGAGATCACAAGTAAGCAGAGAGACAGAGAGGAAGGGAAGCAGGCTCCCTGCTGAGCAGAGAGCCTGATGCGGGGCTCGATCCCAGGACCCTGAGATCATGACCTGAGCCAAAGGCAGAGGCTTTAACCCACTGAACCACCCAGGCACCTCCTCCTACCCCTCTTGATGTGTTTTTTTCTTTACATCTTTAGCTGTGGAAGAGCTAGTCTGTTAGTCTTTAGGTCATTTTCAGATTCAGTTACACTATATGTAGTTGCAGCCTTGATGTATTCATGGAAGGAGGTGAGTTCAGGATTCTCCTACTTAACCATCTTCCCAAATTCTCCAAAATGTGAGTTTTTTAAAGAATTGTGTTTTAATTCCCATGAATTTTTAAAAAAGCAAACTGATGTTATTTGACTAAGATTCTACTTCTAGGTTATTGAAATTTAGAAAAATCTTGGTACTTCTGAAATTTAGCTTTTCTTTGGCATTATTTTAAGGAGATAACCAATCTCAGTGTACTTCTATCAGAGCAGAGCCTTCAAGGTCATATAATAAGGTAAACCTGTATGTTACATACATACATATATATATGTATATTTTATATTTTATGTATACTTATATATAATTAGATATATAATTTGAATTTATATATGTGTGTGTGTGTGTGTGTGTATATATATATATATATTTTTTTTTAAGTAGGTTTCATGCTGAGCTCATGACCCTGAGATGAAGACCTGAGCTGTGATCAAGAATTAGACACTTAATTGACTGAGCCACCTAGGTACCCTGTTATATGCATTTTTTTTTAAAGATTTTATTTATTTATTTGACAGACAGTGATCACAAGTAGGCAGAGAGGCAGGCAGAGAGAGAGAGAGGGAGAAGCAGGCTTCCTGCTGAGTGAGAGCCCGATGCGGGGCTCGATCCCAGGACCCTGGGATCATGACCTGAGCCGAAGGCAGAGGCTTTAACCCACTGAGCCACCCAGGCCCCACATGTTATATGCATATTTAAAAAATTTTGATAAAATACATATAAACATAAAATTTATCATCTTAATCAGTTTGAAGTGTACAGTTCAGTAGTGTTAGTATATTCACATTGTTGTGAATAATGCTTCTATAAATATGGGTATATAAATATTTGAATCCCTACTTTATATTCTTTTGGCTATATGCCAGAAGTGAAATTGCTGGATTGCAATTTTATTTTTAATTCTTTGAGGAACCACTGTGTGTTTTCCATAGCAGCTGTAGCATTTTATATTACAATCAAGAGTTCACAGGGTTCCAGTTTTCTGTATCCTTGCTGACATGTTTTTCTTTTTTTCTTTTTTAGTAATAGCCATTCTAATGTGGTTAAGTGGTATCTCATCCCTAGTTTTGATTTGCATCTCCCTAATAATTAATGATGTTGCCTATCTTTATGTGATTACTGGCCATTTATATATTACCTTTGGAGAAATGTCTCTTCAAGTTCTTTGCCCATTTTTAATAGGGCTATTTGTTTTTGTGGTTGTTATAGGAGTTCTTACCAGATACATGATTTGTAAATATTTTCTCCAATCCTGTAGGTTACTTTCTCACTCTGTTGATAGTATCTTTTGAGTCACAGAGTTTTAAATACTGATATTGTTCAGTTTAATCTATTTTTACCTTTGTTGTCTGTACTTTTGGTGTCATATCCAAGAAATCACTGCCAAATCCAATGTAATGAACTTTGTCCCCATATTTCCTTCTAAGAGTTTTATTATATAAATTAAGTCTTAATGTTCAGGTCTTCAATCCATTTTGAGTAAAATTTTTTGTCTGGTGGCAAGATAAGGTTCAACCTCATTCATTGGCATGTGGATATCCCATTTTCCCAGCCCATTTGTTGAAAAGATTGTTCTTTTTCCCATTGAATGGTCATAGTACTCTTGTTGAAAATCAAAATCATTTGATTACATATGTGAGGGTTTATTTGTGGGCTTACCATTCTATTCCATTGGTCTGTGTGTCTGTTTTTATATACTTTAAAAAATACAATTAATAAAGTTTTAGAATATGGTATTACTTATAAATTTGATAATTCTTATTTTTACTATTGTATAGATATTCAGAAAAAAAGTATAATATTAGTTAGGGTTATTTGGCTTTTTAATGAACCCAAACCATTAAGAGATAGGTATTATAAACAGTATATTCCAGTAAAAGGCACAGTGTCAGAGCTAATATGAGTTAATATGGAAATTATTTGAGATCTGAGAATTTTGAAGAATAGAAAATCTTATAGATCCATTCCTGAGTGAGAAACTGAACCTCTCAGTGCACAGGTGCTACCTGGTTGTCCTTGTCTGTGCCATTATTTTCACTTTAGAGCTGTGGTGGTAGCAGATCAGGAAGATTAACTTATTGGAATAATTAATTAGTAAACATCCTCGGGTTCACAGCATTGGGAAAACACAACATTTATAGATGGATGTTGTCAAGGATCTCTTGTATAATATATTCTTTTACTGTCTAGACTTGGTTTTATATATATTTAATTTTTCCAGAGGCATGTGAAGGGGGGGGGATGGGCAATTTATCTAAGAATTAAAATTGTTTAGTTTTCATTTAGGTAACTGGGAAACTTAACATCATTATAATTATGTAGGACAAAATAGTTGTATTTATATGTATATTTTATCTTAATGTCTCATTTAAATTTTCACTTTTTTTGCATTGACTATATCTATTTAGCATAGACTATATCTTCTCAAATAGGACCTAGAAATAAAACTGAACTTTTCTACCAGTCTCTCACATCGTTGTAGAAGACAGTGGTGAAATGAATAAAAGGATATGATAGATCAGGAAATGTGGTTTATATTTTTGGTTAATGACTATTTATTAGAAAATCTGGAGAAAATGTTTGCAACCTTGAAAGAACTGTATCTTTTCTCAATACCATTTTTTCTTTAAAAACATTAGTTAACTTTTGATTATTGTGATAAAGAAGGATGGGAATAATAAAATGAAAATTTGCTGGTAACTCTACATCTCTTTTTAGTATGGCTCACATACCATGTATTACTAAATCTTTTCCAGAGCAATAGCAAACTGAAAAATCTAATTTGAGTTTTACTTCCTTTCATCGTCATACCGTCTGGTAGAAGTACAGATGAATAGGAAGCAGGGAGAAAAACCTGAAGTATAAAAGCCTTCAATCTAACTTTTAACTATAACTTTTAAGTACATAATTTACTTCATGTGTGACATTTGAAAAAGACGCTGATTATTATAGACATTTACTGTTGTAAAATATATGCTATCTGTTAATGAATTGGTGTCAAGAACTGTGAAGGGTTTAAGATTTTTACCCTCTTTGTAAGCTAAGAAGTTAACAAGCAACAGTTTCATGCTGGTAGAAGACATGATACTCCAGAGTCAGAAACAAAAGACAGTTTATTATTCATAGTAATAGTAGCTGGAGTGTCAGCCTTTGGTGGGGGCATTGTTTCCAAAGCCCATTCCCATGGGGTGATATAAAGAGGGTCAGATGATACCTGCACACTCAGTGGATAGGATCACTGAGCTTGGGAACTTTAAATCTTTTCAAATGGATGGGGAGCCTGGTTGGCTTGGTCAGTGGAGCATGTCACTCTTGATCTTAGGGTGGTAAGTTTGGGCCCAATGTTGGGCATAATTACTTAGCAATAAAATTTTTACCAAAAAAGAAAATAAAACTTTTCCACTGGGCAGTAAGCATGCCTGACCTATTCTCCAGGGATGGTATCTGGCCCCAAGGGACATTCTTTCCCTCATAGCAATAATTCAACAGACCCATAGACAGTTGTCTCCCAATAATGGGAAATTTTTGCTTAATAAATATCTTATTCATTATGCAAATTAATAATGTAAACAAGATCACAAGAAATGTTTAAAATACTTGGAGAACCAGGTTTAAATATTTTACTTTTTAAGCACTAATGTACAATTTAAGAAACTTTGAAAATTTTACATTATTGAAAATAAATTAAGGACTTTTACTTAGGATCACTGCTGTTATGCTACATGTTTTTGAAACTAATAAAAGCTCACTTTGAGAATATTCTGAATTTAAAACTCTTAACTTATTCATACTATCTTTTTTCTTTTTAATCTGTACAGGGAGATTCTAATCTGTATTAGGCCATGAAAAAGTTTAGATGTGAAAAATAAAGTTGTTTTTTTTAAGTAAAAGTAAAGTTTTTTTATTGTTTACACCAAACCAAAGTGAACCATTCTGAGAGAACCACCATCTCCGGTTTCCTGAAAGCAAACAAAAAAATTAAATTAAAATCATGTTTAAGTAGAGTACAAATAATTAAAATCATGTTTGAGTACAAATAATTGACTTAATATTTATATCTTTAATATTTTAAATATCAGAAAACATTAAAACAAAAAAATGCACTAAATATATGTACATAAGAGAATTATGTATTTTTCTTACTGTTAAAATATTGATACAGTGTGAATAAAAGTCAGTAGAGAGAAATAACATATGAAGCATAAAAGGCAAAGAAGGAAGGACAGGATATTAGTTGAGATTTCGAAGCATGTGAAGGCTCCTGCAGTGAAAAGTTGCAAACTAGGGGTCGTCATTTGTAATTCTACCTATTACCAATTTGATTTTACAATACTGTCTGTTTTCAAAAGTCCATATAGAACGTATTTCTTCATTTTGGTATTTTATTAAGTATTTGCTAGTGGTTCTTGAGTTAATGTTTCATAGAAAAGATTAGGTTTTTCTAAGCCCTTCATTAAAATATTTTATGAAGCTGCAAAGAGATACAAAGACTTCATCTATTTCCATTTTTTAACTTTCTTTCACTCCCTCCCCCAATCCCATTAAGTATATAAACAATTTTATGGTAGGATTCTGAAATTGGAGGATGTTTAAACATAACACCAAAGGTGAATGATATTATTTGGAAAACAGTACAGTGAAGACATTTTTGAAAGTTTGGAGATAACCTACTTAGACTTGAAAGGTAAAGGAGCCGGGGGGGGCGGTCTTTGGGTGGCTCAGTTGTTAAGTGTCTGCCTTTGGTTTAGGTCATAATCCCAGGGTCCTGGGATCGAGGCCCACATCGGGCTCCCTGGTCAGCTGGAAGCTTGTGTTCCCTCTCTCTCTGTCCTTCTCAGCCAAATAAATAAGTAAAATCTTAAAAAAAAAAAAAAAAAGAACGAAAGAAAGAAAGGTAAAGGGGAACAGTAAAGAGAGTAGGAATGGTGGTTTGTACTTAACATGTCATAATTGGAGACATTTCTTTTATGTAAAAAATATAGTTTTTCCTTAATTATATTTGAAATTTCTTTTTAGTAAGAGAAGCCTTTCAGAAATTTGTCATTTCTAGAAGAAAACAGGTATGGGATTGGCAAGTAAGAGGAACATGTATGTATGCATGTGCCTATGGATCCTGATGTACACAAAATTTAAAAAAAAAAAAAAAACCCAACCTGGAAAAACAGGTAATAAGAAGAATGAGTAATTTAATATTGCCTGAGGCATGTGTGTGTGTGCTGGCAAGTTCAGGGGTTTTAGGTAGCTTTGAATTTTAAAACAAAAAACACTGAAAGCACCAGCATTTTAAAAAAACAAGTTCCAATTCTTGGCTTATAAACTACTCTATAAAAAATCTATCGTGTACATCAGTAGAATGGTCATCAAGAAACCTGGATTTAGCTTTTGGTCTTACTCACTAACTGGCAGAGATCCTAGGTAAATTATTTTATTTTTCTAATATCTGGTTATAATTGTTGTTGGAAGGCCAGATTTTAGATACTCGAAATTTACATATCTGGTTCAGCCATCTTCTTGATGTATATATAGTTAAGAATTACATTTTAAAAAGTAGGAACCTCAGAATTAACTTCTCAAGAATCTCCCAGGACTCAAAAAAAAAAAAAAAAAAAAGTCTCTGAAGCGTTTCCTTAAAAATTCAGCTTATTTTTTAAAAGTCTTACTTCAGGGCATTTCCAGGATTTCCATGATAAATGTGTTTCGTGCTACATAACATTGACTTGTACCTTATTGAACTTAGAGGAATATTTTGATGATTGATGAAATAATGTATTTTGCATATTCATTTATTATTTAAAATAAAGTATATTAATTAAATAGAATTTGGAACACAGAAAAGTAGAAAAATTTACCCATATTCTCACCAGTCTTATAAAACTGTTTACTGAGTATTTGTTTCCAGTCTTTTTTTCCCACGTTTTATTTTTTTAAATATAGTTGAAATCATATTACATACATAATTCTATATATTTTAGAGGGTTTGCCTCACTTTGCACACTTTTTTCAATGCTCCCACAGTCTGTTTTTAATGGCTAAATTTTGTTCCATTAAATACTAGAGCTTTATTTAACTATTCCTTAATTTTTGGTTATATTTATATGGTTCCTAATTTCCTCTTTTTAAAATAATAACTCAGTGATAGACATTCCTTTTTTTTGTGACAGACATTATTAGACATGAAATTTTTTCCGCGTTCAGGATTATTTTCTTGGTATAGAGTTGCAGAAATAGAATTACTGGTGCAAAGCTTAGGAGATTTTAGGCCTCTGGATAAACACTGTAGAACTGGTAGTTTTGCTTTGTTTCTTTCCTGGTTTGGGAGGAGGTTATTTTCTTTGGTAATAGGAAGTAGGGTTTCAGTGGAGATGATCTTCATCTTATTATGTGCTGAGATTGTGCTTACCTTTGACTGAATGTTTACATGTTAATTCCTGTAATAATTTACTGCAACAAAAGGGTTTTCCCCAGACCCTCATTTGATTTCCACATACAGTTATGTGCATTTTTCTAAGCCACACCCTATTGCTGTTACCTAATGTTGGGAGATTGCAGGTCACTCTCTTTTAAATGTACATAGACTTCCCTAAGACAAATTCTGTAGACAAAACCACTTGTTCTGTAGACAAGTTAAGCTTTGCTTTGCTACAGGCCGGATTTTGACCTGTTCCTCACTTAATACAAGTATCTTTTTTTTTTTTAATACTAAGTGATCATCTCATTATTTTATATTGTTTCCCTTCATGGTCTCATTCAGCATTTCTGGTTTGGTTCACCAGTAATTAAATCCCAGAAGTACACTATTTTAGAGATAGAAGCAAGTTTCCTAATTTGCAGTCCTTTCATTTTATAGATGAGGAAACCAAGGTTTATACAGTTTAAGTGTTTTATCCAGAGTTACTCATTCAGTGGCAGAACTGGGGTTAGAATTTAGTCATTTCTCTATGAAGTGCTTTTTTCCACAGTAACAGGGAACATGCTACTTTATGATTAACTCCTATGATTGCCTTTACTTGATATTTAAGGCTCTTGTTTACAGGCTTGCCAGTAGCCCATCCCTGTGTGAGAGGAGATGCTTTATTTTCTTACTTTTTTTTTAAGAGTTATTTATTTTAGAGAGCGAGTACACACGTGTGTTGTGGAGGAGCAGACAGAGGAGAGGATCTTTGAGCAGACTCCCTACTGAACATGGGCCCCCTCACCCCTGCCTCCATGCAGGGCTCCATCCCGCTACCCATGAGATCATGATCTGAGCTGAAACCAAGTCAGTGGCTTAAACCAACTGAGCCATCCAGGTGCCCCCAGGAGATGCTTTCTTGTCCAGTCAAGTTTCCAGTTACTCAAGTTTCACTGTTGACTTTAACTCTGGTTCTTGCATATTTGGTATCATACAGGGATTTTCTTTTAATCGGTATTCCAGAGTTTTGGTGCTTGATGCTTTTTCTAGAAAATGAAATCTTAAATTGCCAATTTAGCAGTTGCCAAAGGTTGGCTTGACACTTCTGATATTTATGAAAGACAGGCTAATAGATAGGCTAACTAATTTTCCAACCTGCTCTGTTAAGTAAACCAGTAGTAAATAAACTTGTCCTTTCACCTTTCCACAGAACTGCCTTCAGTGAATTGTGATTCAGTGTAATTTATTTTTATAGAAGGCTTATAATGAAAATATCTATGTGAATAGGACTTCTTTTTCAAAACTCTACTTGAAGACATGTTTAGTTTTCTAACACAGGCATTCTTTAGTGTGGACCCAGTGCTGGAAAAACATTTCCATCCAGTTGAATTTACTATTTGCATACTTTAAACTATTAAGTCAGTAAAGACAATAGTAATGAATGGTGTTTTGGAGTTTATAAAATGTTTCCACATTACCTAATTTGACATAGCAGTCTTGGGATGCTACTAAATATAACTATTCCCATTTTACAGTTTAGGAAATAGGTATGAAGAGGTTGTAGCTCTGAGGAAATAGTGGAACAAAACTGGAACTGAGATAGTTTGCCCATTAATCCTGCATTCTTTCTTTTTAAAAAAATTTTATTTAAGTTCAATTGAGTTAGCACATAGTATAGTATCTGTTTCAGGGGTAGAATTTAATGATTCATCAGTTGCACATTACATCAAACACCCTCCTTAATGCCCATCACCCAATTACCCTATTGCCCCACCCGCATCCCCTCCAGGGACACTCAGTTTGTTTTGTATTCTTTCTATTATACCATGGTACCTCTCAAAGTAAACCTATTTCCCTTTTTTGCTTTAGCCTTCCCAAATTCAGAGCTAAACTCTGTTTTAATTTGTATGTAACACCCCAGATATTCAACAACACCTCTTACTTTACAAGTTTTAATTGATTTTTGCTTTATGTAATTGTACTGTCGGTATTGTATATAAAATAATTTCGTGAATTCTGCCCCAAATCTTTCAGAAAGTAGAGAGGTCATAAATACTAAGATAAATTGGTTTATATCTATGAAGAATGATCACTGTATTATGGCTGTGTTGGTACTTCTGTTTTCTCTCTAATGGTTTATCTAAATCTCTGCTTTAGGCAATATGTTGATACACTTAAAAACATTTTTTTAAAATTTTTTCTTTGGATGAAAGATGTAAGTATGAGACTAGCACTTACCATATCTCAACAAATATTTGAAGATGTTGTTATCCATCAAGTAGATTAATAAGCTTTATGATAGTAGTATCAATGAACAGAAAACTTGCTATTTTTATCACACTTTTAGAAATTGCATACTTAAACTTCAGTTATAGAAGATGCTCTTTACTAAAGTGGGTAATTGTCAATATGTAAATATATTGATATATATGTGTAAATATGTATGTATATATACACATATGTATGTTTATTATATGTAAATATATGCATATGTTACATATAAAAATGTAAGTATATGAATATATGTATGCATGTATATACATTTATATTACACGTATATGTATATGTAAATGTGTGTGTGTATATATATATCCCCAGTATTTACATATTGACAATATAGAGAGACACACAAATACACTTTCTGTTCTACTCTCTTCTGGCTGGAATCAACCTTTCTGGATGATAGAAGGGCCAAAAGAGCAACATAAACAGCAGATTGGTGTATCTGTCATAATTCCACATTAAAAGAATGAGTTTCTGGCATTTCTAAGTCCAAGATTTTTTCCAGACAGTATGCCAATGAGTAGTACAGGCCAGACAGTATAGGTATATGACTATATGATTTAGTACCTATTTGTCTATGACTGAAGTTGGTGTTGGGAACAAGAGATATGCTCCATACCTAGAAGTGTATTCCAACATGCAAGCCCAAGTTGACCTCTTTCAAATTTGTCTTAAAGTTTAATGGAGAACTCAAATTTTTTTCATCAGCTTTTGTCAGTACACATCCTTCCCAGAATCTTCCCAGGAGCCAGCTAGACCTCTAGTGGTTTCTTTCTTTATTTTTTTTTAATTGTGGTGAAATGTGCATTATAAAATTTGTCATTTTAACCATTCAAGAATTTTCAAACTTGTTTTTTCTTCACTGTAGTTGACTCTTAATTAAATGTATCTCAGCTAAGATCTGTTTAAATGTGTTTCTTAAAATAGTTCTGGAGAAAGTGGGTAAGAATCTTCTTAAAGTGTACTATATCTATCAAAGGACAGTCTACTAAATTGCAGGGCATCTGAGGTTAGTAAGATAACTGTGAAGATGATCTATAAACTTTAAAAGTAAGGAGGAGCTAAGCAGTTGTGGAATTGCCTTCTTTTTGTTTTCAGGTAGACTAATTGTTCTTCAGATGGTAGTTACTTCAAGTTAAGACATGGAACATAATTCCCTTTTTCACAAAAGGTTTTTCACAAAAGAGAATGTGAATAAGGAAATCTGAAGAACAAACTTTTTCTTAAAAAGTTGTAAATAGGCACTAATATATACTTCTTGAGAAAAATGTAGCTACTGTAGTAACAAAGGTTTTAACAGCTAGCTGATTCAAAGCATCAGAAAACTTTACACCCTGGATCTCTCTATATATTACCCAGCAGATTCTATCCAAAGAATTTTCTTAGAATTGATGTACATATTCTGATGAGGCCTAAACCTATTATTTTATGGTTAAAATAAATAAGGATTAAATATAGTGCCACTCCTTACTTTAACCAGAAAATAGCTTTAGGCCTAAGCAGAATATGAACTTTAAGTGTTTGGGTAAAAGACCTCTGGGGACTGATGAAGATAGATAATCTATAATAATATTGGTGTAATATATGTTATTTTTTAAAAAGATGTATTTATTTTAGAGTACATAAGCAGGGGGAGAGGGAAAGGGAGAGGGAGAAAATCTCAAGCAGACCCCCTGCTGAACACAGATCTTGACATGGGGCTTGATCTCACCATCACCAGATCATGACCTGAGCCAAAATCAAGAGTTGGCCATTTAACTGACTGAACCAGGCATATTAGGTAACGGAGAGTCTTACCATAATAAATAGCTTAGACTTTATCATATGGCGTTTTAGTCAGGGGAATGATAGGTAGATCACTCTTACAGCTTTGTGGAGGTGAGATTTGAGGTAGTTGTGGCAGTGGGGTGAGGGATAGACTAAAGATGAGGATATTAATTAGGTAGTGGGATTCCAGGTGGAGATGATTAAAACCTGAATTATAGGGATCCTGGGTGGCTCACTCGGTTGAGCTGCTGCCTTTGGCTTGGGTCATGATCCTGGGTTCCTGGGATTGAGTCCCGCATCAGGCTCCTTACTCAGTGGGGAGCCTGCTTCTCTATCTGCCTCTGCCTGCCACTCAGCCTGCTTATGCTCGCTCGTGCTCTCTCTTTCTCTCTCTCTCTCTCTGACAAATAAATAAATAAATATTAAAAAAACCCACCTGAATTATAGTGGGGCTAGACTCTAGAAGTATTTAGGAGCAATAATCAATAAAACTTGATGATTAGTTTTAATAGTTGTGAGTGGGTTATAGGGAATCAAGAGTGACAAATACCATATAAGAGGAGTAGATTTGGGTCTGGAGGGTAAAACAATGAGTTTGGTTTTGGATATGTTATGTTTCAGATATGTTAAAGTAACCATAGATGAAATCACTCATGCTAAATTCAACATCAGCAAGGCAGAACTTAACTAAGTTTCTACGTGTGGCCCTCCCAGAAAAAGAAGGTGCATGTCAACTAGTTAGTGCTTGTCTACTTAGCACAAATTACCTAACCCTGCTCGAAAACTTCCCTTTGCTCCATATAAGAAAACTAATCCAATTAGCAAATGCCCAGTATAACTTCCTTGTTCCTGCTCACTTAGTGCTGTAAATATCTCTTGCCTTGGGGCACCGGGGTGGCTCAGTCAGTTCTACTCAGTTTCAGCTCAGGCTGTGATCTCATGGGTCCTGGCATTGAGACCCAAGTCAGGCTCCACACTCACAGGAGAGTCTGTTTGAACATTCCCTCCCTCTGCCTCTCTTTCTACTCATATTCTTTCTCTCTGAAATAAGTTAATTTAAAAAAAAAAATCTCTTCCCTTTACAGTTTTTTGGATTTCCTTTCCTTTTTGTTTTTTTAAAAAATATTTATTTATTTATTCATTTATTTATTTATTCAGAGAAAGGGAGAGAGGCAGAGGGAGAAGCAGGCTCCCTGTGGAGCAAGGGGTCAATGAGGGTCAATCTCAGGACCCTGAGATCAGGACCTGAGTGGAAGGCAGACGCTTAACCGACTGAGCACCCAGGTGCTCCTGGACTTCCTTAATAACTACCAGACTGGATGCTGCCTGATCCATGAATCATTTGAATAAAAGCTTCCAATGTTAGTAAATTGTCTGTGGAAAATTTTCGTTTAACAGATATTATCTAGTCAACGAGATATTTATTTGTTCATTTGTATTTAACGGTATTTACAGAATTCCATACCTGCTGCTAATAAGATGGTGAGCAAAAGGGACACAAATACTGCCTTTAAGAACCTTAAGGCGTAGTGGGAGAAACACTTAACCAGAAGGTGTAATAAAAAGTGACATTTATTGTGGTAGAAGCACAGGATGCTATGGTACTTCACAGAGGGGACAATTAACAGTATGGCAATACCTCCGCAGGAACAGGATATATCAGTCTGAAACTCGGGGTTTTAGCAATTATGTCTCTCTGCTACTGATTCCTGAGAGTTGATAAAAACGTCAAGGGATAATATTATAGAACTGTTAAAGAAGAGAAGGCTAAAGGCAAGTAAAAAGCCATAGAAGGAGACAGAAATGAAATAGCAAGGTAAAAGAACTGAGTGTAATGGAAGCTGAATGTTTCAAGATGAAGAGCACAGTCCGCAGTGTTAGTATAGAAAGTGCTGATGAGCTAAATAGTAATAATTGGTTTGGCAGTTTGGAGGTCATTGGTGACTAAGTGGAAGCAGTTTCAGGTAAGTGATATTTAGTTAGAAGAGAAAATGTTAGTATCTTTAAGGGCTAAGATTTTTTGCATAAAGCTAACGAGCTGCAAGACAAAACACAAAGCAATGAGATAAACTTCTTTTATCTTAATTTTAATTTGGAAATAACTGTTACATATTTTTAAAAAAAGTTTTATTTGTATTCACTGAAAAAGCCTAAAAGCTATAAAATCCTAGAGGAAATAAAAATGGAGAAATAGTAGGTTCTACATTTAAAGCAGGGAATGTATGAAGTCTGGGACATCTTGCATCATAAAAGTAAAGCAGCTGCCAAAGACTAATTGATCCATAGCAAAAGGACAAAGGAGCCAAGATGAAGGGAGACAATTGGCACATCAAAACTGGTAATGACTACAGGGGATTCAAACATATCAAGCACCTAAAAATCCATGCGTTTTTAGATTTTAATCTCTCTCTTTCTCTCTTTTATCGGGTATGTGGAGGTTGTTGGGCCGTCAACTCATTACTCTAAACCTGGGGTCAGAAAAACTATGGCCTGTGGCCCAGGGCTCCAATCTAGTCCACTCACTATTGTAAGGCTGTGAGCCGAGAAGAGTTTCATAATGAATCAGTTACCATGGTAATCCACTGTAAACTTATGTAAACTGTAAATTATGAGGTCTTCTCTGTCTTACACCTAACCTTTTTGAAATTGGTATAATAGTCTTCAAAATGAACTTAGATATGTTCATGGCAGAATATGGAGAGGGACTCCACATGCATTACTTATAAAAATTATACATAAAAATAATAAATAAAAATGAATTGGATACCCTTGTCATTATTATAAACCTTTTATTTTTAAACTTTTAATTTTGGCAAAATCTTGGCATTTGCAACTATGTGGATGGAGCTAAAGTGTATTATGCTAAGTGAAATAAGTCAGAGAAAGACAAATACCATATGATCTCACTCATATGTGAAATTTAAGGCAGAAAACAGATGAACATAAGGGAAGGGGGAAAAGAGAAAAAGGATAGAGGGAAACAAGCCATAAGAAACTCTTAATGATAGAGAACAATCTGAGGGTTGATGGAGGGAGGTGGTGCTGGGCGGGGATGGGCTAGAAGGGTGATGGGGGATTAAAGAAGGCACTTGTGAAGAGCACTGAGTGTTCTATGTAAGTGATAAATCACTGAATTCTACTCCAGAAACCAGTATTGCACTGTATGTTAACTAAATAAAATTTAAATAAAAAATAAACTTAATTTTGGATAGTTTCAAACATGATAGAGAAAATGGTATATGTAAACTGCTATTTTACCCATCACCCACCTTCATCAATTATCAACTCATGGTAACTTTAATTCATGTATATCCCTCCTCCTTTCTCCTCACTGGATTATTATGTAGCAAATTCCACATCTAATTTCATTTGCACATACTCCATTTTGTACTGTTTTATTTTACAGAAATAACTTTTAATATATAACCTTGAAATACTGAAAACCTGAATAGTTATTTAGAAAAATGTTTTCCAGTTAATGTATACCAGTAGGCATCTTTTTCTGAGTTCAAAATAATCATGTATACTATGCTTTTCTTTTGGAATTAATTGTCTAATGATAAACGTTAAGAGGAAGTGTTTTACCTGTTCTATGCAGTCTTCTTTCTTTTCTCCTTTAAAAATAAAATATCACAACATTAATTATCTTAAATCTAATAAGGGCCTGTAATGAAAATTGTTAACAGAACCTTTTACTATAGCCCTAGTAGAAAGAGAAATATTTTAAAATAATCCTAATTTAAACCAGATTGAAATACTGAAAACTCAAGAGATAGCAACAGCCAAAACACAAAAAGTATAAAAGTATTCCAGTAATTGTCTTACATACATTTAGGGCTAATATCTTAACTGAAGTCAAATGAGTAGACTATGTCTATGTTTTTCCTTCTGTTCTTAAAATGATACCTTAAAACCTGCATGGCAAGTAAGTTTCATCTAAGTGTCAATTCTAGTTGATAAGTGGTGGTTACCTAGAGAATTGTGTTGAGAACGTTTATAAGGTCTTTTTTTTTTTTTCCCCCTCTCAGTGGGAAAGAATACGGTATTTGTGGGTTATTTGCTCTCGTAACAACAATATACCTGCTGGCCCTGGTTTAGAATAACAAATGATGCTTTTAAAAGAGAAATCTTTGCTTAAATTTATATGCCATTAGGCTGAGAGAGAAGCTATATGATAGTGCTACAATTTAATTTCTTTCTATTGATACATATTAGATAGACATTAATTTACATATTCTCATCCTTGAAACAAGTAATTGTGCATAATTGGTGGGTATTTATAAGTACCAGTTATGTGTTTCTCTTATAGCTCTTAGTGCATGCATGCATCTACCACTCATTTGGCAGTATGCTTATGTTAACTTATTATTTACTTTATTTATTTAGTCTACCTTCCCAGTAAATTATGTTTTCTAAAGCTTATCAGCAGCATTTTACTGTATTCCTCCCTATAGTCTTAGCACCAAGAAATGCTTTGATGACAGTTGTATTTCTATAAAAATACACATTACTGTCTGTCATTAACTCAGAATTACTTGCTGTTTTGGGATATTTTTGTATAGACCGGGATGTTTTGTTTAGTTATATAGTTCAGAAATTGTGTAACACTTCTAATATGATATTTCCATATGCTGTGAAATCTGGATTGTAATGCTTTCATAGGACATCTGAAATTTTTTTTAAGTTTTTTTTTTTTTTTTTATTCATTTGACAGTGAGTGAGAGATCACAAGTAGGCAGGCAGAAAGAGAGGGGGAAGCAGGCAGAGAGCCCTATGTGGGGCTCCATCCCAGGACCCTGAGTTCATGACCTGAGCCGAAGGCAGAGGCCCAATCCTGAGCCACCCAGGCGGCCCTGAATTTTTTTTAGAACAGTAGATGGCTCTTGCCTTTAAGTAGATAAAAATATAAATCCTACAGTAAGATCGTTACTCTCTTGAAGATCTTTAGGAATGTAAAAGTTAAGTCTCTCTCACAAAGTTGTTCAACATTCTCTCTTCCCAGTAGTCAATAAATTATTCTTATGACTAACCAAAACTAAAGACAAAAAAACAAACAAAAAAAACCCTACCCTGCTTTAATTTTTTATTTTTAAAAAATCTTCCTTGGACTTTAAAAACAGCCCAGGATACTTTCTGCAGTTTTAAATAGAAATTGTTATGTCTGTAATCTTGACATTTTTTGAGCTAAAAAACTTTATAAAACTTTTAAAAATAGACACCAAGTTTCACAGTATTAGTCATTATCAATCTTCCTTGAATCCATGCCAATTTTTTTACGTAAAGGAAAATTAACTTCCATGGCAGAAGGGTTAAGGTCTAAGATTTAGATTCTAGGACATCCAAAGAGATTGGTGTAATGAAGTGATTGCTTCTGACTCTGGTATGTTAGTCTTTTAAATATATACCACTGCTGTTTATTTTTCTCATAAAACCAGTGGTTACTGCTTCATTTAGTTTCTTGTCAACTGTAACAGTCCCCATCTCTTAACTCTATTTGTCTTAGTCACAATAAGGGGCCCCATTAGGTAAAGGGCCAGACAATAAATATTTTAGGCTTTGCAGGCCAAGAGGCAAAACTGAAGATATTATGTAAGTACTTATAGATCAAGAGAGAAAAGTTCCATAAGTTTTTATTAATAAAATATAAATTATAATTGAGGATTCTGTGTGATACACATCTAATGGGAATGTGGAGATAGCATTTAATTTGAGGTTCAATTTAATTGAGGTTAGTGTTTTCTGTTACCAAACTCAACTGCAAATGTTCTGTTAATGTTGATCTCTGTTGATATTTTGTGTATTTCACCTTTGAAAATGTCCTTTCAAACAGGTAGGTACTACCAGAAACTGACAGTTTCAGGTACTACCAGAAACTGACACAAATAAGCAGCATCTTATTTTACAGAATTCTGTTAGATTCTTCTCTTGATATTTGCCTTTTAGCATGTCATTACATTGCAGATTAATCATTTCCAATTGCTGTTTCTGGGAAGCGCCTCAATTGCATAGTTGATGGATTTTGAAATAGGGATATATACTTGGCATTTGTATTTAGGTCTGAAAAATGCTGCTGGAATTAGGGAGGCCAGTTCTGATATTCCAGGACTGAGTGGTTTCTGAGGATTTGGGACTCGAAGTGCTAAAACTGGGACAGTTGTTTATCCTTACTAGAATTTAGTTTGAGATCAGAAAATATATCTATTTCAGATTTATATGGAAATACAGATCTCAGTTCTTTCATTAATTCTTGACAACCCAACTTGACATTACTTTGTAATTCAAACATTAATAGCTTTACTTCATTTAGTAAAAATTTCATGTATAGTAACTGTTTTGCCTTGTAATTTTAGTTTTAATTCATCAAGGAACATGATCAAATTTGAAACAAGAGCTGATTTCAAAAGGCTATTCAATTTGATAATAGTAGTCAGTGGTGGTTCTCATTCAGAAAAATTTCAGTCTCAGCATAGAGCTAAAAAGAAAAAAAAAAGTCACTGCTTTTACCACAGCTTAAGTTTTTGAACTTCTGGATAGAAGGGCAAGTCAGGATATTCATCTTCTATTTTTGACAAAAATTCACAAAACTGAAAGTTGTGAAACTCACAGGAGTGAATGAAGTTCACCTTTGACATTTTTGGTTCAGTAACATATGACATATTTACATATTTTCTGCAAGGTAACGGTTGAGTAATATATTTAAACATTTAAAATTTTAAAATTAATTTTATTTTAAATAATAGATTTAAACACCTTAACTTTTTTTAAAAACACCTTTTTACAAGTTTATAAATTATCTTTTTCCCCTTCCATATATATTATCATAATCCGTTATAGCACATCTTAGCAGATTCCATGTTAGGTTGTACTGGAGTTTTCTCAACTTTGAAAATATTCTTGCCTGAAGTTGTTTTACACAGACTGTTCATAGAGACTAACTCTTCAGTTACTTCAAACTTTGCACTGACTCCTCAAATTAAAAAAAAAAAAAAAGCAGTTGAATAGTGTACATTTGTTGACCACAGAAGACCACTTGAAATCATCTTCCTTTCTCAACTTTTTGAGCAAATGTACTTGCCCAATGGCCAAAAGTCTTAAGTTTATTTTCTCTGGACACATTTCTTCATCTTCTGCAGTCAAACATGATTTCATTAACTCATCATCAGTGAATGGCTTTCCTTGCTTGACTAACAAATGAGCTACTGAGAAACTTAGTTTGGTCATACCTCATGTTTTTCTGTTAGTGAAGAAATTCTCCTATGAAGAGACACTTCTTTGTAAATTTTCTACTTTTTCTCACTGTTGCTTGCCTGTGGGCAGGGGATACTATGATGAGTCCTTTGGTGTTACTGTATATTGGATTCTTTTGAGCATAGCTATTGTATCATTACATTATAAACACAGTGCTTTACTTTTAACTCAGTAACAAAAAACACATTCTACTGTGCCTCAAAAGTATGACATTTTAAGTCCTATTTTCTTTCCCTATTTTGATAGTATGAGTATGCACTGGTAATAAAAATAAAAAGTTGTGGTATGGCAATGTGTGTGGCACTTGAAACTCTGTGCATTTATAGCCATGGTTATTACAATTGGCAATGTGCTAAATAGCCAGGTAAAGTGCTGCTCAGTTCTGTCATTGTAGCATGAAAACAGCCATAAACAATATGGAAAAGAATGAGCATGGCTGTGCTCCAATAAAACTTTATTTGTAGACGTTGAAATTGAATTTCATATAATTTTCATGTGTCACGAAATTTTGACTTTTTCCAAAGTTCTCTTTACTTTTTCCAAACCATTTAAAATGTAAAAACCATTCTAGTTGTGGGCTCTACAAAAACAAGTGACATAGGGGCTGAACTTTGTGGAACTCTGGTCTAGATAGACTTTTTTCACACTATGGTACTATTATATTTTATAGCCCTTACATTTATTTCTATCAATTTTCCCTTTTTCATGTCATTTTAAAATTTATTTCTACTTAAATAAAAAAGACTAAGTGATAGGTATTCTTTAAATGGAGGATAACTAGTTTTAGCATAGCACCTAAAATACTTAGCAGGATGCCTGGCACATTGTAAATGCTCAATGATTGTTTGCTTTACTATTTTGATATTCTTATTGAGATTGACCTCTGATAGTGGTAGAGAGGTGTTTAAGGTTTTAAAAAAAGGCAGAAAGAAAGAATAGACGCTTTCTACACACACGCATACGCGCCCCCCCCCCCCCACATACCCCCACACACTTTCTAGCTTGTTTTGGAATACAGGACACAATCATGAGCCTTCTAAAATTGGGGTTTGAAGATTATAACTTAACTATGTAGTCTGTGATAGAAATAAACTAAATTGATAGGATGAAAATTGCTTTCCAGAAAAGCCTTGCTGGTTGTATCCTGGTCTCATTAGTTCTATAGGAAAGATGCTAAATTATTGGATAATTTCTTTCAGTATCAGATCAAGAAAATTGTCAGTATTAATCTGACCCCTGATCATGCTTTTTAAAAACAGAAACACTTGTGATCATTAGCCATTATTGTAAATCCTTCACAGTGCATATCCATTAAGTCTGATTTGAACACATCCAACGTTTGTTATTTTATCACAGATTTACTATATGAGTTTCTTCCCTAAGTTTAGTGGGGCATTATTCTTAGACAAATATTACTCAAAGTATAGGATAAAGACTAATAACTGATCTGTAAACTATTTATTATTGGCCTGTTAACTTTATTATTTGTGATAGAAAAAAAATTAGTAGAGGCAGTTATAAACTTTTATAAGTTTGACATGAAAGTTTGGATAATTTTTATGTGTGTTTAATAACAATTTGGATATTTTTATTTTTAAAATTTTAATACATTTAAAAAGCTGGTATTACTGGTCTATAACATTAGTTTTAGGTGTACAACAAAATGATTTGCTATATTGTGGAATGGTCACCACAGTATGTCTAGTGAATATCTAATACCAGTTATAATTTTTTTCTTGTGATGAGAACTTTTAATATGTACTCTCTTAACACCTTTCAGAAATACAGTACAGTATTATTGACTACAGTTATTGTGCTGTACATTGTATCCTTATGACTTATTTTTTTTTAAAGATTTTATTTATTTATTTGACAGACAGAGATCACAAGTAGGTAGAGAGACAGGCAGAAAAAGAGGGGGAAGCAGGCTCCCTGCTGAGCAGAGAGCCTGATGCGATGTGGGGCTGGATCCCAGGACCCTGAGATCATGACCTGAGCTGAAGGCAGAGGCTTAACCCATTGAGCTACCCAGGCGCCCCTCCTTATGACTTATTTTATAAATGGAAGTTTCTTTAAAGATTTTATTTATTTATTTATCAGAGAGTGGGGGAGAGAGAGAGAGAGAGTACCCATAAGCAGTGGGAGTGGGAGAGGAAGAAGCAGGGTCCCTGAGGAGCAGGGACCCTAATGTCAGGGAGCCTAATGCAGGGCTTGATCCCGGGACCCTGGGATCATGACAAGAGCTGAAGGCAGATGCTTAACTGACTGAGCCACTCAGGCACCCCTAAATGGAAGTTTCTACCTTTTGATCACCTTCACCCATTTTCTCCCAACTCCCCCCGCTCCCCCGCCCCCGGTCTCTGGTAAACAGTAATGTCTTTTCTGTCTATAAGAGTTTGGGTTTTTGAGTTTTTTGTTTTTTTAAGATTCCACATGAGGGAGATAATACGGTATCCGTCTTTCTCTGTCCGACTTATTTCACTTCGTATAGTGACCTCAGGATCCATCCATGTTATCACAAATGACAGCTTTCCTTGATTTTTATGGCTGAATAATATTCCCTTATGTATTTATACCACATTTCATTTTTCAACCATTGATGGACACTTAGGTTGTCTCCGTTTATTGGGTATTGTGAATGTTGCAATTAACATGAGAGTGCAGATACCTTTTCAAGTTAGTGTTTTTATCTGCTTTGGCAAATACACAGAAGTCGAATTGCTGGTTCAAACAGTAGTTCTATTTTTAATTTTTTGAAGAATCTCCATCTTGTTTTCTATAGTATATATTCACACCAATAGTGCACAAGGGTTCCCTTTCCTCCACATCTTTGCCAATCCTTATTATTTCTTGTCTTTTTACTAATAATCATTCTTACAGGTGTGATGTGATTTCTCACTGAGGTTTTGATTTGCATTTTTTTTAATGATTACTGATGTTGAGTACCTTTTTGTGTACCTGTTGGATGTCTGTATATCATCTTTAGAAAAATGTCTACTTAGACCCTGTGTCCATTTTTAATTGGGTTGTTTGCTTGCTTTTGAATTGTTGAGCTCTTTATATATTTTGGATATTAACCCCTTATTAGATACATGATTTGTAAATATTTTCTTCTATTCAGGAGGTTGTCTTTTCATTTTGGTGATGGCAAAATGCAGCAGCTTTTTAGCTTGATATAGTCCCACTTATTTATTTTTGTCTTTGTTGACTTTACTTGTAGTGTCAGATCCAAAAATTTGTCTCCAAGATAGATGTCAAGGCTCTCATTGCCTGTATTTTCTCCCTCCCTTCCTCCCCCCTTCTCTCCCTCCTTCCTTCCCTCCCTCCCTTCCTTTTGATTTTATTATTTGAGAGAGAGAGAGAACACAAGAAGGGGGAGTGGGAGAGGGAGAAGCAGGCTTCCACTGAGCAGGGAGCTGGATGCTGGGCTCAATCCCAGGACAGCTGGGATCATGACCTGAGCTGAAGGCAGGCACTTAACTGACTGAGGCACCCAAGTACCCCATCATTGCCTGTATTTTGTTAAGGAGTTTTACAGTTTCAGGTTTTATGTTCAGGTCTTTAATCCATTTTAGGTTATTTTGTGCATGTAAGATAGTGGTCTAGTTTCATTCTTTTGTATGTAGCTGTGACAGTTTTTCTGGCACCAATTATTGAGGAGACTGTCTTTTACTCTTTGTATATTTTTGTCTCCAGTGTTGTAAATTAATTGATCATATATGCTTAGGTTTAATTCTGGGCTCTCTGTTCTTTTCCATTGATCCGTGTGTCTGTTTTTTTATGACAATGCCATACTGTTTGGATTACTGTAGCTCTGTAATATAGCTGAAAATCAGGAAATGTGATACCTCTAGCTTGGTTGTTCTTTTTTAAGACTGTTTTGGCTATTTGGGATCTTTTATACTTCCACACAAATTTTAGGATTGTTTATTCTTTTTCTGTGAAAAAATGCCTTTAGAATTTTGGAAAGGATTGCATTAAATTGTAATTCCTTTGAATAGTATGGACATATTAACATTATTCTTCCAATCTGATCATGGCTTATCTTTCAGTTTATTTGTGTCACCTTCAATCTTTCATCAATGCCTTATGGTTTTCAGTGTGCATATCTTTCACTTCCCCAGTTAAATTTATTCCTAGGTATTTTATATTTTAGATGCAGTTGTAAATCAGATTGTTTTATTTCTTTTTCTGATAGTTCAATATTAGTATATTGAAACACAACATGGATTGTATATGGTTTTTGTAGCCTACAACTTTACTGAACTTGTTTATTCTAACAGCTTTTTGGTGGAGTGTAGGTCTTCTATATCCTGTCATCTGCACAGAGTGACAGTTTTAGTTTTTTCTTTTCAATTTGGATACCTTTTATTTATTTATTTTTTCTTGCCTAAGTGCTCTGGCTAGGATTTCCAATTCTATGTTGAATAAAATGAAAAGAATGGGCATTCTTGTCTTGTTCTTGATCTCAGAGGAAAAGCTTTTAGCTCTCACCATTGAGGATAACGTTAGCTGTGGGCTTGTCATACATGGCCTTTATTATGTTGAAGTATGTTCCCTCTATAAGCCACTTTTTGAGATTTTTTTAAAAAATCATAAATGGATGTTGAATTTTGTCAGATGGTTTTTCTGTTTATATTGAGATAATCATTTGTTTTGTTCATTTTATTAATGTGGGTATCACAATGATTGATTTACAAATGTTGAATCATCCCTTGCATCCTGGAATAAATTGCACTTGATAATGGTGAATGATCCTTTTAGTGTTATTATTGAATTTAGTTTGCAAATATTTTGTTGAAGTTTTTTACATCTGTGTTCATCAGAGATATTGGCATCTGTAGTTTTCTTTTGTATGGTGTCATTGTCTACTTTTGGTATCAGGGTAATGCTGGCTTCATAAAATGAGTCTGCAAGTGTTCTCTGCTCTTTTTTTGAAAGCATTTCAGAAGAATTGGTATTCTTATTTAAATGTTGGTAGAATTCACCAGTGAAGCCATCTGGTCCTGGACTTTTTTTCTGGGGGAGATTTTTGATTAGAGATTCAATCTACTTACTTATTATTGGCCTATTGAAGGTTTTCTGTATATTCATGATTTGTTTTGGTAGGTTGTATGTTTCTATGGCTTTGTCCATTTCTTCAGATTTTCTAATTTGTTGGGCTTTGATTATTCATTCTTTGTAAAGGTTTCTGTGATATTCATTGTAATGTCTCTTTCATTTCTGATTTTTTTTTTCATTTCATTTATTTCTGCTCTTATTATTGCCTTTTTTTCCTTTTCACTAATTTTGGGTTTAGTTTGTTCTTCTTCTTCTAGTTCCTTGAGGTGAAAATTTAGGTTGTTTATTTGAGATCTTGTTTCTTAATGAAGGCATTTATCATTTTGGCCTTCTCTCTTAGAGCTGTTTGTGCTGAGTCTCATAAGTTTTGGTATGTTGTATTTACATTTTCAAATTTCTCATTTTCTGCTTTTTCTGTTGGTTTCTTTTTTGACTCTGGTTGTTCAGCAGAATCTTGTTTAATCTTCACATATTTATAAGTTTTCCACTTTTCTTCTTATAATTGATTTTTAGTTTTCATACCACTGGGGTCAGAAAAAAAAAGTTTGATATGATTCAGTTCTCTTACAATTTTTAAGACTGTTTTGTGGTCTAACATAGGATTTTTCCTGGAATATATTCCATGTGCATTTAAAACTGTGTGTTGTTGGGGCGCCTGGGTGGCTCAGTGGGTTAAGGCCTCTGCCTTCAGCTCAGGTCATGATCCCAGAGTCCTGGGATCGAGCCCTGCATCGGGCTCTCTGCTCAGTGGGGAGCCTGCTTCCTCCTCTCTCTCTGCCTACTTGTGATTTCTGTCTGTCAAATAAATAAATAAAATCTTTAAAAAAAAAACTGTGTGTTGTTGCTTAGATAGAATATTCTGTATGTGTGTGTTAGGTCCATCTACTCTAATGTGTTATTTAAGTACAATGTTTTTTAAATAGATTCTCTGTCTGGGTGATCTAATTAATGAAAATGGGGAATTTAAGTCCTCTACTATTTTTTAATTGATGTCTATCTCTCCCCTCATGTTGATTAATGTTTACTTTATGTATTTAGATAGGTGAATAAATATTTACAAATGTTATACCCTCTTGTTTGATTCATTCTTTTATCACTATTTTATGACCTTCTTTGTCTCCTATTATAGTTCTTTGTCTTAAAGTGTATTTTCTCAGCTGTATATATACCTACCCTAGCTTTCTTTTGGTTTTCATTTGCACGGAGTATATATTTTCCACTCTTTACTTTCATTTTGCATGTCCTTACATTTGAATTGAGTCTCTTACTGCATATAGATGGATTTTGTTTTATTATTCACTTAGCCACTGTGTGTCTTTGTATTGGAGAGTTTAGTTCATTTTCATTTAAAGCTGTTATTGATGGCTATGTACTTATTGGAATTTTGTTAATTGTTTTCTGGCTGTTTTTAACATTTCATCATTCCTTTCCATTTTTCTTGCTCTGTTCCTTTGTGATTCAATGATTTTCTGTAGTGATATACTTAGAATCCTCTTATCTTTTGTGTATCTATAGGTTTTTGCTTTGTGATTACCATGAGGGTTACATAAGACAACACATATATAGTATTTCACACACACATATAAAAGTCTATCTTAAATTGATAGCTTAAGTTCAGACACATTCTAAATCTTACTTTTTTCCCCCCTCACATTTTATGTTTTGATGTCATAATTTACATCTTTCAGTTTTTCAGTATTCATTTACAAATTATTGTAGTTGTAGGTATTTTTATTACCTTTGTCTTCTAATCTTCATACTAGATTTGTAAGTAATTAACCAACTTCCTTTACAATATAAGATTACTCTGAATTTTACTATGTATTTACCTTGACCAGTGAGATTTATACTTTTATACGTTTTCCTATTACTAATAGTACCCTGTGTTTCAGCAAAAAAAGTCCCTTTAACATTTCTTGTAAGACTGGTCTAGGGGCAATAATTCCTTTAGCTTTTGCTTATCTGGAAAACTTGTATTCCACACACCACACCACATCAACCCCCTCTTCCCCCAGCCAAATCTGAAGGACAGCTTTGCTAGGTAGAGTATTCTTGTTGGCAGTTTCCTTCTTTCAGTATTTTCAGTATATTGTGCCCACTCCCTACTTGCATGCCAAGTTTCCACTCAACAATTTTGATTGTATTGGGCTTTCATTTATGTATAACGAATTGTTTTTTCCTTGCTGCTTTTAAAATTCTCTCCTTGTCTTAATAACAAATATTGTTAAAATGTCCATACTACCCAAGGCAGTCTGCAGGTTTACTGCAATCCCTACCAAGATACCAACAGCACTTTTCAAAGAACTAGGATAAATGATCCCCCAATTTTTTGAAACCACAAAAGTCATCAGTAGCCAAAGCAATCTTGAAAAAGAAAAACAGAAACTGGAGGTATCACAATCCCAGATTTCACGTTCTATTACAAAGCTGTAGGAATCGAAACAGTATGGTACTGGCACAAAAACAGACACATAGATCAATGGAACAGAATAGAAAACCCAGAAATAAACCCGCAGTTTTGGCCAATTAATCCTTGACAAAGGTGACAGGATATGCAATGGAGAAAAGACAGTCTTTTCAACAAACGGTATTGGGGAAACTGGACAGCAACCTGCAAAAAAAATGGAACTGGACCACTTTTTTATACCGTACACAAAAATAAACTCAAAATGGGAGACCTGAAACCATAAAAATCCTAGAAGGGGAGAGCACAGGCCATAAAATCTCTGACTTTGGCGATAGCAATATCTTTCTAGACATGTCTCCTGAGGCAAGGGAAACAAAAGCAAAAATAAACTATTTGGATTGTATCAAAATAAAAAGCTTCCACACAGCAAAGGAAACAACCAGCCAAACTATAAAAGACAACCTATTGAGTGGGAGAAGATATTTGCAAATGACATATCTGAAAAAGGGTTAATACCCAAAATACATAAAGAACTGATACAACCAACACCAAAAAACTCAGTTAAAAAATGGGCAGAAGATATGAACAGACATTTCTCTAAAGAAGACATACTGATGGCCAACAGACATGAAAAGATGCTAAACATCACTCATCTTAAGGGATATGCAAATCAAAACCATAAGGAGATATCACCTCACTTCTGTCAGAATGGCTAAAATAAAAAATACAAGAAACAACAGTGTTGGTGAGAATGTGAAAAAAAAGGAACCCTTATGCACTATTGGTGGGAATGTAAACTAGTGCAGCCTTTGTGGAAAACAGTATGGAGTTTCCTGAAAAATTAAAAACAAAGCTACCATATAATCCAGTAATTCCACTACCAGGTATTTACCCCCAAAATAAAAAAATACTAACTCAAGATGGTAGATGTACCCCTATGTTTATTGCAGCATTATTTATAATAGCCAGATTATGGAAGCAGCCAAGTGTCCATCAACTGATGAATGGATAAAGAAGATGAAGTGTGTGTGTGTGTGTGTGTGTGTGTGTGTGTGTGTGTGTGTGTGTGTATGTGTGTAATGGGATATTACTTAGCCATAAAAAGAATGAAGTTTTGCCATTTACAACAACATGGTTGGAAATAGAGGGTATAAGGCTAAGTGAAATAAGTCAGAGAAAGACAAATACTATATGATTTCATTCATATGTGGAATTGAATAAATTAATGAAAAAAAAACCAAACAAACCAAAAACCAGACTTTTAACTACAGAGAACAAACTGATCATTACCAGAGGGGAGGTTGGTAGGGGGATGGGTGAAATAGATGAAGGGAATTAATAGTACACTTATCTTGATAAGCACTGAGTAGTATACAGAATCACTATATTGTATACCTGAAACCAATATAAACACTGTATGTTAACTAGCTGGAGTTAGAAACAGAACAAAACTACATAGATGTGAGGCTGAACCAATTGCCAGAAAAAAAAAAATTCTTTCCTTGTCTTTAACTTTAGACAATTTAATTATAACGTGCTTTGGAGTGGGTCTCCAAGGGTAGGGACGTTTAGATTTATCTCTTCATGTAAGTTTTCTACCCCTTTCTTTCTGGCTCTTCTCATTCTGGGGACTATATAATATGAATGTTGGTTCACTTGATGTTCTCCTATAAGCTCCTTAAGTTTTCTAGTCTCTCTCTCTCTCTCTTTTTTTTCTTTTTGCTGTTCTGATTTGATGAGTTCTGTTGACCTGTCTTTGAGTTTGCTCATCCTTTCTTATTCATATAGTCTGCTGCTGAATTCCTCTATTGTATTTTTCAGTTCTGTTATCATATTTATCAGCTCTGTGACTTCTCTTGGGCACTTTCTTATATTTTCTCTTAGTTAAAATTTTTAACTTTGTTCATGCATTTTTCTCCCAAGATTGGTAAGCACCTTTATGACTGTTATTTTGAACTCCGAATCAGGCAAATCACTTATCTGTTTCATTAAAATCTTTTTCTGAGGTTTGATCTTGTTCTTTCATTTGGAACATAGTCCTCTCTTTCTTCATTTCATTGTGTTAGTTTCTGTGCATTAGATAAAACAGCTATTTCTACCTGTCTTGAAGCAGCAGACTCATATAGGAATGATCTTCATCTCAACCCATCTCTCAAACCTTTGTGCCTGTCCAAGCAGCCTACTTTGTTCTTAATGGCTATGAGTAGTTGAGGGTTTGCCAAGACCTGTCAGTATCCCAAAGGAAAAGATCTTGGTTGGCCTCATAGATTCAGACAGATTGGAAGCCAGATCCTCAGGCAGTAGCTTTTAAAGTATGCAAACATATCTCTTTGAGGTGAAGATGGGAATGTTTTTATCTTTCCCTCTACACTGAATCCTGAGGTGGTAGCCTATGAATGCAGGTCCCACTGGCCAACAGAGTCAGGATATCAAGGGTTTTGTCCTCTGGGCAGCAGACAGAAGTTGGGGCACTAGACATGGAGACAAGCTCCTTTCTCAGAAACACCAGCAACCTGGTGTGAGGCAGAGGGAGAGCAGGAAGATAGTGCCCACCCTCTGAGATGTCTCTGGAGAGGATAGAGTTGGTTCTTAGGTGTATATTTAATTAAAAGCCTGTCCCTCAGAGTATAGCCAAGAAGATACACCAATAGACCTCTCATAGAAAGACTAGGCATTTTAGTCTGCTGCCTCTCTGTTTTTCATTGGGGGTAGCTGGTTAAGAACTCTTTCTCCATTTGTTGTAATCATTTTGGATGTAAGCCTTGGTGGCCACCAGTGGTAGGTGATCAAAGGGTATCCCCTGGATGGCAGCTACAAAAACTGGGATGCCAAACAAATGCATGGTTTCCTTCCAGGAGGAATTGGTAACCTGAAATGAGGCAAAAGAACACATAGTAGTTCCTCCCAGTCTCCATCTTTGGAGATTATTTCCATAGATCCCTAGATGTGTGTTTAATTAATTAGATGCCTGCCCTTCAGGTTGAAGCTTTATGATATGCAAATATTTACCAGAAAGATTGGATGATTTTTTAGTCGGCACCTTTGTGCTAGGCCTGTTTAAGAACTCTTTCTCCATTTGCTTCAGTGCTGTGGTTTCATGGATGCAAGCCCAATTTGCTATCAAAGCTATGTGTTTAGGGCCTCATGTCTCAAGTGTAGGTCATTGTCATCCTTCTTTTTACATTTTGCATTGTATTTACTTTTTGCTACTTGGTTAGTTACTGGTTTACAGAAAGATATGCATTCTAGAATAAAATGATTTTTTTGGTACTTTGTAGACTTCTTATATCTACCTGACATCTCGCCAGTAAGACCCTTTAATATCATCATCTTAAATCTACCTCCTGGAAGAAGCAGTAAAGTATATAATTATGCAGTATTATATATTAGTTTATGTTGATCTCTGTGTCAGACCCTGTATAAAGATAGGTATGATCCAATGGGATTTACTTAACGTCCTTGAGCCATGGTGTTCTCCTCTATATAATGGCAATAATTATTTAGAACACTCAGAATTAGAATGAGGAGTTAGGAAGAGTTTCTTGTGAGCCACAAATTGCTGTATAAATGTTAGATTGATGGTATTTTTCTTTCCTATCTTACTTTCACTTCATTTAACAAACTCCTGTCTTGTTTTTTTTTATTTTTTTAAGAAGCCAAGGTCCTGAAGACTTTTTTTTTAATTGAAGTATAATTTACTTACACTATTCTAGTAGTTCCAGGTATATATGGTAGTGATTTGGTATTTATATATATTATGAAATTATCCCTATGGTAAGTCTAGTTATCTGTCACTATACAAAGCTATTACAATATTATATTACAAAGCTATTACAATATTATATATTAACTATATTCCTTATGCTGTATATCTCCATGACTTACTTATTTTATAACTGGAACTTTGTACCGCTTAATCCCCTTCACCTATTTTGCCTGCATCCCAAACCCATCCCACTCTAGTAACCATCAGTTTGTTTCTATATTTATGAGTCTTTTGTTTTTTAGATTCCACATATAAGTGTCTTATGGTATTTGTATTTCTGTTTCACTTATTTCACTTAGCATAAAACCCTCTGAGTCCATCCACATTGTCACAAATGACAAAATTTGATTCTTTTTTGTGGTTGAGTTATATTCCATTGTGTGTGTGTGTGCCTCTGTGTTTTTCTGTCTCACCCATTTGACAGGTATGGGGTGATTCTTCATTGTGGTTTGATTACATTTTCCTGATGATTAATGATATTAAGCACATCTTCATGTCTTTTTTGGAAAAATGTCTAAGTCCACTGCCCATTTTTTACTTGGGTCATTTGTCAGATGCATGTCTTAAAAGTTGGGGTACCACATGTGGGGTTCAGACACTCTGCTTTTCAGGGAGAAGTTTGGAGTTGTAAGTTCCCTCCTGGTTGTGGGTTTCCAAACTCTAGGGGTGGAGACTGTGGTAGGTTACTTAAGTGTGGCAGTTCACTCATAGTAAGACACAAAGACCAGACCTGATATGTCATATAGCCACCTATTCAGAACTGGTTGTTTAAAAAATTCTTTTTAACTTACTTGAATACATTTCCAAAATAGTTATTAGAAATGACTAAGATATAAAGAGGGCAAAAGAGGATTCAGTGGGCTAGAGAATAAGGAAATCAAAGATAAGAGTATTTTAAGGAAGGAATAGTCAGTAATATAGAATGCTGCCAGTGGTCTTGTGGAGGAGCTCTGGAGAAAGAGCATCAGAATTTGTCAGTAGGAAATGATTAATCATTTTCAAGGTGAATATTTTTAGAAGCATTGGGTAGAAGGTGTCATACACATATTGTCTTTCTTGATGAAGAAATAGTTAAGATGTGTAGTAGTAAATAAGGTTGGATAGAGATGATATGGACAGATTTTACAAGGTCTAAATGGCTTAAGGTCACTCTACTGTAAGTTTGGAGAATGCCTCAAAGCCTTCTACCAGAGTTTTTGCCCATGAATACATTATAAGCAGGGATTATGACTTTTACCTCTATTTCCAAAGCATAACATAGTTTCTGGTACATAGCAGGCACTTAATAAATGTTTGTTGAATGTCAGGTAAAAGAATGTAAAAAGTCATATTAAATCTTTTATCATAAACTCTCAAATTTAACTTTTTATGTTCTTACTATCAGTATTTTCACACAGGTCTACTACCAAATTATTATAATAAACTTGCTAGGTAGGTTTTCCTTCTGTCATTTCTCATTTGAGCCAACTTGGGATGAGGCTGTCAGATTAATGTTTTTCTACCATGCTTTTGATTGTATCACTCTCATGCTTGACAACTTTATTGTTTTATTTTTTTTTCCTGTTTGACAACTTTAAAAGCCATATAAATACTTACTGAAATAAATGTAAACTCTTTAGCCTCAAACCAAAGCCTATCCAAAATCTGGCCCATAACCTGGGTTTCAGTCCTTATCTTCCACTGCTCCTTTACATCTTGGCATTATTAAGTTTAGAAAAGATATAAAGCTATAATCTGCTAGCAAAATACAATGATTGTCATTATCAAAATGACAGAATCCCACAACCAAATATTGGTTGTTCCAAAATAAGTCAAGTTCTTCAATTACATTTCTTTAGTACAATGAAGGAAACTATATTAACCAGAGTGATACAAAAAAATTATAGATGTTTAAATGTATACAACATGATGGTTTTGGAGATAAGCAAACACCTGTGAAACCATCATTCCTATAATTGCCATAAACTTACCCATTACTTCCAAAAGTTTCTTCCCATAGTTCCTTTGTTGTTTCTCCTTTTTTTCCCTTTGTGGTAAGAGCACTTAACATAAGAGCTACTCTTTAAGCCAATTTTAAAGTATATAATACAGTATTATTCATCATATGTCCTGTATTGTACAGTAAATCTCCAGAACTTCTTTTGCACAAATGAAATTTTGTACTTTTGGACCAACACTTTCCCATTTCCTCCTCTTCCCAGGCCCCTGGCAACCACCATTTCTACTCACTACTTCTGCGTGTTTGACTATTTTGTATTCCACATGTAAGTGAGATCATGTAAGATTTGTCTTTCTGTGTCTGGCTTATTTTACCTAGCATCCTGTCCTCCATGTTGTAGCAAATAGCAGGATTTCCTTAAGACTGAATAATATTCCATTGTATACCATGAGTTGTAGTTATTTATAAATTTTGAGTGTTAACTCCTTATCTGATATTTGGTTTGCAAATATTTTCTCTCATTCTGTAGGTTGCCTTTTTATTTTGTTGAGGATTTCTTTAGCTGTGAAGAAGTCTTTTAGTTTGATCTAATCACACTTGTCTATTTTTCCTTTTGTTGCCTGTGTTTTTGTTGTCCTATCCAGGAAATCATTGTCTAGTCCAATGTCTGGTAGTTTTCCCCTAGATTTTCTTTGAAGACTTTATTGTTTCGATTTTAAGTTTAGGACTTTAATCCATTTTGAAGTTGTTTTTTTTTTTTTAAGATTTTATTTATTTATTTGAGAGAGAGACAACATGACCTGGGTGGGGGAAGGCAGAGAGAGAGGAAGAAGCACACTCCCTGCTGAGCAGGGAGCCTGATATGGGGATCAATCCCAGGACCCTGGTGTCGGGACCTGATCTGAAGGCAGACTCTTAACTGACTAAGCCACCCAGGTGCCCGAGTTGATTTTTTTAAATATGGAGTGAGATAAGAGTCCAGTTTCCTTTGTTTACATGTAAATTTCTAATTTCTCCACCAGTGTTTATGGAAGAGACTGTCTTTCCCCCTGTATATACTTGCCATCCTTGTTGAAGACCAGTTGCTCTTTTATACATAGACTTAGTTCTGGACTCTCTATTCTGTTTCGTTAGTTTGTATTTGTTTTTATGCCAGTACCATACTGTTGTGATTATAACTTTGTAATATGTTTTGAAATTGGGGAATGTGATACCTCCAGCTTTATTCTTCTTGATCAATATTGCTTTGGCTATTTGGGGTCTGTTGTAGTTCCAAATGAATTTTCTGTTTCTATTTCTATTTCTGTAAAAAATGCCAGTGGGATTTTAGAAAAAGATTTTATTTATTTATTTGAGAAAGAGACTGAGCACAAGCAGGCAAAGAGGCAAAGGAAGAGGGACAAGCAGACTCCCCCCTGAGTGGAGACCCAGACTTGGGGCTTGATCCCAGGATCCCAAGATCAGGACCTAAGCTGAAGTTAAGATGCTTAACTGACTGGAGTCACCCAGGCACCCTGCCACTGGGATATTGATAGAGATTGCATTGAATGTACAAACCGATTGGGAAGTATGGACTTTTTAACAATACTAAATCTTCTAGTCCACGAACATGGGATGTCCTTCTATTTGTTTTTTTGTTTTTTAATTGAAGAGTTTTATTCTTTTTAATTTTTTATTATGTCCAGTTAGCCACTATGTAGTACATCATTAGTTTTTGATGTAGTGTTCAGTGGTTCATTAGTTACATATAACACCCAGTGCTTATCATAACACATGCCCTCTTTAATACCCATCACCCTGTTACCCCCTCCTCCCAACCACCTCCACTCTGAAACCCTCAGTTTGTTTACTGGGATCCATAGCTTCTCATGATTCTTCTCTCTCTCTCTGGTTTTTCCCCTTTCAGATTTCCCTCCCTTCCCTTAGGGTCCTCTGTGCTATTGTTTATGTTCCACATATGAGTGAAACCATACAATAATTCTCTTTCTCTGCTTGACTTACTTCACTTAGCATAACCCCCTCCAGTTCCATCCATGTCAATGCAAATGGTGGATATTTATCCTTTCTGATGGCTGAATACAATACAGTATTCCATAGTATATATGTACCACATCTTCTTTATCCTTTCATCTGTTGAAGGGCATCTTGGCTCCTTCCACAGTTTGGCTGTTGTGAACATTGCTGTTATGAACATTGGGGTGCATGTGCCCCTTCTTTTCAGTACACCTGTATCTTTGGGGTAAATACCTTTTAGTGCAATTGCTGGGTGTAGGGTAGCTCTATTTTTAATATCTTGAGGAACCTCTATACTGTTTTCCAGAGTGGCTGTACCAGCTTGCATCCCCACCAACAGTGTAGGAAGGTTCCCCTTTCTCCACATCCTCACCAACATTTGTTGTTTGCTGCTTTTTAAATTTTTTGCCATTCTAATGGCTATAAGGTGGTATCTCATTATGCTTTTGATTTGTATTTCCCTGATGGCTAATTATGTTGAGCATTTTTTCATGTGTCTGTTAGCCATTTGTATGTCTTTTTTGGAGAAGTGTATGTTCATGTCTTCTGCCCATTTCTTGACTGGATTATTTGTTCTTTGGTTGTTGAGTTTGATAAGTTCTTTATAGATCTCAGATACTAGCCCATGATCTTATATGTCATTTGCAAGTATCTTCTCCCATTCCATAGGTTGCCTTTTAGTTTCGTTGACTGTTTCCTTTGCTGTGCAGAGGCTTTTTATCTTGATGAAGTCCCAAAAGTTCATTTTTGCTTTTGTTTCACTTGCCTTTGGAGATGTGTCTTGAAAGAAGTTACTGTGGCTGATGTTGAAGAAGTTACTGGTTATGTTCTCCTCTAGGATTTGATGGATTCCTGTCTCACATTGAGGTCTTTCATCCATTTTGAGTTTATCTTTGTGTATATTGTAAGGGAATGGTCTAGTTTCATCTTCTATATGTAGCTGTCTAATTTTCCCAGCACCACTTATTGAAGAGACTGTCTTTTTCCACTGGATATTTTTTCCTGATTTGTCAAAGATTAGTTGACCATAGAGTTGAAGGCCCATTTTTGGAATCTCCATTCTGTTCCATTGGTCTGTGTGTCTGTTTTTGTGCCAATACCATGTTGTCTTGGTGATCACAGCTTTGTAATATAGCTTGAAGTCTGGCAATGTGATGCCCCCAGCTTTTTCTTTTTCTTCATTCCCTTGGTGATTCAGTGTCTTTTCTGGTTCCATACAAATTTTAGGATTGTTTGTTCCAGTTATTTGAAAAATGCCAATAGTATTTTAATAGGGATGGCATTGAAAATGCATATTGTTTTGGGCAGGATAGACATTTGTTTCTTTTCAAATTTCTTTCATCAGTGTTTTGTAGTTTTCAGTGTATTTTACCTCCTTGGTTAAATTTATACCCAAGTATTTCATTCTTTTTGATATTATTGTAAGTGGAGCTGTTTTATAAATTTCCTTTTGATAGGTTGTTAGTATATAGAAATGCAGTTGATTTTTGTATGTTGATTTTGTATCCTTTGTCTTTATTGAATTCGTGTACTGTAACAGTGCTTTATGTGGAGGCTTCAAAGTTTTCTACATTCAAGAATATGTTATCTGCAAACAGATAGTTTCACTTCTTCCCTTCCAGCTTGGGTGCCTTTATTTGTTTTGTTTTGAATTGTTTGGCTCCATACCTTCCATACTATGTTGAATTAGAGAGCAGAGAGTAGACATCCTTGTTTCAGAAGTTAAATGGGATGCTTTCAGCTTTTCACTGTTGTGTACTGATTTTCACTGTGTCCTTTTGATAAATGGCCTTTATTGTGTTGAACTGTGTTTGTTTTCATATTCTTATTTATTGAGAGTTTTTTCTTTTTTTTTTAAATCATTGGAAGGTGTTGTATTTTGTCAAATGCTTTTTCTGTGTACATTGAGATGATCATGTGAATTTTATCCTTTGTTATGTTACTCTGGTATGTCACATTCATTGATACTTGTATGTTGAACCATCCTTGCATGGCAGGGATAAATCATACTTGGTTAATTTATGGTTCTTTTGATGTGCTGTCAAACTAAGTTTGATAGCATTTTGTTCTGAATTTTTGCAACTATGTTCACCAGAAATACTGACCTATAGTTTTCTTTTTTTCTGATTATCTTTGTCTGGCTTTGGTATCAAGGGTGATGTTGGTCTCCTAGAACAGGTGTAATTGATCCCTCTTCTTCAATTTTTTCAAAGAGTTTGAGAAGGATTGGTGTTAATTCTTTTAATGTTTGGTAGAATTCTTCTGTGAATCCATCTGGTCCTGGGCTTTTCTTTATTGGGAAGTTTTTACTACTTCAGTTTTCTTATTATTGGTTTGTTCAGACTTTCTATTTCTTCTAGATTCATTCTTGGTGGGTAGTACATTTCCAGGAATTTTTCCATTTCCTGTAGGTTTTTCAAACCTACAATTATTGGTGTATAATTGTTAGTAATAGTCCTTTATGATTGTTTTTGTGTCTGTGGGATCAGCTGTATTGTCTCCTCTTTCACTTCTGTTACTGAGTCTTCCCTCTCTATTTCTTAGTCTAGGTAAGGGTTTGATGACTTTATCTTTCCCCCAAAACAACTCATAATTTCATTGATTTTTAAAAATTGTCTTCCTTTTCCCTATTTCTGCTCTCTTTATTATTTCTTCATTTTGTTAACTTCATTATTAGCTTGTTCTTTTCTAGTTCCTTGCAGTATAAAGTTATGTTGTTTGAGGTTTTTTAAAAATAGAAAGTTTATGGCTAAAAACTTCCCCATTAGTACTGTTTTTTCTGTCTCCCATAAGTTTTGATATGTTGTGTGTTCATTTCTGTTGGTTTAGAGGTATTTTCTTATTTCCCTTTCAATTTCTTATTTGACCCAGTAGTTGTTTGTTATTAATATTTTGAGTGTTTCTGAATTCTCATTTTCATTTGATTATTCATTTCTAATTTCATTACATTCAGTATCAGAAAAGACATTTCAGATGATTCCAGTCTTTTTAAATTTGTTCAGACCTGTTTTGTGACCTAGCATGTGATCTATCCTGGAGAATGTCCCAGGTACACATGAGAAGAATGAGTGTTCTGTTTTGGGGGGGAATGTTCTGTATGTCTTTAGTTTCCATTTGGTCTGTAGTGTTGTTCTGCTGTTTTTCCTACTGAGTTTTTTGTGTGTGGATGATCTATTATAAAGGCAGGGGATTAAAGTATACTACTATTGTATTATACCTGTTTCTTTAGATCTGTAAATTTTGCCTTATATATTAATATATATTGATAGGTTTATATTTGATGTTGGGTGTTTATTTATAATTATTACATCTTCCTTGTAAACTGACCCTTTTATCATTATAAAATGCTGACTTTATCTTTTCCAAAAACCAATTCTTTATTTGTCTTGTGATAGTTTCTGCATTAAAGTATATTTTGTCTACGATTTAGTGACTCCTGCTCTCTTTTGGTTACTGTTTGCATGGAATATCTTTATCCACCCTTTCACTTTCAGGCTATGTGTACCCTTGAATCTGAAGTGAGTCTGAGGGTCCCTGGCTGGCTCAGTTCAAGGAGCTTGCAACTTTTGATCTTGGAATCATGAGTTAGAGCCCCACATTGGGTGTTCAGATTTCTTTTTTTCCTTCTTTCCACCTACCCTCCCTCCTTCCCTTCCTTTGATTTTATTTATTTATTTGAGAGAGAGAGAACACAAGCAGTAGAAGTGAGAGAGGGAGAAGCAGGCTTCCCACTGAGCAGGGAGCCTGATGTGGGGCCTGATCCCAGGACCCTGGGATCATGACCAGAGCCAAAGGCAGATGCTTAATGACAGAGCCACCCGGGTGCCCCATAGAGATTTCTTAAATAAATAATAATAATAATTTTTTAAAAAGAGTCTCTTGTAGACAACATAGAGTTGAGACTTTTTAAAAAAAATCCATTCAACTACTCTTTTTTTTTTTTTTTTAAGATTTTATTTATTTATTTGACAGACAGATCACAAGTAGGCAAAGAGGCAGGTGGAGAGAGAGGAGGAAGCAGGCTTGATCCCAGGACCCTGGGATCGTGACCTGAGCCTAAGGCAGAGGCTTTAACCCACTGAGCCACCAGGCGCCCCCACTCTATCTTTTCATAGAGGAATTTATTCCATGTACATTTAAATAATTACTGTGATAGGAAAGGACTTACTCTTGACATTTTATTAACTGTTTTGTGTCTGTTTTGTACTGATCATGTTCCTTCTCACTTGCTTTTCTTTATTTGATGATTTTGTAGTATCAGTAGTATTAGTAGTATTCTTAGATATTTTTCTCTTTATCTTTGGTATATCTGTCATACTTCTTTTGTAGTTACCACTGGACTTCTATTAAACATTTTCTAGTTAAGGCAGTCTGTTTTAAACTAATAACTTAATTTCAATTGTTTACAGAATGTGTATACTTTCCTTATAATCTCACACACAGTCTGAGTTGATTCAAGATTTTACTTATTTTTTTTTAACAATTTTTTAAAGATTTTATTATTTTTGTCAGAGAGAGAGTATGCACACATGCAGGGGGAGCAGGAGGCACAGGGAGTAGTAGACTCCTTGCTGAGGAAAGGGATCAGTATGGGACTCAATTCCAGGATGTTGCGATCATGACCAGAGCCAAAGGCAGATGCTTAACCAACTGAGCCACATGGGCATCCCAATATTTTACTTATTTCTATGTTGTGCTTCATTTCAGTGGTTATAATTATTCTTACTGTGTGTGTCTTAATTTTGTACACCAGGGATAAAAGGGTTTTACTTGCCACCATGACAGTATTTCTTTTAACAGCAACAGTTATATTTTCATATGCTTTCATGTTACTGTGTAGCTTTTTTGTTTGTATCAACAGGTATCCCTTTAGCACTTATTGTAAGGCAGAACTAGTGTAACACAATCCCTCAGGTTATGTTTGTCTGGGGAAACTCTCTTTTATTTTTTTTAAAGTTTGGGTTTTTTTTGTTTGTTTGGTTGGTTGGTTTTTTAGTGTTTAGTTTTCATTTTAAAGTTAGTTAAGATATGGTCTAAAATTTGTTTCAGGAGTAGAATTTATTGATTTATTACTTACATGTAACACCCAGTGCTCATCACAAGTGCTCACCTTAATACCCATGACCTATTAAATTCATCGTCCTGCCCACTTCCTTTCCAGCAAACCTAAGTTTGTTCTCTGTTGTTAAGAGTCTGTTTTCTGGGTTGCCTCTTTAAAAACAAAAACAAAAACAAAAACAAAAACAAAAAAAGAGTATGTTTAACTGTCTCATTTCTTAAATTCCACATGTGGGTGAAGTCATATGGTATTTATCTTTGACTGACTTATTTGGCTTAACATAATATACTCTAGCTCCATCCACATCATGCAAATGGCAAGATTTCTTTCTTTCCCTTTGATGGCTGAGTAATATTCCATTGTATATAGATACCACCTTTTCTTTATCCATGCATCAGTTGATGGACATTTGGGCTCTTTCCATAGTTCAGCTGTTGTTGATAATGCTGCTACAAACATCAGGGTGCAGGTGTCCTTTCAAATCTGCATTTTTCTGTCATTGGGGTAAATACCCAGCAGTGCAATTGCTAGGTCATAGGGTAGTTCTGTTTTTAACTTTTTAAGAAACCTCTATACTGTTTTCCAGAGCGGTGGCACCAGTTTGCATTCCCACCAACAGTGTAAGAGGATTCCCCTTTCTCTGCACTCTCACCAACACCTTTTGTTTCCTGTGTTGTTAATTTTAGCCATTCTGATTGGTGTGAGGTGATATCTAATTGTAGTTTTGATTTGTATTTCCCTGATGATGAGTGATGTTGAGCATCTTTTGATGTATTGGTTAAACCATCTACCTGTATATCTTTGGAAAAATGTGTATTCATGTCTTCTGCCCATTTCTGAACTGGATTACTTGTTTTTTTGGATGTTGAGTTTGATAAGTTCTTTATAGATTTTGGATACTAACCCATTATCAGATATGTCATTTGCAAATATCTTCTCCCATTCTGTAAGATGCCTTTAGTTTTGCTGATTGTTGCCTTTGCTGTGCAAAAGCTTTTTATCTTGATGAAGTCCCAAATGTTCATTTTTGCTTTGGTTTCCCTTGCCTCCGGAGATATGTCTAGCAAGAAGTTGCTATGGCCAAGCCATGGTCAAAGAGGTTGCTGCCTATGTTCTCCTCTAGGACTTCAACGGTTTCCTGTCTCATATTTAGGTCTTCCATCCATTTTAAGTTTGTTTTTGTGTATGGTGTAGGAAAGTGGTCCAGTTTCATTCTCTGCATGTTGCTGTCCAGTTTTCCCAAAACCATTTGTTGGAGAGACTTTTTTCCATTGCATGGTCTGTCCTGCTTTGTCAAAGATTAGTTGACTATATGGTTGTGGGTCCATTTCTGGGTTCTCTGTTCTGTTAAATTGATCTGTATGTCTGTTTTTGTGCCAGTGCTGTAGTATCATGGTGACCACAGCTTTGTAATATAACTGGAGGTCCAGAATGGTGATGCCGACAGCTTTGCTTTTCTTTTTCAAGATTGCTTTGGCTTTTAGGGGTCTTTTGTGGTTCTATACAAATTTTAGGATTGTTTTAGTTCTTTGAAAAAGGATGGTGGTATTTTGATAAGGAAGGCTCACATTAAATGTGTAGATTGCTTTCAGTGGTACAAACATTTAAATAATATTTGTTCTTTCAGTCCATGAGCATGGAATGTTTTCTCATTTCTTTGTGTCTTCTTCACTTTCTTTCATCAGTGTTCTACAGTTTTCAGAGTAACTCTTCGGTGAAGTTTATACCTAGGTATCTTCTGGTTTTTGGTGTAATTGTAAGTGGGATCCATTCCTTGATTTCTCTTTCTGCTGCTTCATTATTGGTATATAGAAATGCAACAGATTTCTGTAGGTTGATTTTGTATCCTGTGACTTTGGTGAATTTCTAGCAACTTTTTGGTGGAGTTTTTGAGCTTTCTATACAGAATGTCATGTCATCTGTGGAAGTGAAATATTGACTTCTTCCTTGCTGATTTAGATACCTTTTATTTCTTTTTGTTCTCTGATTGCTGAGGCTCGGACTTCCAGTACTATGTTAAACACAGTGGTGAGAGTGAACATTCTTGTTTTGTTCCTGATCTTAGAGATAAGGCTCTCAGATTTTCCTTATTGAGGATGGCAGTATTAGCTGTGGGTGTTTCATACGTGGCCTTTATGGTGTTGAAGTATATTCCCTATATCATGTTTCTGTCATGATTGGATTTTATCATGAATGGATGTTGTACTTTGTCAAATACTCTTTTCTGCATCTCTTGAAATGATCTTATGGTTCTTATCCTTCCTTTTATTAATGTGGTGCATCACATTGATTAATCTGTGAATATTGAACTGCCTTTGGAGCCCAAGAAAAATTCCCACTTGATCCTGGTGAATGATTCCTTTAATGTACTGTTTGACTCAATTCTAGTATTTTGTTGAGAATTTTTGCATCCATGCTCACAGGGATATTGGCCTGTAGTTCTCTTTTTTAGTGGAGTCTTTGTCTGGCTTTGGAATCATGGTAATGCTGGCCTTGTAGAATGAGTTTGGAAGTTTTCCTTTCATTTCCATTTTTTTAAAAATAGTTTGAAAAGAATAGGTATTAACTCTTCCTTAAATGTTTGGTAGAATTCACCAGTGAAGCCATCTGGCCCTGGACTTTTGTCTGCTGGGAGATTTTTTTTTTTATTATTAATTCAATTTCTTTACTGGATATCAGTCTATTCAGGTTGTCTCTTTCTTCCTGTTTTGGTTTTGGTAGTCTATGTATTTCTAGGAATTGATCCATTTCTTCAATGTTGTCCAGTTTATTGGCATATAGCTTTTCGTAATATTCTCTTATAATTGTTTGTATTTCTGTGGTATTGGTTCTTGTTTCTCTGCTCTCATTTGTGATATTACTTATTTGTATCCTTTCCCTTTTCTTTTTGATAGGTCTGGTTAGGGGTTTACCAGTTTTATTAATTGTGGCAAAGAACAATCTCCTACTTTCTTTCCTTCTTTTTTTTTTTTTTAATTTTATCCATTCATTTGACAGAGAGAGAGAGAGAGAGAACAAGCAGGGGAAATGCAGGGGGAGAGGGAGAAGCAGGTTCCCTGCTCAGTGGGAAGCCTGACATGGGGCTCTCTCCCAGGACCCCGGGACCATGAACAGAGCAGAAGGTAGATGCCTAACTGACCGAGCCACCCGGGCGACCCGCCCCCCCACTTCGGCCCATCTCTACTTTCATTGATCTGTTCTACTATTTTTGTGTTCTTTTTATATCACTTATTTCTGCTCTAATCTTTATTGTTTCTCTCCTTCTGCTGGCTTTAGGTTTTATTTTGCTGTTCCTTACGAGCTCCTTTAGGTGCAAGGTTAGGTTGTATATTTGAGACTTTTCTTGCTTTTTTTTTTTTTTAAGATTTTATTTATTTATTTAACAGAGAGGGAAAGAGAGATCACAAATAGGCAGAGAGACAGGCAGAGAGAGAGGGCAAAGCAGGCTCCCTGCTGAGCAGAGAGCCCTCTGTGGGGCTCAGTTCCAGGACCACAGGGATCATGACCTGAGCTGAAGGCAGAGGCTTATCCCACTGAGCCACCCAGGTGCCCCCTTTTCTTGCTTTTTAAAGGAGGCCTGTATTGCTGTGTACTTCCCTCTTATGATCACTCATACTGCATCCCAAAGGTTTTGGACTGTTCTGATTTATTTTCATTTGCTTCTGTGTATTTTTGTATTTCTTCTTTAATTTCCTGCTTAACCCTTTCATTCTCTTTAGGATATTCTTTACCCTCCATGTATTTGTGGTCTTTTCAAATATTTTCTTGTGGTTGACTTCTAGTTTCATAGCTTTGTGGTCAGAAAATAAGCATGGTATGATCTTGATCTTTTTATACTTGTTGAGGTCTACTGTTAACCTTATTTGTCTTCCCTTGTAGGTTATGGTTTTCTTTTCCCTTGCTGCTTTCAGGATTCTTTCTTTGTCTCTGTATATTGCAAATTTTACTCCAGTATATCTTGATGTTGGCTTCTTTTTGTTGATTTCGATGGGAGTTCTCTGTACCTCCTGGATTTGGATGTCTGTCTCCTCCTCTAGATTAGGGAGGTTTTCAGCTATAATTTGATCAAATAAACCTTCTCCCCATTTTCCCCTCTCTTCTTCTGGAACTCTTATGATATGAATGTTGTTAAACTTTACAGAGTCATTGAATTCCCTAAGTCTGTATTCATGATCAATATTTTTCTTTCCCTCTTCTTTTTAGCTTTAATATTTTCTGTAATTTTATTTTCTGTATCACGTATTCATTCTTCTACTTCTTCTATCCTTGTGGTCATTACTGTGTCTTGGTTATAGCATTTTTTTTTTTTAATTTTGGTCTGACTAGTTTTTAGGTTTTTTATCTCTGCACTAAGGAACTCTGGTGTTTTCTATGCTTTTCTTAAGCCCAGCTAGTATCCTTCTGATTGTTGTTTTAAATTCTGGTTCAGGCATATTTACTTATGTCTGTTTTGATTAGATCCCTTACTGTTATCTCTTCTTATTTTTTCTTTTGCAGTAAATTCCTCCATCTTGACATTTTGTCTAGGTCTCTGTCATCTTTGTTATGAAAGGCTGTTATGTTTCATGCTCCTGAGAGTAATGACTAAGAGGTATATTGCCTGGCACTTCAGGAAGTGTTTCTGGTGTATTCTGTGTACAGTCTGCTGTTGTGTTTTGGCTGCTTGTTCCGTCAGGTCAGTTCTCTCCAGAGTTCCTCTTTGCCTGTAGTGGTTAGTGTTTTAACTAGGCGTGTTTTGGTCTGCTTGTTAAAAAGAGGCTAGATCCTATTTCCCCTAGAGTTGAAGCTCTTCGGCACTCTGGTCACTAGACTTGATGCATGCAGGGAGTTCCTGCTAGTCTTTTGGGGGAGAGGCTCACTACCGTTCTGACTCTCAGGCACATTTGTCCTAGTTCAGAAGCATCCATAGAGTGCAGAGGGGCGAGGCTTGGTGTAAATGGCTCAGGCCTCCACTGTGGGGCGCTTTGGTGCTCACTGAGGTGGGGTGGAATGGGGTGGGGAAATGGCATCAGTGTGCTCTCTGGTTCCCAGAGAGCAGAGTGTGCACCCACTGCTGCTCAGGAAGAGAAAAGCAAACAATTTCCTCTCATTTGTCCCAGGCATCCCTCAGATCACTGCCTTCACTCTATCTGTGTCTGAGCCATCTGCCTACCCCGTCATGCAGTGCTCCTGTGTTTTATCTCTGACACTCTGGCTAGGTTTCAAAACTCCAAATTTTAGGGACCCAGTGCCGTACAGACCCACACTGATCCACTGGGGGATGGTCTGGTCAAGCTGTGGCTGGTGCCAGTTTGTCCCAGAAGATCAGTTTCACAAATATACAGGGGCTTGGAGTTTATGGTAAAGTGCAGGAAAAAGCCAGTGTCCAGGTGACCTGCCCTCAGCAGGTGTCTCTGTTTGTATGCTAATGAACAGAGCAGCTCAGTGTTGCCCACAGGCTCTTTTGTCCCTGGAGGGACATTGCCACCTCTTCCAAATACATTCCAAGAAGGAGATCTGTATCTCCCAATGCCACTCAGGGGGGATCCTCAGAACACACTATCCACTTCTGCTCCTGGGCCTCTGACCTCCTTCTCCACAGGAGAACCTCTATATCCACCAGGCTTTCCCCATGTTGAAGACTTTTAAAACTTCAGTCTCTGAGCTCTGCTGCTTCTAAAAACTTGCAAAAATCAGCCCCTCTCATTTTCTCCATCAGTAGTTTTGGGAAGTGTTTTTCTTGTACAATGCCCCTTGCTCTATTCACTCTCTCTTTCTCTCTCCTCTCTCTCAGATCAGGCTCCCTCCCCTCCATAGCAGCTGTGATTCTTTTCTCCCCCAAATCACATCTCTGCCAATCTCCTAGTTTCCAGGATGTGGCCTCTTTTCTCCTTCTGGTTCTGCAGTTTGTTTTCTCAGTTTTCAGATTGACTTCCTGGGTGTTTAGAATGATTTGATATTTATCTAGCTCTGCTGGAGGGACAAGGCAAGTATAGGGTCCTCTTACTACTTTGCCATTGTAACTTCTCTTTTATTCTTAAAGTACAGTTTTGCCAGGTAAAGTATTCTTGTTTGGCAGTTTATTTTTCTTTCAGTGCTTTGAATATATCTACCCACCCTCTTTAGACTTGCAAAGTTTCTGCTGAAAAATCCACTGATAGTCTTAAGTGATAAGTCATTTTTCTCTTGTTGCTGTGAAAATTCTTTGTTTTTGACTTCTGCCAATTTAGTTATAATGTGTCTCATGATGACCTCTCTGGGTTGAACATATTTGGGAAATTTTCCTGCATAGATTTGAGATGTTTCAACCATTATTTAAGGTTTTGGCCCCTTTTCCTCTCTCTCTCTTCTCCTTCTGAAACTCCTATGATTTGTTGGTTCTTTTGGGTATTGTATTAAGTTCTATAGGCTTTTTGCATGTTTTCATTCTTGTTTGTTCATTTATTTTTTAAAACACTTTAAAAAAATTTTAGAATTTTTTTTAAAGATTTTATCTGTTTATTTTATCTGTTTATAGAGAAAGAGAGAGAGCACAATCAGGCAGAGTGGCAGGCAGAGGCCGAGAGAGAAGCAGGCTCCCTGCTGAGCAAGGAGCATGATGCAGGACTCGATTCCAGGGCCCTGGGATCATGACCTGAGCCCAAGGCAGCCACTTAACTGACTGAGTCACCAGGTGTCCCTTGTTTGTTCATTTAAATTTATAATTTCAAATGAATTGTCTTTGAGTTTGTTGATTCTTTCTTCTGCTTAATTCTGTTATTGAAGTTACAGAAATCTTCAGTTTTATCATTTTATTCTTCAACTCCAGATTTTTTTTTTTTAGTTTTTATTTCCTTATTTTTAAATTTTTTTGTTTTGTTTTTATTTTCTGAGCTTCTCATTTTGTTCGTGCATTGTTTTACGGACTTTCTTTAGTTATCTGTGTTCTCTTTTAGCTCACTGAGCTTTTTAAAGACAATTTTTTGGAATTCTCTGTCAAGCAGTTCATGGAATTCCATTTCCTTGTCATTGGCTATGGAACTTTCTTCATTTCCTTTGGTGGTATCACATTTGCCTGATTTTTTGTGAATCTATAGCCTTGCACTGATGTCTGTGCAACTAAAGGAGCAGGAACTTCATCCATTCTTTACAAAGTATTTTGGCAGGTGAAGACCTACTCAGCAGGTCCCCAGGAAACAAGCCTGCCTCCAGGATCAGATCATGGGCTGCTTCCAGGTCTATAGTCAGATCAGTGGTTAGCTGGTTTATTAACGGGATTGTCAGGAGGCATAACTTGTGTTGGTTACACAGGTGGATAGGCTGCTTCTGAATCCATAGTTGGGAGGCCTGTCACTTGGGACACAGATTGGTATGTTTCCTCCCAGGTCCCTTGGGTGGACAAGATTGATCCTGGGATCACAGTTGAGCAGTTGGAGCTAGTTAGGGGGTTGCTTCTAGGTCTGCAGTTGGAACTGCAGTCTGTGGGCTTGTTGTTAAGGTCACAGGCAGGTGTCAACCCTGCCAGCTCCACCGGGAGGCAGGGTTGGTAGCATGGCAATGGTTGAGTGCAGCTAGAACATGTATATGGGGTAATAGAGCTGCTCCTGAGTCTGTAGTCAGAGTCCTGGGGCAGGGTATGCTTTCTCAAAGAGTCCTTCCTCTGTCTTGGGTGCCACTGGGGTATTGCAACTTTCTACCTGGATTTTGAAGTTCTTACAATGGCACTTTTAGTTGTGGGTGGTTGCCAAATTCGTGTTTTGGGGGGAATGAGTGCTGGAGACCTCCTATTCTACCATCTTACTAGTAACCATCAATTAGCTGCTGGCCTTCTTGAATTAATTTCATGCTTCTTTTCAAAGGAAAACAAAATTGGAAAATGCCATTTTCCCCCCCTACATGGAATCATTTATCTTTAAACTAATGCTCAAAGCATTGCTTTAAATTGTTTATTCAACTGCTCATCTTTTATAAGAATCATTCCATTGAAATTTTGACTTTATAGATGAGAACTTTAGAGGTGAAGTGATATTATTTTGGGTTGGAGTTGTGACCATGTATTGTATAGGCTTTGTGAGATACACTTGGTAGACCTCAGTTTATAAAAGAATAGCAGTAAAGTAAGTGCTACATGCCTGGCACTATGCAGTACTTCTGAAAAGTTCTTTTTTTCCTCCTGTTCACTTCCCTCAGATGCTCAAGTTGCTCTCATGCACTTCCACCTCTAGGCTATGCAGAAAAAAAACCCCAAAACCCTTCATATGAAGCCCATTAACTCCACATGTTTCTCTTGTCCTTCTCTGTATTTTTGTTGTTGTTTTCCAAATTTTGCACTTCAGTCTCAAAGACTTCGTTAAGCAGAAATGACCCATTTTCAGAGAGAAAGGTAAGAAAGTAAATAGGCAAAGCTAAGATTTATCTTTAGGGAATAGTGAAAAGGGGACATAGTGAGAACATTCAAATACTATTTTTGTTCCTTCACACACACAGTCATCTATGTGCTATTTGTGCTTTTTCCTATAATTTCTCATACAACTTCTTCATGTTGAAATTCTTACCTTTGAAGGCCACCCGCTCAGCTGAACATCTTGGCTGGAAGTCATTGTTCTCTTACCTCCTCATGTTTTTTAGGGGGTAGCACTTGTAGTCTAACTTACTATGTACTTCTTTCTTACTAAATTAGGCAAGAATCATGCCATTTTTCTCAGTGACCTTCAAAGCTTGGCTTCTCAAAGTATAATCTCCAAGCCAGCAGCATACACATTACTGAGAGCCTGTTAGAAATTCAGAATCATGGGCTCTGCTCCAGACCTATTCAGTGAGAATCAGTATTTTAATAAGGTACCCTCATTTGTTTGTATGATCATTAAAATTAAGCCTTTGTTATAATCAGCTGACTTGGTATTTTACATTATAATATCCAAGAACTGTCTTACAACACACCAACTAGCAATGCCCAGGGATTTCTTATTTTTATTCATTTACCGGAAGCTCTTGGCAGCTATAACACCTTATTCTGTTACACTTTAAGTACTTTGGGTAATTTGGATACTATTACCTTCTTCATTACAGGTCTTAGTCCTCAAAGATTCGGCACAGGTGTCTTTTTCAAGTTCATTTCTTCTGTCAAGTACTTGTCTGTTGTTTTTTTAATTGAAAAAAGGATTAAAAAGAAAATTATAGGGTTAATATGTTATAGACTTTAAAGTACTGAAAACTTTCAAACTTCTGAAGTTTTAAAAAATGCAGTAAAAAATTTCCTTGGAAACTTTAAGCAATACAATCATTTAAATATCATAGTATTAAAAATATTGAAAATCATTTTCAGTTTTTCCCCATCATTAAATAATTTATAGGACATTTTTGAAGAACAATTAAATTCAAATTTAAGATACAAATAAAATGTTTTACATATATGATTTTCAAAAGAAGTAATGGAAACAGAATGTGACAGTCTAAACTGCTGGAGTTTAGAAGATTAGAATGGATAGTAAAAATTTCCTATTAAATAAATTTTATTTTCCTAGCTTTAAAAGTGATCTATTATTATAGAAAAATTTAAAAACCACAGGAAAAAAATTAACATAATCCAAATATCCAGAGTTCTCATTTGGATAATTAGCTCCTGTACTAACTATTATGCATTTTTAAAAACAAAGCTGAGAAATATTGTCTTATGTTTTTTATAGTTCTCATACATTTTTTGTTAAATGTTTTATTTAAATTATTATACCTTAAAATGAACTTTCAGTGATGTAGATTCTAGGGTATCTGGCTAGCTCCGTTTGGAAGAGCATGAGACTCTTAATTTCAGGGTTGTGAGTTGGAGCCTCACTTTGGCTATAGAGATGACTTAAAAATAAAAATCTTAAAGAAAAAGATGTAGATTCTATGAATTTAACAGATGTATAGATATATGTTACTGCTGGGTGCCTGGGTGGCTCAGTCAGTGCTTTTAAGCAGCCTTTTCTTGATTTCAGCTCAGGTCATGATCTCAGGGTTCGTGCTCAGCAGGGAGTCTGCTTGAGGATTCCCTCTCTTCCTCTGTCCCCCACCCCTAAAATAAATAAACAAATAAAATCTTAAAAAAAAAATTCTGCTACTACTACCAGTATGCAGAATACAGAACAGTCTCAGCATGCAAAACAAAACAAAACAAAAAAACTCCCTCATACTCAACATTCAGAGTCTCCCCTATTAGTAACCCCTAGGAATCGCTAATTCCTCCTCATAACTATAGTTCTGACTTCAAAAATGTCATGTAATTGTAATCAGAGGTAAAAACTTATGATTGGGTTCTGTCACTCGGTGTGATGTTCTGTATATTCATCCAAGATGTTATATTCAACAGTTCACTTTATATTGATGAGGAGTATTTCACTGTATAGGTCTATCAGTTTGTTTATCACCTTCTGAAGGATATTTGTTTTCCCAGGTTTTGGTGATTATGAATAAAATGACTCCCAAACATTCATGTGCAGGTTTTACTATGATAAAAGTGTTTATTTCTCTAGTGTAAATATGCAAGAGTAAGATTGCTGACTCATATGGTAAGCTTATGTTTAACTTTATAGGAAGATATGGAACTTTTTCCCAGGATGGCTATACCATTTTGTATTCTTATCGGCAAGTATGAGAGCTCTACTTGCTGTGCACCCTAACTAGTCGTTGGTATTATAAATACCTTTTTATTATAGACATTGTAATAGATATGCAGAGGTAGCTCATCATGGTTTTAATTTTTAACTTTGCATTTCCCTCATGGCTAATGACATTGAATATTTTCTCATGGGCTTATTTGTCATTCGTGCATCTCCTTATTAAACCATTCAAGTCATACCTTTTGCCCATTTTTTTTTAAAGATTTTATTTATTTATTTGACAGAGAGAGATCACAAGTAAGCAGAGAGGCAGGCAGAGAGAGAGGGGGAAGCAGGCTCCCTGCTGAGCAGAGAGCCCAATGCGGAGCTCGATCCCAGGACCCTAGGATCATGACCTGAGCTGAAGGGAGAGGCTTTAACCCACTGAGCCACCCAGGCGCCCCCCTTTTGCCCATTTTAATTGAGTTTTCTTGTTGGTAATGTTTTCTTATTTTGAATTTTTAGAGTTCTTTATATATTCTGGGTTTAAATCCTTCATCTGTTACGGGATTTGCAAATGTTTTCTCCTAGCACATAGCTTGTTTTTTCATGCTTTTAAGAGTACCTTTTTTTTTTTTTTTTTAAGATTTTATTTATTTGATAGCGAGAGAGGGAACACAAGCAGGGGGAGTGGGAGAGGGAGAAGTAGGCCTTCCCCTGAGCAGGGAGCACAATGTGGGTCTCTATCCCAGGACCTTGGGATCATGACCTGAGCCAAAGGCAGCCACCTAATGACTGAGCCACCCAGTCTTCCTTATGCTCTTTGTATCTTTTAAGAGCATATCCTTATGCTCTTATGTATCTTTTAAAGAGGAAAAGTTGATGAAGCCTAGCTTATCAACTTTTTTTTTTTCTGGATTATGCTTTTAGTTTCAGAGCTGAGAATTCTTAGACTAATCCCAGGTAATGAAGATTTACTCCTATGCTCTCTTTTAAAAGTTTTATAGTTTTACATTATATATTTAGGTGTATGATCCATTTTGAGTTAATTTTTGAATAAGGTATGAGGTTTAGTTTGGGGGTCATTGCCTTTACACATAAGATGTCCAGTTGTTCCAGCACCATTTGTGGAAGAGTACTCTTTCTCCATTGAATTGCTTTTGTACTTTTGTAAAAAATCGATGGGGCATATATACATAGGTTTATTTTAGGATTGTCTGTTCTTTTTCATTAATCTACATGTCCTTTTTCTTTTTTAAAAATTTATTTATTTATTTATAAACCATTAGTCCTTTTTAAAAAAAGATTTTATATATTTATTTGGCAGAAAGAGAGGCAAGCAGAGAGATAGAGAGAGAAGCAGGCTCCCCGCTGAGCAGAGAGCCTGACATGGGGCTTGATCCCCTATTAGAACTCTGGGATCATGACCAGAGTTTTGTTAGCGTTTCTGGAGATTTTCTCTGTTCTGTTCTAGGTTTGTTGCTTTGTTCTTTCCTGCCAAAGGGTCCCCTTTAATATTTCTTGCAGGGCTGGTTTAGTGGTCATGAATTCCTTTAGTTTTTGTTTGTCTGGGAAACCCTTTATCTCTCCTTGTATTCTGAATAAGAGCCCTGCTGGATAGATTATTCTTGACTGCACGCTTTTCCCTTTCAGCACATTGAATATATCATGCTACTGTTTCAGCCTGCCAAGCTCCTGCGGAAGGATCGGTAGCAGGTCCCAGGGATCTTCCCTTGTAAGTTAGGGACTTCTTTTGTCTTGGTGCTCTAATGAGTTTTTCTTTAGCACTGTATGTTTCAAATTTAACTATAATATTTCTTGGTGTTGGCCTAGCTTCTGTTGATTTTGATGGGAGTTCTCTGTGCTTCCTGGATTTGGATGTCTGTTTCCTTGCCCAGATTAGGGAACCGTTAAGCTATTATTTCCTCAACAAAATTTTCTGCCGCCTATTCTCGCTCTTCTTCTTTTGGGACTCCTAATATCATGGCTGTTTTGTTTGATAGAGTCATTGAATTCCCTAGGCCTATTCTCATGATCCATAATTCTTGGTCTGCTTTCTTCTATTTCCTCATTTTCCATTATTCTGTCTTCTGTATCACTTATTTGTTTCTCTGCTTCTTCCTGGTGTTCATTATATCCACTCTGTTTCAGATTTCAATTATTGCATTTTTCACTTCTGATTTCTTAAAATTCTTTTTTCTCTGTGGTAAGGGCCTCCCTGACGTCTTCCATAGTTTTCTTTAGCTCAGTGAGTATCCTTGTAATGTTGCTTTAAATTCTTCATCAGCGGGACGCCTGGGTGGCTCAGTTGGTTAAGCAGCTGCCTTCGGCTCAGGTCGTGATCCCAGCGTCCTGGCATAGAGTCCCGCATCGGGCTCCTTGCTCTGCAGGGAGCCTGCTTCTCCCTCTGCCTCTGCCTGCCATTCTGTCTGCCTGTGCTCGCTCTCTCTCCCTCTCTCTCTGACAAATAAATAAAATCTTTAAAAAAAAAAATTCTTCATCAGCCATATTACTTTTGTCTCTTTCAGTTAGATCTCTGGCTGTGACCTCTTCGTGTTTCATTTGGAATGAATTCCTCCATCTTGGCAGTTTGTCTATATGTCTCTGTCTTCTTTGTGTTAGAAAAGCCTGTTATGTTTCCTCCTCCTCAGGGTAATGTTTTATGAAGAGGTCATATACCGTGCAGGGCCTGGTGCTTCAGAAGTGTCTCTGGTGTGTGCTGCATGCTCTCTGCTGCTGAGTTTTGGCTTGCTCTATCCCTCAGGGCCATCATCTGCAAATCTTGTCTTCAGTGGGCAGTGTTTGGACCTTGGCCAGAGTGTGGCCAGTTTTAACAGGTTTGCTCTCGTCTGCTTCTTAAATGAGACCTGATGCTACTTTCACTGGAACTGAAGCCTTGCAGAACTCTGGTCAGGAGACTTGGTGTGTGCAGGGATTTCTGCTGATCAGGGAAAGGGGCCCACTGTACTGGGACTGAGACACATATTCTGGAGAAGGGCAGTACCAGTTGACAGCCGCAGGGCAGTACTTGGTGTAAGAGGTTATGTAGCCAGTGTTGGCACTGTGCTATTTACTGAAGCTGGTTTATGCTGAGGGATGGGAGAGGGAAATGGTGTCAGCCAGCTCCTTTATCCCTGAAGAGAGGTCTCCATGCTTGCTACTCTCAGGGAATCACTCTCAGAAGAGCAAACAGTCTTCCCCTATGCATCGCAGGTATTTTTTAGGTCATTGTTTTCACATTGTCTGTGTCCAGGTTGTTTGCCTGGCAGAAACAGCATGGTGCACTTTGGGCTCTATCCCAGCCAAGCCTGGTGACTTTAAAAACTCTAAACTTTAGGGATGTGTTGTGGTGGGGGTTTGTGTTGGTCTTCTGGGGGAGGGTCTCACTGCATTAGGAGGGATGCAGATTTGACCAACAAGGGCAGTGATGCCAGAGCACAGGGCATGGGGCTTAGAGCAAGCAGGCTAACTCGGCAGCCAGTTTGTGGTGACCCACTCTTGGCACGTGGTTCTGAGGCTATGCCAAGGGGTTGGGGAGGGAAATGGTACCTACTAGCTCTTTCTTTACCAGAGAGTCATCTCTGCGAATGCTACCTTTCACAGATGCACTCCAAGAAAAGCAAATGATCTCTCTTCTGTGTGGTGTAAGCATCCCTCACATCACCCTGTCTGCCCTAGATGCTGCTTGCTTGACTTCTCTCCAGGAGTAGGGCAGGGCTATATCCCAGCCAAGCCTACCAACCTTTAAAACTCCAATCTTTGACCCCCACTGGTTGCAAAAAACTCAGGAAAATCAGCCTCTCTCATTTTCCTGCCAATGGCTTTGGGAAGTGTTCTTCTTGTGCATTCCCATGTGCTACCCCTGCACCCTTCTCTGCAACTAGGTCTCCCCCATCTCTGCAGCAACTGTGATCCTTTTCTCCCCTAAACCATGTCTCTGTTCCTCCTACCTTCCTCGATGTGGCCTCTTTCTCCTAGTTGTACAGTTTTTTCTGTCAGTACTCAGGTTGATTTCTTGGGCATTCAGAATGATTTGTTAGTTATTTAGTTGTGTTCAAGGGACAAGATAAGCCTAGGGTCCTTCTCTTAGCTCCCTCCTCTACCAAACATTTAAAGAAGAGTTAGTACCTATCCTCAAATTATTCCAGAAAACTGAAGAAGAATGAAACCTTCTGAACTCCTTTTACAAGGCCAGTAAGTTAGGGGTTTCATTTTCTCTGAATAAATACCCAGAAATAAATTGCTAGGTTATATAGTAGTTCTCTTTTTAATTTTTCAAGAAACCTCCATATTCTTTTCCATACATTCCCACCAGCAGCGTACAAGGGTTCCCTTTTCTCCACATCTTCCCCAACCCTTATTTCTTGTTTGTTCGTTTGTTTTTTTGTTTTTAATTTTAGCCATTCTCACAGGTATAAGGTGATATCTCATTGTAGCTTTGACTTTAATTTCCCTGATAGTGAATGCTGTTGAGCATCTTTTCATGGACCTGTTGGCCATCTGTATGTCATTGGAAAAATGTTTAGACTCTGTGCCCATTTTTCATATTTTCGTTTTTTTTATATTGAGTTATATGAATTATTTATATATTTTGGATTTTAACCCCTTATCAGATAAATGATTTACAAGTATTTTCTCCCATTCAGTGGGTTGCCTTTTCATTTTGCTGATGGTTTCCTTTTGGTTTGAAGAAGCTTTTTAGTTTGTTGTTGTCCCACTTGTTTATTTTTGGTTTTGTTGCCTTTGCTTTTGGTGTCAGATGGAAAAAATCATTGCCAAGATCAGTGTCAAGAAGCTTACTGCCTGTTTTCTTTAACTATTTTATGGTTTCAGGCCTTACGGTTAAGTCTTTAATCTACTTCGAGTTAATTTTTGGAAGTGATGTAAGATGATGGACTGGTTTCATTCTTTTGCATTTGATTGTCAGGCTCTTCCAGCATCATTTACTGAGGAGACTGTCCTTTCCCCATTAAATGCATGGCTCATTTGTTACAAATTAATTGACTGCATGCATATGGGTTTATTTCTGTGATTTCTCTTTCTTCCCATTCTGTGTGTCTTTTTATGCCCAAACCATACTCTTTTGATTGGATTGTGAAATGTATTCTAATGAGGTCTTTTAAGAAAAAAATTAACATATAATGTATTATTTGCTTCAGGGATACAGGTCTGTGAATCATCAAGCTTATGCAATTCACAGCACTCACCATAGCACATACCCTCCCCAAAGTCCATAACCCAGCCACCCTATCCACCTCCCCACCCCAAATCCCAGCAACTCTCAGTTTGTTTCCTGAGATTAAGAATCTCTTATGGTTTGACTCCCTCCCTGGCCCCATCTTGTTTCATTTTTTTCCCTCCCTGCCCCGCCATGACCCCCTACCCTGCCTCTCAAATTCCTCATATCAGAGAGATCAGATGATAATTGTTTTTCTCTGATTGACTTATTTCAACAAGGTCTTTTGGTTAATCTCTATGTTAAGATTTTATTTAATGTTTTGATTTAAATCTATCTTTGTCATATTTTCTTCCACAGTTTTGTGTTTGTTTGTTTCCTCTTTTTCTTTTGGGATATTTGGACTTTTTTAGTATTTTCTTCTGGTATTATTTCCCTCTGTCTGAAGAACTTTTAATAATTCTTTTAGAGCTGGTCTGTTGGAAAGATGTTCTCTCAATTTTTCTTCAACATATTTGGGAAGTTTTTAGCCATTACTTCTTTGTCTATTTTTTTCAGCATGGCATGCTTTTTCTTTTCTTTCTAGGACTCTGATGTTATGAATATTAGACTTTGACATCGTCTCTCTCTTCATTTTTTTCCAGTATATATTTTTTCTCTTTCTTGTTCATTTGTTGTTCATTGTTCTATTGATTTGTCTTCCAGTTCACTGACTCTTTCCTTTTTCATCTCATTTCTGCTATTGAAGGCATCAGTGAGCTTTAAAAAATTCTGGTTTTTGAGTTCATTATTTGTTTTTTTTTTCTGTTTTCTGTTTCTTTTTGAGACTTCCTATTTTTCATTTGTTTCAACAGTTTTTGTGATTGTTAGAAAATTTTTGTAAAGCTGCTTAAAGTTTTGTTAGATAATTCCATCATCTGTCATCTCAGTGTTGTTGTCTTTTGACTATTTTTTTCCATGTGAGTGGAGTTTTTCATGTAGTAATTTGGGGTCCTGGACATTTTAAACACTGTATGACTTCCTTGTTGAAATCCCATGATAAATGTTGGTAATTTTGCCCTAGCAGCCAACTGATCTTTTTAGGTTTAGGCTTCAAGTTCCAGTGCACCTCTGTGAGCTGTGGTTCCAATGTCAGCTCATTTTTCAAAGTCTTTGCAATACTATTTAGATCTGGAAATGTGCATCATCCACTTGTCAATCTGTGACTTGGGTGATGCTTTATGTTAGTTTAGATCTCAAAAGTCTTTTATATGCTGGTTAAGGTTAGATCCATAATACACGGGCTTGGGGTATGAAACTGGAGTTTATAAATAATTTAATGGGGTCACTTTCTTGAGGTCCTTCCTGTCTGTAATCTCCTTTGGTACCTTCTAGTCGAGGAAGCAGTGGCTTCAGTCACTTCATGCTGCCACACACCTCCTTGGCTGGAACTGTCTCCAGGCCCAAGTTGTGGAAAAATGAAGGAAAAAATACTGGTAAATTTACCATAAAGTGGTGAGGTACTTCAGATTCTGGTCTTCTTCCTTACTCTATCTGTCGCTATTTACTTGCCAGAGCCTTCAAATAGTTACTCTGTACATTCTTTGTAGGATTTTAGCTGCATTCAGTAGGAGAGAAAGGGATAAATAGTGTGCTTGTTCCATCTGGAACCAGAATCTGATAATCCTGATTTTTAATGGCTTACATAGTATTCTAATATTTGGATATACTATAATTTACTCAGTTTCCCAAATATACATTTAAATTATTCAGTTTTATGATAATAATGTGATGGACATTTCTATGTATATATTACAAAAGTGAAATTTTAAGTCATGATACTTAAACTCTTTTTGATACAACTGCCAAAATTACTTTCTGAAAAACTTACTTGGATTTATAAAACTTGACCATCAAAAAGAATATTGACCACTTTATTTTTTTTTTATTTTTTTATTTTTTTAAGATTTTATTTATTTATTTGACAGACAGAGATTACAAGCAGGCAGAGAGAGAGGAGGAAGCAGGCTCCCTGCTGAGCAGAGAGCCTGATGTGGGGCTCGATCCCAGGACTCTGAGATCATGACCTGAGCCGAAGGCAGAGGCTTTAACCCACTGAGCCACCCAGGCGCCCCGAATATTGACCACTTTAAAATAAAAACAAATCGAGGGGTACCTGAGTGGCTCATTCAGTTAAGTGTCTGAATTCAGTTAAGTATCTGAAATTAAGTGATTTTGGCTCAGGTCATGATCTAAGGTCATGAGATCAAGCCCCAAATTGGGCCCTGAGCTCAGCAGGGAGTCTGTTTCTCTTCCTCTCCCTCTGCCTCTCCCCCGTTAGTGCCTCTCCCCCTTAAAGTGCTCTCTCTCTCTTAAAAATAAATAAATCTTTTAAAAAGCAAAAACAAATGGAGATCAGCCTTGAAAATTCCCTCAACACACAAAACCAGTTTCATTATACAAACAAAGCTTAATTGCGCTTATTTGGCAAGACTAACTTAATCTAGGTCATTTCTTGCTTATGCCTGTGGAAATCATAAGTAAAACTTGAATTGTTTTATAGAGTTTTTATAAGGCAACCACTCACCAATTCCCTATCATTTAAGAAAATTTTAATATTATAACCAATCACTGTGAAGAATAAATAATCACTGCTCTCTCACTATATAAGCTGCTCTATAAAAAAACAAGCCTCATTTGAGTCTCATTCATGTTTTGAATGAGTCTCATTTTTATGCCCAAACCATACTCTTTTGATTGGATTGTGAGTCTCATTCCATGTTTTGGTTTGAGGGCCTCTGGTTTGAAACTTTCTTTTTGATGTGTGCACAATAAAATTTTCCTCATTACTACTTCAGTGATTCATTAGTTTTACTCTGTTATTTCTGATGGACTGAAACACATTAAACACCATTTAAAAATGCATTTGACTATTCCCTACCCCTCCACCTCAAAAAATTGTGGTCACCACTGCAGGTTAATAGCTTAATTTATGGCTCTGGAAACTGATAAATTTAGGGAACTAATCAAGCATTTACTTTGCCTTTTAGGGTAATCAAATAACTGATAAAGAACCTTTTTTTCCCCTGTATAAAAGAATTCTAGCTTATAAATGACAGAATTAGAAGTTTGCTACCCCTAATTAAATAATCTCGGGAGCTCTCATTGGTAAATTCCAAAGCACTAGACAGAATGTTGATGGGGAACTTTATACAGATCTTCGTTGACTTTTGATGGGGTTACATTCTGGTAAACCCATTGTAAGTTTCAACTACTCAAAGTCAGTGATGCATTTTATACCCTAACCTACCAAACATCATAGCTTACCTACCTTAAATATATTTAAATGTATTAAATATATTCTGAACCCTTCCATTAGCCTATAATTAGGCCAAATGATCTAACACAAAGCTATTTTCTAATACAGTATTGAGTATCTCATGTAATTTATTGAATACTGTACTGAAAGTGAAAAACAGAATGGCTGTATGGGTACAGAAGTAAGTGTGTCAGTTGATTACCCTCCTAATCATGTAGCAGATTGGGCGCTGTGGTTGGCTGCCACCACCCAGCATCACAAGGGGGTACTGTACCACATAGTACTAGCCCAGGAAAAGATCAAAACTCAGTATTTGAAGTATGGTTTCTACTGAATGTGTATCACTTGTGCACCATCATGAAGTAAAAAACCAATCTAAGTCAGGGACCATTGGTAATGGAGAATTCCAGGGATTAATTTTAGCATCATTAAAAGACCTTGTGTACTTCAAGTTGTAATGTAATAAAGAGCACAGTATCCTTTGTTATTTTTTGTGATTTGGGACACAAAGTAACAATTTCCCTAAATTTGTTTATAGGAACATACTTAAGAAAAGCAAAATAATTATAATTTATAAATATAGGGAATTTACAGATGATATATATATTCTTCTCCCATCTTCCAGACATGCAGTTTGTCTCTGGGAAGGGATATGCAAAGCTTGGTGTATCTCGAATTGTAGGTAATAGACAAATAGCTTGGTTTATAAGGAAAAGTTATACATGGTGGTGTTAGGGTATTTCAGGCCTCATTTAGAGGATTTTTTGTGGAGATCTGCCTTGTATTCAGAATTCAGTTCAGGACCCTTGTCCACCTGTTTTCAGGTGTACATAAAATAGCAAAACCAAAGCATCTTTTGTTATATTTTTTTCTATGTATATAAATGCCATCATCTTTCTTAGGTTATTTTCTGCTTTTGTAATTCTCTCCTTGAAAGCTTCATTTTCCTAACTTTTTTCATTTCTCTTTGTTGACAGAGGAAGGTATGTAAACCTAGATTCAACAAATATGGTAAAGTGATAAAAAAAGGACCCAAAGAAATAGTGAAGAATACTAAAAGCACATGGACATTTCTGCTTTGTCCTCAATGGTATACATTTCATTATTTTTTTGGAAACCATACATTTAAATATTTTAACATAAAAAAATATTTTAACATAGCTGCATGAGGTCCATATCCAAGAATAACTGCTTTCAGGGAAAAAAGAAATGTAGACATAAAGACTCCTTAAATGAGTCCCTCCCTTCTTTCCTTCCTTCCTTCCTTCTTTCTTTATGATTTCTTTCTTTTAGAGAGAGAGCAAGTGAGTCGGGGAAGGTGTAGACAGAGAGAAAAACCAGAGAGTCCCCACTGAGTGGGACTTGTGCTCCATCCCAGGATGCCAAGACCATGACCTGAACCAAAACCAAGAACAAGACGTTTAAGTGACTGAGCCACTGAGGCACCCCAAAGTGAGTCCCTTTAAACTGGGATTGAAAATCACCATAGGGGCAGCTGGGTTGCACAGTCGGTTGAACAGGTTGAGCATGGGACTGTTGGTTTTGGCTCAAGTCATGATCTCAGGGTTGTGAGATCAAGCCCTGAGACAGGGCACTGCACTCAGTGGGGAGTCTGCTTCCCCTCTCCCTCTTCTTCTCCCCCTCTCCTTGCCATGCTCTGTCTCTGTCTCTCTCTCTCTCAAGTAAATAAATAAATCTTTAAATAAAAAAAGTTAAAAGAAGGTCACTGTAATAGTAACTATACAATTAATACAATATAATTAACTAAAAACAATACAATTAACTAAAAAATAAAAGGTAAAAACATATAGATAAGCTTATATTAATAAAAAGTAGGTTATAATTTCAACTCTGCACAAATTCTTAGAATGAACAAAGAATAAATCAGTTCTTTTGGGTGGGAGGGTAGTGGTTCTAGTTTTTCTGACTAGATTCTCTAGGAGCATTGTATAGCATCTTTAACTTCACATCTGACGTTTATAACACACATCATCTTAAAGAGGGCCACTTTTTCAAGAAATACTTAAGGACTTCATCTTTCCGTGGCTTCTGTTAGTACTTTGGTAATAAACTCATTTTCTTTTGCAATTCTTTTAATTTCATTATCCTTATGGAATTTCTTTTTTTCACTTAATGGTCTAAGTGCCATTTCCTCATTTATCAGTGGTTTTTGCATGAGATTTCTCCAGCATCCCTTTCACTGAGCTCATGAAATATTCTTTTGTGCAAGGTTTTTAGTTGTTTAGAAATGTCTTTGTATTATTATGTTAGGTGTTTTCATAGCTGACAGTCTCTGAAAGCACTGATGACCTAGCACTTAGTAGGTGGAATTAAATGCTTGTATTCACTGTGGAGGGATATTTGAGTGGGGACTGAGGTTATAAGTAGTTAGCTCATTCTTAAATATTTCACATTATAAAGACTGTTGTTGCTTTATGTAAAGTCATACAACTGTAGGGTTTCAGATGATGAATATATAGGTAATAAGGACCCTCCCCATAGCTGAAATGTTATGTTTTAAATGCCAAGTTATGAAGTTTGAGTTTTCTGAGCTTTGTGGAAGAAAAGTACTATGTAAGAAGTATGGTGAAGTCCACTAATAAAGGTAAAGGGTTTCAAAATGTATAACACTAGTAAGGCTTTGTACATGAAATTATACTCCTGTGTTTTTCATTTCACTTAGTTAATAAAAAGAACACATGCCAAACCAAAACCCTAACCCTTAAGAGCTTTGGATTTTCAAGGTATTTGCTTTTCTAGTTCTAGTACTGGAGAACTATGATTCTATAATAGAACCATGAATCAATCTGTAAAGAACCTCCTTTCTTCATCGCTTTTCTTGAGATACATCAAAGCCACAACAGAATGAAACTCCTCTTTTACAGTCAGTTTTAGTGGGTCAGAAGATGAAAATAAGAAAATCCACTGGAGACCAGATTAGGCTGAAGAGAAAATAGAAATATTCTTTTTTGTTCTCCAGCTGTCATTACATATCTTCCTCACATTACCTTGATAAGCTTTCTTAAACATAGAGATCCAGTGAAAACCTGTAAATATCTTTCAGTTGTCAAAATGCCAATACCCTTTAATTTTTATGTTTTCAAAGAGCTTAAGACTGATGGTCTTCTTTGGAAAGATGTTTAAAATTGTTCAGTTTTAGTCATATACTGGGGCTTAGAAAAAGGTGTCTCTACTTGTGTTATGTTTGCTGCCCATAAAACCAAAAACTGTCTTGGGGATAATTTGAACTTAATCAGTCCTGTGTAATATACATTAAGTTACCTTAATAGCCACACATTGGAAATGCTCAGCATAGTCTACATTTATTTCAGTTTAAGATGCAGAAATGGACTTCCTAGACATATGCCATATGTTCTCTTCTTATGCCAAGTTAACAAGAATTAAAAGACTGAGATGAATAAACAAGGTCAACTTAAGCTGAGCCAAATTAGACAACAGAATAATTGTCAGATTTTCTGTTGGCAGGGACAGTTTGTTTTGAGCCAATCTCCATGAATTATAGGCTGTAAATTTTTTTTCTGGGAAGTCTACCGCCAAGCATTCTGTTGACAATTTTCTTTGTTTTGTAAACACTGAAAATTTTCATCAAGTATATTGTTTATAGGCACACATAAGGATTATGGATAGATAGGGGTTTTTTTGTTTGTTTGTTTGTTTGTTTTAACTTAAGGGAAATTTGCTTAGATACAAATCAAATAAAACCAAGCCAAAATGTAGTAACTTTTAACAGGATAGTATTTCATTTGGAGTTTTTTAGGCATGAATTCAGATAGCAATAGCAGGAAACCAGTATTACAATTAATGTATGACTGTTAATATAAAGGTAGATATGTATGTTACAAATACAAGATTTGATTGCTCTACAGTAAAGAATCTTAGCCTTTGAAGAGGATAAGCTAATACAAATAGGAAAATTGAAGAAATGAGAGAAATGGAATTATTTTAAATATAATAAATAGTTTAGAACAGTATCAAATCTAAAGTTAAATATTTAGTCCTAGGATCATTTAATTTATTTATCATTGCGCCTCTCACTCTGCCGTTCTTCTTTCTAAACTGCCTTTTCTTTGAGTTGCTTAACTTTTTTAAATTGCTATATCAAAAATATGAAAAACTAACCATTTGAATAATGTTTATCCTAGCCACATAAAAAATATGAAAACCAACTATTTGAATAATAGTGGTAGTGACATACAAAGTATAAAATCTCAGTCAGTTCACATAATGGTGATTTTAAAAAACACTCACTTATACCCTAGATGTTGTAACTGCTATTAATATGCAAATGCTTGATTATTTTGGGGTAAACTTAACACACTTATTACCAGCTATATATTCTTATATCCTATATATTCTTGTATAATAATAATAATAATAATAATAATAATTCTTTTGTTTATTCAGTAAATATTTATTAAGCATCTGTTACATCCCAGGCACTTTTCTATGTCCTGGAGGATCCATCAGTGAGAGGAAAACAAAACAAAACAAAATTCTGCCCTCATACAGTTTACATTCAAGTAACTTTGTTCATAAACTCAAGCACAGTACAGTCTATTCAAAATCCGTTTTCAATTGGCTTCTGCAGCATATTTTGTTCACGTTAATTCAGTTTATTTTGCCATAGGCTACCCAGAAATTAAAATTTTATTCAGTCATATAAGCATATGAAGAATGTAAATAATGGATAGGAAGGATTTAAAATTAAGAGGACATTTTATAAAGTAGGCTGATATTTTATGGTTCATTCATTCACTCGTGGATGAGATGTTTGTTGAATGCTCACTCTGTGGCTGGTGCTGGGTTGGATGTTGTGAGTAAAACAGTGAGCCAAAGTAGATATACCCTTAACCCCTGGTGAATGGGCCCATGCTGTGGGCCATGCTGCCATTCTCTCTTCTCTGCTTCTATCTCTTTTAGAGCCTGAGATTACTGAACTCCTCTAGACAAAACTTTTAGCTAAACTTCCCCATTGCAGTTCTGGTATTCAAATTTAGCCCTGAGTCCTAGCATTCAGGTGGTGAAGTGTGAAAACAGGCCTCATCTCAAATTTCCACTGATGTCAAGGCAGCTTTCCCTATCAGGTCAGCCCAGTCATTCAAACGATCTATTAAAAATACAGAACACATCCTAACACTTTGTATTAATTCCTCCTTGCTGCCATAACAAATAGTCACAAATTTAGTGACTTAAACAGGGTGCATTCTTTTCTGGAAGTTCTAGAGAATAATGTACTTTCTTGCTTTTTTGAGCTTCTAGAGGCCACTCTGCATTCCTTGGCTCATGGCCCCTTTCCTCCATTTCCAGAGCTAGCAGTGGTAGGTTAAGCCCATCTCACCGTGAGTTACTGGACACTGTTTCTTCTGCCTTCCTCTAGCACACTTAAGGACCCTCTTTCACATTTAAGGATTACATTAGGTCCATCTAGATAATCTGGCATGAACTCCCTATTTTAGAGCCAGATGATTAGCAGCCTAATTCTACCTGCTACCTTAATTCCCCTTTGCCACATAATAATAACATATTTACACATTCTTGGGATTAGGATGTGGACATCTTTGGGAGGCCATTATTCTGCACACTATACACTCTAATATCCTGTATTGCCTTCTCACTGCAATTAAAGATCATACACACTGACATGGCCTACAGGCCCTATTAATTTATCATTTTCCATTCCCCTTTATAGTTTAGCTGTATTGGCTCTCTTTTACTCAAACCTCCCAAACTTATTTCTGCCACAGGGCCTTTGTATGTGCAGTTACCTCTCCCTGGAATCCACTGGCAATATACCACATCTTCACATAAATGACTCCTTGTTATTCAGCCCTTACCTCAAATAGTGCCTTCTCTAATCACCAACTTTTTTTGTATTTTTTCCTAGTACTTACCATTAACTGAATGACCTTTAGTTACATATTTTTGCTTGTTTCTTATCTGTATCATTCCTCTTCCTCCCCCACACACTTGAGAACTCAGAGTGCAGTGTGCCAACTGTGCATCAGGCATTGTGCTAAGGCTTAAAGAAATGATAGTATCTAAGAATCAGGATGGTTTTTGCCTTCATAGAGTTTAATAGGCTAATGAGGAAGCAGCTATTAATCTAATAATCACATAAGAATAAAATTATAAGTGTGACAGTGTGATAAAGCTTTATAGTTAGGATGTTTTAGTATCTGGTAGGACTAGCTCCCCTCTCATAGTGTCTTCTTTGTTTTGTTTTTCTATGTTAGCCTTAATATCACCGTGTCTAACTAAATAAAAAAAATATGCTGGTCTTTTTATTGGATTACATTAAATTTAGTTAATTTAATAATTTAATATAATACATTAATTTAGAGAGAGCTGACATCTTTATGATATTGAGTCATCCTATTCAAGAAGAGGGGATATATTCCCATTTTCTCAAGCCCATTTTTATGTATGTCACAGTGTTTTAAAATTTCCAACATGGGAATTTTGCATATTTGTTATTCGGTTTATTCCTCAATATTTAATCTTTGTTGATAAAATAAATGGAGTTTTCCTCTATCACTATATCCTCTAACTTGTTTGTGTATATGAAGACTGTTATTCTTATACATTAATTTTACATCTTTCTACCTTACTTTTAAAATATTTGATTACGTTTTATCATTGATTCCCTAGGGCTCTTCTGTTATATTGTCCTATCATTGCAAATGAAGATAGTTTTATTTCCTTACGAATTTTTATTCTCTAGTTCAAAGATTGGCAAACTTTTTCTGCAGAGTGCCAGATAGTAAATTTTTAAGCTTTAAGGACCACAGGTCCCAATTACTATAGATGATAAATAAATGAATGGGTATGGATGTATTCTAATAAAACTTTATTTATAAGAAGAGTCAGCAGGTTTGGACTTGGCCAGTGGGCCATAGTTTGCCCTTTGATCTAGTTGATTTATCTAATTGTAATGGCTAATAACTCTAGAACAGTGCTGAATAGTAGCAGAGATAGTGGGTATTCTTGTCTTGTTTCTGATCTTGGCAGAAATGCCCTTAGTGATTCCCCATTAAATAAGATACTAGCTGGAGTGGCTGGGTAATGGACAATGGGGAGGGTACGTGCTATGTTGGAAAAAATAAATAATTAAAAAAAAAAGATACTAGCATTAGGACTAAGTTATATATGTATATATAAAACTATATATGTATGTACATATATATACTTATGTGAGAATATATCCTCAATTCCTATTTTCTTGAGTGTTTTTTGTCAGGAAGAGGGTTGTGTTTTGAGGCATTTTCAGCATCTATAGAAATAATCATGTGATTTTTATTAACTATAGATCTATTAGTATGCAGTATGATCTCAGTGGATCTCAATGGATTTGGTAACATTGAACCAACCTTGTAATGTCAGGATAGATCTAGGGGTTGAATTTTGCTTGGTAATCATTATTATTTTTACATTGATATTTATGTGTACTATTCACTTTTAGTCATATTTTTTTTGTACTGTAGAAAGTTTTTCTTTAATTTTAATGTATTGGAACAGTTCATAGCAATTAAAATATCTGTTCTTTGAACAAAGCTTGGAGGTGGAATTGTCCAATGAAAACATCTGGACATTTTTCATATGGTACTTAAGAATTTTGTCTGTTTCTTTCATGGAAATCGGTCTGCTTCAGATTTCTAAATCTAATGGTGGTTACATTTGGCAATTTGTAATTACCTAGGAAATTTTCTTCAGCTTTTAAATGTATTTGCATGGAAATCTACAAAGTGTTCTCTTATGATTAAAAAAAAATCTGTGACAATGGTTAATTCCTTCCTCTGTGTGCCACTTCTTATTTTGTATATTTATGCTTTCTCTCTTTTTATCTTGAGCAAGTCAGCTTGATCAAGTCTATTTTCTTTTTTTCAAAAACATCTAGATTTAATCAGGTCTATAATTTTTATTTTTGTTTTTAAACTTCTACCTTAGGGGGTCAGTAAACTGTGGCCTGTCAGCTAGTCACCTCTTTGTATAAATAAAGTTTTACTGGGTCACAGCCATGTTCATTCATTTCATATATTACAAACAGCTGCTTTTGTGCTGGAACAAGAGTTGAGTAATTGCGGGAAAGAACATATGGCCCCATAGGCCCAAAATATTTACCCCCTACACATTTAGGAGAATTTCCTAACCTCCACTCTGCCTCATTAATTTTTGCTTTTATCTTTATTATTTCCTTTCCTTTTACTTATTTTGGTTTAGTTTCTTGTTATTTTTCAGATTTTTAAACTGGAATTAGTTTATTTTTTCATTTTCTCTGACTAAAGTGTTTAGTTATTACTTCAATACATCCCATAGATTGTGATATGCAGTTTCATTATAATTACTTTAAAAAAAATTCACGTTGTGTTTTCTTCTTTCATGCAAGAGTTGTTTAATAGAAGGCTTTAAAATTTCTAGGAGGATGGTCATTTTGTTTCTTATTAAACATTTCTAGTTGTATTGCATTGTGATCACAGAGTATTTCTAATAGTTCTTTCTTATAGAACTTAGTGATATCCTTTTGGAACCTAATATAAGATCATTTTTTTTGATGAATATTTGGGGAAAAAATCTATTTTCCACTATCAGAGTGTAGAATTTGATAAATATCCATAATATCTACATAAGTAATATTGTTTAGGTGTTCTTTCTCATTTTTTGCCTACTTAATTTATTTTATAATAAGAATAATGAGTTAAAGTCTCCTGTTATTAGTATCTATGTCTCCTTGCATTTCTTATAGATGTTACTTCATAGAGGTGGTTTCTGCGTTAACTGGTGCTTACATATTGGTTTTATCTTTGTTGTGAAATTTGGACATCAGTATTTCATTTTGTTTTAATTAAAGAATTTTTATTTATTTATTTATTTGACAGAGAGAGAGAGAGATCACAAGTAGGCAGAGAGGCAGGCAGAGAGAGAGGGGGAAGCAGGCTCCCTACTGAGCAGAGAACCTAATGCGGGGCTCAATCCCAGGACCCTGAGATCATGACCTGAGCCACCTCGGCACCCCTGGAAGTCAGTATTTCTTTGTTAATATTTAATACTTGGGGGCTTGAATTCTGTCCGTTCTATAACCAGGAGTTCTGTTGGTTTCTCAGTTTCATTTGCCAAGGCTATCTTTTTCTCATCTCTTTATTTTTAGCTTTTCTAGATCAATTTATTTTAGATATATCTCTTTAAAGATTTATTTATTTTAGCACAAATTGGGGGAGGAGCAGAGGGAGAGAATCTTCAAGCAGACTCTCTGCTGAGCATGGAACCTGAAGCTGGGTTCAGTCCCAGGACCCACGATATCATGACCTGAGCCAAAAACAATAGTCAGAAGCTCAACCGACTGACCCACCCAGGTGCCTCCTAGATGTCTCTCTTGTATACAGAATATAGCTGGTTCTTGGTTTGTGGGCATACTAAAAATCTTTTTCTATTAATAGATGAGGTAAATATATTTATATTAATTGATATTGATAATGACTGATGTTCTTGATCTCTCTATGAATATTTTATAATGTGAATTTTATAATATTTGCTTATACTTCTTAAGTGGGTGTATTTCTTGGGAAGGTTTGTATTTTAGTTTTAGTGGTTATCTTTGTACTGATTATCTTTTCTAATGCCCTTATTCTCTTCTTAGTTAATCTTTAATTATCTGATGTATCAGTGTTTATTGTTGTCTTTTAACTTCCACCTATGTCTCTACAACAATCACATCTTAGTCTACTTTTCTCTTTCACTTTGTTCCCCTCCCATTTTTTTTAGTTGTATCATTTCTATTTAATACCTGTACATGAGTCTTCCACATTCACCTTTCTACTTCCCGTTTTTTTTAAAGATTTATTTTTTTATTTGAGTGCATGCACAGATGTGTGTGTGAGTAGGGGGAGGGGGAAGGGAGAGAAAAAATCCTCAAGCAGACTCCATACCCACTGTGGAGCCCATTGTGGGGCTGGATCCCAGGACCCTGAGGTTATGACCTGAGCAAAAACCAAGAGTGTTGCTCAACTGAGTGAGCCACCCAGGTGCCCCTTGTTCTGGTCTTCTGTCTACATTTAAATGTATTAAAATGTTCAGAATTAGTTCTTTTGCTGAAGTTTTTCCAGTTATCTCATGGTTGGATGAAGCTTTTCCTCTAGTATGTTCTCAAGAAGGGTTCATGGAAATTATTTTTCTTTAGCCTTGATACTTGAAGGAGAGCCTGGATAGATATGAAATCATTGGTTTACAATTCTTTTCATTGCGTTTTAAAAAACTCTTGCTCTACTTTTGCCTTACCTTGTATTTTATTTTTGAAAAGGGTGATGCTTAATTAATTCTTCGCATTTGTTAAGTTATTTGATCTTTCTACAAGGAGGCCTTGCAGATTTTTAAAACTAATCATTGAAATCTAAGAATTTTGTTAAGATATATCTTCAAACTGATTTTTATACCAGTTTATCTCAGGCACTTGGTATAATTTTTGTTTTTTAAAATTTTATTTATTTGAGAGAGAGAGAGCATGAGTGGGAGGGAGGGCAGAGGGAGAGGGAGAAGCAGACTCCCCGCTGAGCAGGGAGCCTGATGTGGGGTTCCATCCCAGGACCCTGGTTCATGACCTGAGCTGAAGGCAGATGCTTAACCGACTGAACCACCACCCAGGGACCTCCTGGTTTAATCTTTTGATATGTAAACCAAATCTTTTTAAAAATATTTCTTTCTGAAACATTTCCCTGGATTATAGTTTTAAATATTAATTCTGATTCCAGTGAATCAAATTGTACGATGCTCTTTACTTCTTCGCCTTATTTCTCTTTCCATTACTTTCTCCCTTGTCTTTTTTTCTTTATCTCCTTTTCATTGTCTTGTTTTCTGCCATTTTCAGTGCCTTTTATTAAATTTTAATTTGAATTTATTCCCATTTGGGTGCCTTATAATATTTCATTTTTAAGATATTTTTCTTCTCTTTCTTTCTTGAATGCAATGAACTTCCTCCTTTCCCACCCCCACCTCTTCCTCTTTGTTTTTGTCCTTCTAATTCAGAGTGGGTTTCCATGTACCCAGCTGCTTGTTTGAATATATTTAATTTTGCATGGAGTGTTGTTATAGTTTTCTCCTACTTCATGGTGGTTTTGTCGGGGGGGGTGGTGAGAATTTTTTTCAATTGATATATGTTGGTGTCATTTTCTGTTTCTTTGAAGTAACTGTATAGAACTGTTCATCTTTTTCCTGCTTATTTTTGTGGTATTGGAATGCATTTTGGGAGATTCTAGTTCAGTGGAGCCCTCAGTATGACTAAGTCTGGCACTTTGTTCTGTAAAGGTAGATAGAGACCACTGGAACAGAATGCCAAATCCAGAAATAAATCTTTACACCTACGGCCAACTGATTTTTGACAAACGTATAAAGGTAACTGAATTTTCATGTACAAAATAATGAACTTAGACACTTTATATCACATCATACATAAAAATTAACTCAAAATGGAATTGAGTGTAAGAGCTAAAACTATAAAACTTCCAGAAGAAAACATAAGAGAAAATTTTGTAAGTTAGAAAATTTTTTAAGTTAGAAAAAAACTTCCTCTATACAAAACAAAAGCATAATCAATAAAAGAAATTATAACTACACTGGGTTTTACCAAAATTTGAAACTTTTGCACTTCAAAAGACATGATTAGGAAAATGAAAGGGCAAGCCACAAACTGGGAGAAAATATTTGCAAATCATTTATTTGATTAAGGACTTAACAATTAAGAATATATAAAGAGGTCTTATAATTCAATAATAAGAGAACTTATTTTAAAAATGAACAAATTTTGGGGTGCCTGGGTGGCTCAGTGGGTTAAAGCCTCTGTCTTTGGCTCAGGTCATGATCCCAGAGTCCTGGGATCATGTCCCACATTGGGCTCTCTGCTCAGGAAGCAGGAGCCTGCTTCCTCCTCTCCCTCTCTGCCTGTGTCTCTGCCTACTTGTGATCTCTGTCTGTCAAATAAATAAATAAATAAATAAATAAATAAAAATAAAATTAAAAAAAATTTAAAATGAACAAATTTTGAATAGATGTTTCACCAAGGAAGATACACTAGTGGCTAGTAATCACAAAAAATGCTCAATATCATTAATCATTAGGAAAATGAAAATTAAAATCATAATGAGATACTCTATACCAGTAGAATGATTATAATAAAAAAGACAGTACCAGCCACAGGTGAAGATATGGAGAAACTGGAGCCCCCGTACATTGCTGATGGGTACATAAAATGTTATTGTCACTTTGGAAAACAATTTGGTAGTTTCTAAAAACTAACAAGATAAATATAAACTTAAAATATGATCCAGCAATTCCACTCCTAGATATCTACCCATGGGGAATGAAAACATTATGTCCCCTTGAAGACTGAAATGTGACTATTTATAACAATATTATTCATAATAGCCCAAATCTGAAAGTAATTAAAAATATTCAGCAGCTGGTGAGTAGATAACAAAATGTGGTAGATCCCTACAATGGAATACTATTTAGAAATGGAAAAGGCATAAACTATATGCTACAACATGTATGAGCCTAAGAAACCATAATGCTAAGTGAAAGTAGTCTCATGCAAAAGACAACATATTGTCTGAACTCATTTATATGAAGTTTCCAGACTATAAGACTTCATTTATATCAAATTCCTCTAGAGGCAGAAAGCAGACCAGTGACTGGTTCAGGCTGGAGGTAGGAATGGGAATGCATTGTAAGTTGGCACAGGGGAACTCTGCGGCAATGGAAATGTTCTAAAAACACTGTGGTGGTAGTTGCATAACTTTATAAATTCAGCAAATATCACTGAATTGTATACTTACAAGGGGCAAATTTTATGGTGCATGTAAATTATACCCCAGTGAAATCATTTTTAAAAACATATATAAAGAAGTAGGCTTCCAGGTAGTTGAAGATAATAGTGGCTATCTTCCTTTCTACTTCCCAGTATTTCCTCTATAAATGATGTAGAACATAAGAAAAGAAACTACATGAAAGCCCCACTTTTAGCATGACTTGACAGAGAACTTCCAGACAATTGTAAATAAGATGGAAAAAATGCCAAATCCCAGTGCATGTCTGCTTCCTGGTGTTCTTGTAGATGAGAGCATGAACTATACCATGAAGTGTGAAGGGATAGTTTTTTAAATCCATAGCTTCTGTGGTGGGGAGATGGATGGATGAAGAAGGGAAAAAAGGGAGAGGCACCTTCTGGCAGTTGGATGTGAAGGAACAAAGAAGCAAAAGGGGAAAATTTAGGGTCCTGCAAGATAAAAGGTCATACAACTCTTATCAGGAATGTGTAGGGAGCTTAATTAGACCCTCTTTGATTCTCTTATTCCAGGATCTTCCTGTTAAATTTTTTTTGCCTAGTTCCTCATTCTGTCACTTGACCTAAGCAGGCTAGTAGAGCTGTGGCTTTCCAGGTTCATTTTCTATCAGATTTGTTACTTTTACTTACAGTTAGTTTGCTGTTTTTATTGATAATGCTGCAGGCAGGGTTCTTCCACTCTAAACTCCAAATCAAGTCAGCTGTTGTTTTTCACAGCCCATCCTACCCTAGTAGAACTAGAGGGTTGAACTAGCTTGGGGGTCAAGAAAGGATGGGAGCAGCCCCAGAACATCAGATTTCCCCTTTATTGCTAGAAGTTCAGCATTTTTTCATGAATAAATGCTTATCAAACTGTTGTTTGCCCCTATTTGATTTACAGAGCTCTGAAATGGTAATTTTTGTCCAGTTTATAACTGTTGTCTGGGGAGAGGATTTACTTACCTCTAAATGCTGCCATACCTGGAAATTCTGCTCCTTTATTTACCTTTAACCAAACTATGTAGTTTAAGGCATTTTCCTCAAGGATATTATAAGTATATATGTATACTTGATATGAAATTCCTATGATATATACAAAAAATATGGCCTTTTCACAATTATTGCATGTAGTTGGGTTCCCTAAAAGCAGATATGTAAACTGCAGAACAGGGGCCAAATCCTGGCCACTGCCTGTTTTTGTAAATAAAGTTTTATTATAACAAAGCCACTCTCATTTATTTATGTATTTTCTGTGGCTGCTTTCATACCACAGTGGCAGAGTTGAGTATTGTGATAAAGTCTATATGATCCACAGAGCCAATATCTGGTGCTTTTTACACAAAAAGTTTCCTGACCTTTGCTTCAGAGCAAATTATAACGGTAACTAACATAATTACCATTATAAATAATATTACTTTGTCTAGTATTTTTATTTCACATTTATCCTGCTTTTCTTAACAACCTATATATTTAGCTAGATAGATATGAAATTATCATTTATCAGATTTCAGGAACTAATGGCAAAGTTGCATAATTATGATCATATGAATTACAACCTAAATATACTAAAATTAATATTTTAATCTAATAATCTAGCAATTCTAAAATTTAACAACAGAATAAAAATAGACTTTGATATGTTATAGTAATTTCACGTTCATCTTGGCCTGGAATAACATTCACTCTAACAATACTCTGTTTACATTGAATTCTTCCTCCATCATACCTGCTCTCACATGACCAAACTACTGCAAAGTCATCATCATGAGAAAACGCACATTTTTTTCTTTGACATTTTGAAATATTCTTGCTTAAGTATTAATTTGCTTTTAAACAGGGAATATTTAAGTTGTTTAATACTAAATATTTTGTGGAGCACTTTTCTCAGTTCAATGTATCTTACCTATTAGAGAAGACATTCAGTGTTCTTTGTTGAATAATATGTTTCTGGATTGAACAAAAGGGAGGAAGGTTATCTGGAAATGTGACTTCTCCTTGAGAAGCTAAAGACAGGCCAACAAAAGCTTCATTTAGCATATCTCCTCTGTCCAAAGGCCCCAGGAGTTCTGTTAAAAAATGATTGAGATATGAATCAAAATCAAATAAAATTTCTGTTAACTCCTTTATAAGTATGATTACAGGAAAACTTCTGCATAGCGGGATGAAACTTTTTAAAAATTTGTCAGTTAACTATATAGTGTAAATCTGTTAGTCCTAGTCCTTGTATGACTTCTGTCATTCTGACACTTAGCTCAACCAGGAGAATTTGGTAACTGAATAATTAGTGTTTTTAAGTTCACATTTTAAATTTAAAAATCCATTCATAACTTCCCCATAGTTTTTTCTTTTCTTTTCTTTTCTTTTTAAGATTTTATTTATTTATTTGACAGAGAAAAAGACAGTGAGAGAGGGAACACAAGCAGGGGGAGTGCAAGAGGGAGAAACAGGCTTCCTGCAGAGCAGGGAGCCAGACACAGGACTCAATCCCAGGACCCGGGGATCATGACCTGAGCCAAAGACAGATGCTTAATGACTGAGCCACCCGCCACCCCCATTCATAGTGTTTTATCCAGCATTTTATTAATCAAATATTTTTTGTTGTTGTTAACCAACTACTGGAATACTTTATTATATTGGAAAATGAAGAGAAGTAAATTATTTTATATCCCACATATAGAACACAATTTGAAAGTAAAAAAGGAAACTATCTTTTACAGGAATATATTTTTTCCAGTATTTACTCATCTTAATTGGAATTTTAAAGTATGTAGAGAGTTTGCTATTCCCACATCATACCGATGTACAGAGCAAACTTTTTTAAAATTGGCAGCTTAGGGCATTATTTAGAAAAATTGTGAAACATGTTGAAGTTGTGAAAAATATATTTGAAGAAACATAAGTTTTATTGAAGGCTAAAAACTCTTAGGACCACACTATGTGTGTGTGTGTGTGTGTGTGTGTGTGTGTTTACCCTGTTAACCATTTTTAAAGTGTGCAGTTCAGTAGTATTAAGTATACTCATCTTATTGTGCAAAAGATCTCCAAAATTTTTTTCTGCTTATAAAATTGACACTGTACACCCATTAAACAGCTCCCCATTTATTTCTCTTTCCCTTCCTCTAGCCCCTGGTAACCACCATTTTGCTTTCTGTTTCTATAAATCTGACTACTTTGGATACTTCACTTAAGTGGCATCATGTAGTATTTGCATTTATGTGACTGGCATATTTCCCTCTGCAGAATGTCTTCATGGTTTATCCATGTTTTAGGATTTCCCTCCTTTTTAAAGGCTGAATGATATTCCACCATATGTATATACCACATTTTGCTTATCCATTTGTCCATGCATGGAAATTTGGATTGCTTCCAGCTTCTGGCTATCGTTAATAATTCTGTTATAAAGATGGGTGTGCAGATATCTTTCTGATACCCTGATTATACTTCCTTTGGATTTATACCTGTAAGAGGGGTTGCTGGATCATACGTTAAGTTCTGTTTTTAATTTCTTAAATTAATTTCTTTAGTTAGTTAAGTTTTATTTAAGTAATCTCTAGACCCAGTGTAGGGCTCAAACTCGTGACTCCCAGATAAAGAGTCGCATGCTCCTTTGACTGAGCCAGACAGATGCCCCAACTGTTTTTAATTAATGAACCACCATGTTGTCTTCTTTGTGGTTGCACCATTTTACAGTCCTACCAACAGTGCTCCAATTTTTCCACAACTTTGCCAACACTTGTCATTTTCTTTTTTTTTTTAATTAGAGCCATCCTAATGGGTGTGAGTTGATATCTCGTTACTGTCTTGATTTGCATTTCTATAATTATCAGTGATGCTGAACATATTTTCATGTCCTTATTGGCCATTTGTTTATCTTCATTGGTGAAATATCATCCCTTTGCCCATTTTTGAATCAGGTTGTTTGATTTTTGTTGTTGAGTTTTAGGAGTACTTTATATTGATATTATTAATCCCTTATCAGACATATGATTTTCAGGTATTTTCTCCCATTTCATAGGCTGCCTTTTAATTCTGTTGATAGTGTCCTTTCATGAATAAAAGTTTTAAATTTTGATGCAGTCCAATTTATTTTTACTTTTGTTGCCTATACTTCTGGTATCCTCTCCAAGTAAACATTGCCAAATTCAATGTCATGAAGCTTTTTCCCCTTTTTTCTCCCTAAACTTTTGTAGTTTAAGTCTTACATTTAGGTCTTTGATCCATTTTGAGTTAATTTTCATATATAGTACAAGTTAAGGGTCCAACTTCATTTTTAAAAATATAGATATCCAGTTTTCGAAGCACCAGTTGTTGAAAAGATTATCCTTTTCCTCTCCAAATGGACTTGGTACCCTTGTTGATAATCATTTGGCCATATATGTAAAGGTTTATTTCTGCTCTATTTTATTCCATCAGTCTGTATGTCTGTTTTTATGCCAGTACTATAGTGTTCTGATTGCTGTAGCTTTGGAGTAAGTTTTGAAGTGAGGAAGTGTGAGTCCTTCAGGTTTATTCTTTATCAAAATTATTTGATTCTTCAGGGTCTCTTTGAGATTCCAAATGAATTTTAGGATGGGTTTTTCTCTTTCTGTAAAATATGTCATTGGGATTGTGATAAGAATTACATTGAATCTATAGATTCCTTTGGGATGTATGGGCATTTTAAAAATAAATCCTACAATCCATGAACAAAAGGGATGCTTTTTTTCACTTAGTACTGTGTTTGTTTTCTTTCAGCAGTGTTTTCTATTTTTCAGTGTACAAGTCTTTTACTTCAGGTTTATTCCTAAGATTTTTAATTTTTCTGATGCTCTTGTAAATGGAATTATTTTTAAAATTTTCTTTACAAATTGTTCATTGAATTTTTTAAAAGTTTTTATTTAAATTCAAGTTAGTTAACATACAGTGTAATATGTTTCAGGTATACTACACAGTGATTCAACACTTGCACACAACACCCAGTGCTCATCACAGCAAGCACATTCCTTAATCCCCATCACCTATTTTACCTATCCCCCCATCTACCTCTCCTCTGGCAATCATCAGTTTCTTCTCTATAATTAAGAGTCTGTTTCTGATTTGGATGCCTTTTATTTATTTTATTTCCTAATTGTGCTGGCTGGGATTTCCAATGCTATGTTGAAAAGAAATAGAGAAAGAGGGCATCTTTGTCTTGTTCGTGATTATAGAGGAAAAGCTTTCAGTTTTTCACTATTGACTATGATGTTAGCTGTGGGCTTATCATAATTTTAGTATGGTCTTTTTAGGTCAAGGTAGTTTCCTTCTAGAGTTAATTTATCGAGTTTCTATCATGAAAGGGTATTGAATTTTGCTAAATGCCTTTTCTGTATCAATTGAGAAATATATAGTTTCTGTCCTTTATTCAGTTAATGTGGTGTATTACATCAATTTACTTTTGTAGGTTGAACTATTCTTACATTTCAGAAATAAATTATAGTATAGAAGTATAGTCTTTTTAATATGCTGCTGAATTTGGTTTAGTAGTATTTTGTTAAGAATTTTGCATCAACGGGGGAGGAGTCAAGATGGCGGAGAAGTAGCAGGCTGAGACTACTTCAGGTAGCAGGAGATCAGCTAGATAGCTTATCTAACGATTGCAAACACCTACAAATCCAATGGGAGATCGAAGAGAAGAAGAACAGCAATTCTAGAAACAGAAAATCAACCACTTTCTGAAAGGTAGGACTGGCGGAGAAGTGAATCCAAAGCGACGGGAAGATAGACCGCGGGGGGTGGGGCCGGCTCCCGGCAAGCGGCGGAGCAACGGAGCACAAAATCAGGACTTTTAAAAGTCTGTTCCGCTGAGGGACATCGCTCCAGAGGCTTAACCGGGGTAAAGCGCACGCGGGGTCAGCGTGGCCTCAGGTCCCGCAGGGTCACAGAAGGATCGGGGGTGTCTGAGTGTCGCAGAGCTTACAGGTATTAGAACGGGGAAGCCGGCTACAGAGACAGAGCCGAGGAGTGAGCTCTAAGCTCGGGTTTACCTTGAACCGGTCTCAGGCTCGGTCAGCTCGGAGCGCCGCCGGAGGCCAGGGTGACGGGAGTAATTGGGCGCTGTTCTCTGAGGGCGCACTGAGGAGTGGGGCCCCGGGCTCTTGGCTCCTCCGGGCTGGAGACTGGGAGGTCGCCATCTTCGTGCCGTCCTCCGGACTCTACGGAAAGCGCTCAGGGAACAAAAGCTCCCGAAAGCAAACCCGAGCGGATTACTCAGCCCGGCCCCTGGTAAGGGCGGTTCAACTCCGCCTGGGGCAAAGACACTTGAGAATCACTACAACAGGCCCCTCCCCCAGAAGATCAACAAGAAACCCAGCCAGGACCAAGTTCACCTACCAAGGAGCAGTTTCAACACCAAGGAGAGCAGCGGAATTCCAGAGGAGGAGAAAGCAAAGCACGGAACTCATGGCTTTCTCCCCATGATTCTTTAGCCTTGCAGTTAATTTAATTTTTTTTCTTTTTCAATTTTTTTTCTCTTCTTCTAAATTTTTTTAACTTTTACCCTTTTCTTTTTTAACGTTATTTTAACTAGTTCATCTAATATATATATATATTTTTTTTCCTTTTTATATTTTTTCATTATTGGTTTTCTTTTTTTATTTCTTTTTTCTTTTTCTTTTTTTTTTCTTTTCTTTTTTTCTTTCTGAATCTCTTTATATCCCCTTCCCCCGCCCCTCACGATTTGGGATCTCTTCTGATTTGGCTAAAGAATATTTTCCTGGGGTTGTTGCCACCCTTTTAGTATTTTACTTGTTCCTTCATATACTCTTATCTGGACAAAATGACAAGGAGGAAAAATTCACCACAAAAAAAAGAACAAGAGGCAGTACCAAAGGCTAGGGACCTAATCAATACAGACATTGGTAATATGTCAGATCTAGAGTTCAGAATGACAATTCTCAAGGTTCTAGCCGGGCTCGAAAAAGGCATGGAAGATATTAGAGAAACCCTCTCGGGAGATATAAAAGCCCTTTCTGGAGAAATAAAAGAACTAAAATCTAATCAAGTTGAAATAAAAAAAGCTATTAATGAGGTGCAATCAAAAATGGAGGCTCTCACTGCTAGGATAAATGAGGCAGAAGAAAGAATTAGCGATATAGAAGACCAGATGACAGAGAATAAAGAAGCTGAGCAAAAGAGGGACAAACATCTACTGGACCACGAGGGCAGAATTCGAGAGATAAGTGACACCATAAGACGAAACAACATTAGAATAATTGGGATTCCAGAAGAAGAAGAAAGAGATAGGGGAGCAGAAGGTATATTGGAGAGAATTATTGGAGAGAATTTCCCCAATATGGAAAAGGGAACAAGCATCAAAATCCAGGAGGTTCAGAGAACCCCCCTCAAAATCAATAAGAATACGTCCACACCCCGTCACCTAATAGTAAAATTTACAAGTCTTAGTGACAAAGAGAAAATCCTGAAAGCAGCCCGGGAAAAGAAGTCTGTAACATACAATGGTAAAAATATTAGATTGGCAGCAGACTTATCCACAGAGACCTGGCAGGCCAGAAAGAGCTGGCATGATATATTCAGAGTACTAAACGAGAAAAACATGCAGCCAAGAATACTATATCCAGCTAGGCTATCATTGAAAATAGAAGGAGAGATTAAAAGCTTCCAGGACAAACAAAAACTGAAAGAATTTGCAAACACCAAACCAGCTCTACAGGAAATATTGAAAGGGGTCCTCTAAGCAAAGAGAGAGCCTAAAAGTAGTAGATCAGAAAGGAACAGAAACAATATACAATAACAGTCACCTTACAGGCAATACAATGGCACTAAATTCATATCTCTCAATAGTTACCCTGAATGTAAATGGGCTAAATGCCCCAATCAAAAGACACAGGGTATCAGAATGGATAAAAAAACAAAAGCCATCTATATGTTGCCTACAAGAAACTCATTTTAAACCCGAAGACACCTCCAGTTTTAAGGTGAGGGGGTGGAAAAGAATTTACCATGCTAATGGACATCAGAAGAAAGCAGGAGTGGCAATCCTTATATCAGATAAATTAGATTTTAAGCCAAAGACTATAATAGATGAGGAAGGACACTATATCATACTCAAAGGATCTGTCCAACAAGAAGATCTAACAATTTTAAATATCTATGCCCCAAACGTGGGAGCAGCCAACTATATAAACCAATTAATAACAAAATCAAAGAAACACATCAACAATAATACAATAATAGTAGGGGACTTTAACACTCCCCTCACTGAAATGGACAGATCATCCAAGCAAAAGATCAACAAGGAAATAAAGGCCTTAAATGACACACTGGACCAGATGGACATCACAGATATATTCAGAACATTTCATCCCAAAGCAACAGAATACACATTCTTCTCTAGTGCCCATGGAACATTCTCCAGAATAGATCACATCCTCAGTCCTAAATCAGGTCTCAACCGGTATCAAAAGATTGGGATCATTCCCTGCATATTTTCAGACCACAATGCTCTGAAGCTAGAACTCAATCACAAGAGGAAATTTGGAAAGAACCCAAATACATGGAGACTAAACAGCATCCTTCTAAAGAATGAATGGGTCAACCAGGAAATTAGAGAAGAATTGAAAAAATTCATGGAAACAAATGATAATGAAAACACAACGGTTCAAAATCTGTGGGACACAACAAAGGCAGTCCTGAGAGGAAAATATATAGCGGTACAAGCCTTTCTCAAGAAACAAGAAAGGTCTCAGGTACACAACCTAACCCTACACTTAAAGGAGCTGGAGAAAGAACAAGAAAGAAACCCTAAACCCAGCAGGAGAAGAGAAATCATAAAGATCAGAGCAGAAATCAATGAAATAGAAACAAACAAACAAACAAAAAAAAAAAACACAATAGAACAAATCAATGAAACTAGGAGCTGGTTCTTTGAAAGAATTAATAAGATTGATAAACCCCTGGCCAGACTTATCAAAAAGAAAAGAGAAAGGACCCAAATCAATAAAATCATGAATGAAAGAGGAGAGATCACAACTAACACCAAAGAAATACAGACAATCATAAGAACATATTATGAGCAACTCTATGCCAACCAATTTGACAATCTGGAAGAAATGGATGCATTCCTAGAGACATATAAATTACCACAACTGAACCAGGAAGAAATAGAAAGCCTGAACAGACCCATAACCAGTAAAGAGATTGAAACAGTCATCAAAAATCTCCAAACAAACAAAAGCCCAGGGCCAGA
>NW_022631044.1:8757609-8940339 GCF_010015895.1 Lontra canadensis | reverse complement strand
GGAAAAATTCACCACAAAAAAAAGAACAAGAGGCAGTACCAAAGGCTAGGGACCTAATCAATACAGACATTGGTAATATGTCAGATCTAGAGTTCAGAATGACAATTCTCAAGGTTCTAGCCGGGCTCGAAAAAGGCATGGAAGATATTAGAGAAACCCTCTCGGGAGATATAAAAGCCCTTTCTGGAGAAATAAAAGAACTAAAATCTAATCAAGTTGAAATCAAAAAAGCTATTAATGAGGTGCAATCAAAAATGGAGGCTCTCACTGCTAGGATAAATGAGGCAGAAGAAAGAATTAGCGATATAGAAGACCAGATGACAGAGAATAAAGAAGCTGAGCAAAAGAGGGACAAACATCTACTGGACCACGAGGGCAGAATTCGAGAGATAAGTGACACCATAAGACGAAACAACATTAGAATAATTGGGATTCCAGAAGAAGAAGAAAGAGAGAGGGGAGCAGAAGGTATATTGGAGAGAATTATTGGAGAGAATTTCCCCAATATGGCAAAGGAAACAAGCAGCAAAATCCAGGAGGTTCAGAGAACCCCCCTCAAAATCAATAAGAATAGGTCCACACCCCGTCACCTAATAGTCAAATTTACAAGTCTTAGTGACAAAGAGAAAATCCTGAAAGCAGCCCGGGAAAAGAAGTCTGTAACATACAATGGTAAAAATATTAGATTGGCAGCAGACTTATCCACAGAGACCTGGCAGGCCAGAAAGAGCTGGCATGATATATTCAGAGTACTAAACGAGAAAAACATGCAGCCAAGAATACTATATCCAGCTAGGCTATCATTGAAAATAGAAGGAGAGATTAAAAGCTTCCAGGACAAACAAAAACTGAAAGAATTTGCAAACACCAAGCCAGCTCTACAGGAAATATTGAAAGGGGTCCTCTAAGCAAAGAGAGAACCTAAAAGTAGTAGATCAGAAAGGAACAGAAACAATATACAATAGCAGTCACCTTACAGGCAATACAATGGCACTAAATTCATATCTCTCAATAGTTACCCTGAATGTTAATGGGCTAAATGCCCCAATCAAAAGACACAGGGTATCAGAATGGATAAAAAAACAAAACCCATCTATATGTTGCCTACAAGAAACTCATTTTAAACCCGAAGACACTTTCAGATTTAAAGTGAGGGGGTGGAAAAGAATTTACCATGCTAATGGACATCAGAAGAAAGCAGGAGTGGCAATCCTTATATCAGATCACTTAGATTTTAAACCAAAGACTATAATAAGAGATGAAGATGGACACTATATCATACTCAAAGGATCTGTCCAACAAGAAGATCTAACAATTGTAAATATCTATGCCCCTAACGTGGGAGCAGCCAACTATATAAACCAATTAATAACAAAATCAAAGAAACACATCGACAATCATACAATAATAGTAGGGGACTTTAACACTCCCCTCACTGAAATGGACAGATCATCCAAGCAAAAGATCAACAAGGAAATAAAGGCCTTAAATGACACACTGGACCAGATGGACATCACAGATATATTCAGAACATTTCATCCCAAAGCAACAGAATACACATTCTTCTCTAGTGCCCATGGAACATTCTCCAGAATAGATCACATCCTCGGTCCTAAATCAGGTCTCAACCGGTATCAAAAGATTGGGATCATTCCCTGCATATTTTCAGACCACAATGCTCTGAAGCTAGAACTCAATCACAAGAGGAAATTTGGAAAGAACCCAAATACATGGAGACTAAACAGCATCCTTCTAAAGAATGAATGGGTCAACCAGGAAATTAGAGAAGAATTGAAAAAATTCATGGAAACAAATGATAATGAAAACACAACGGTTCAAAATCTGTGGGACACAACAAAGGCAGTCCTGAGGAAAATATATAGCGGTACAAGCCTTTCTCAAGAAACAAGAAAGGTCTCAGGTACACAACCTAACCCTACACTTAAAGGAGCTGGAGAAAGAACAAGAAAGAAACCCTAAACCCAGCAGGAGAAGAGAAATCATAAAGATCAGAGCAGAAATCAATGAAATAGAAACAAACAAACAAACAAAAAAAAAAAACACAATAGAACAAATCAATGAAACTAGGAGCTGGTTCTTTGAAAGAATTAATAAGATTGATAAACCCCTGGCCAGACTTATCAAAAAGAAAAGAGAAAGGACCCAAATCAATAAAATCATGAATGAAAGAGGAGAGATCACAACTAACACCAAAGAAATACAGACAATCATAAGAACATATTATGAGCAACTCTATGCCAACCAATTTGACAATCTGGAAGAAATGGATGCATTCCTAGAGACATATAAATTACCACAACTGAACCAGGAAGAAATAGAAAGCCTGAACAGACCCATAACCAGTAAAGAGATTGAAACAGTCATCAAAAATCTCCAAACAAACAAAAGCCCAGGGCCAGACGGCTTCCCGGGGGAATTCTACCAAACATTTAAGGAAGAACTAATTCCTATTCTCCTGAAACTGTTCCAAAAAATAGAAATGGAAGGAAAACTTCCAAACTCATTTTATGAGGCCAGCATCACCTTGATCCCAAAACCAGACAAGGATCCCATCAAAAAAGAGAACTACAGACCAATATCCTTGATGAACACAGATGCAAAAATTCTCACCAAAATACTAGCCAATAGAATTCAACAGTACATTAAAAGGATTATTCACCATGACCAAGTGGGATTTATTCCAGGGCTGCAAGGTTGGTTCAACATCCGCAAATCAATCCATGTGATACAACACATTAATAAAAGAAAGAACAAGAACCATATGATACTCTCCATAGATGCTGAAAAAGCATTTGACAAAGTACAGCATCCCTTCCTGATCAAAACTCTTCAAAGTGTAGGGATAGAGGGCACATACCTCAATATTATCAAAGCCATCTATGAAAAACCCATCGCAAATATCATTCTCAATGGAGAAAAACTGAAAGCATTTCCACTAAGGTCAGGAACACGGCAGGGATGTCCGTTATCACCACTGCTATTCAACATAGTACTAGAAGTCCTAGCCTCAGCAATCAGACAACAAAAAGAAATTAAAGGCATCCAAATCGGCAAAGAAGAAGTCAAACTATCACTCTTCGCAGATGATATGATACTATATGTGGAAAACCCAAAAGACTCCACTCCAAAACTGCTAGAACTGGTACAGGAATTCAGTAAAGTGTCAGGATATAAAATCAACGCACAGAAATCAGTTGCATTTCTCTACACCAACAACAAGACAGAAGAAAGAGAAATTAAGGAGTCAATCCCATTTATAATTGCACCCAAAACTATAAGATACCTAGGAATAAACCTAACCAAAGAGACTAAGAATCTGTACACAGAAAACTATAAAGTACTCATGAAAGAAATTGAGGAAGACACAAAGAAATGGAAAAATGTTCCATGCTCCTGGATTGGAAGAATAAATATTGTGAAAATGTCTATGCTACCTAAAGCAATCTACACATTTAATGCAATTCCTATCAAAGTACCATCCATTTTTTTTCAAAGAAATGGAACAAATAATCCTAAAATTTATATGGAACCAGAAAAGACCTCGAATAGCCAAAGGAATATTGAAAAAGAAAGCCAAAGTCGGTGGCATCACAATTCCAGACTTCAAGCTCTACTACAAAGCTGTCATCATCAAGACAGCATGGTACTGGCACAAAAACAGACACATAGATCAATGGAACAGAATAGAGAGCCCAGAAATAGACCCTCAACTCTGTGGTCAACTAATCTTCGACAAAGGAGGAAAGAATGTCCAATGGAAAAAAGACAGCGTCTTCAATAAATGGTGTTGGGAAAATTGGACAGCCACATGCAGAAAAATGAAATTGGATCATTTCCTTACACCACACACGAAAATAGACTCAAAATGGATGAAGGACCTCAATGTGAGAAAGGAATCCATCAGAATCCTTGAGGAGAACACAAGCAGCAACCTCTTCGACCTCAGCCGCAGCAACATCTTCCTAGGAACATCGCCAAAGGCAAGGGAAGCAAGGGCAAAAATGAACTATTGGGATTTTATCAAGATCAAAAGCTTTTGCACAGCAAAGGAAACAGTTAACAAAACCAAAAGACAACTGACAGAATGGGAGAAGATATTTGCAAATGACATATCAGATAAAGGGCTAGTGTCCAGAATCTATAAAGAACTTAGCAAACTCAACACCCAAAGAACGAATAATCCAATCAAGAAATGGGCAGAAGACATGAACAGACATTTCTGCAAAGAAGACATCCAGATGACCAACAGACACTGAAAAAGTGTTCCATATCACTTGGCATCAGGGAAATACAAATCAAAACCACAATGAGATACCACCTCACACCAGTCAGAATGGCTAAAATTAACAAGTCAGGAAATGACAGATGCTGGCGAGGATGCGGAGAAAGGGGAACCCTCCTACACTGTTGGTGGGAATGCAAGCTGGTGCAACCACTCTGGAAAACAGCATGGAGGTTCCTCAAAATGTTGAAAATAGAACTACCCTATGACCCAGCAATTGCACTGCTGGGTATTTACCCCAAAGATACAAACGTAGTGATCCGAAGGGGGCACATGCACCCGAATGTTTATAGCAGCAATGTCTACAATAGCCAAACTATGGAAAGAACCTAGATGTCCATCAACAGATGAATGGATAAAGAAGATGTGGTATATATACACAATGGAATACTATGCAGCCATCAAAAGAAATGAAATCTTGCCATTTGCGACGACGTGGATGGAACTAGAGGGTATCATGCTTAGCGAAATAAGTCAATCGGAGAAAGACAACTATCATATGATCTCCCTGATATGAGGGAGAGGAGATGCAACATGGGGGGTTAAGGGGGTAGGAGAAGAGTAAATGAAGCAAGATGGGATTGGGAGGGAGATAAACCATAAGTGACTCTTAATCTCACAAAACAAACTGAGGGTTGCTGGGGGGAGGGGGGTTGGGGGGGATGGGGTTATTATGGACATTGGGGAGGGTATGTCCTATTGTGAGTGTGGGGAAGTGTGTAAACCTGGCGATTCACAGACCTGTACCCCTGGGGGGAAAAAATATATGTTTATAAAAAATAAAAAAGATATACAAATGACCAAGAAAAAAAAAAAGAATTTTGCATCAACATTTATCAGAGATAGTGGTCTATTCTTTAGTGTCTTTGGCTTTGGTATTAGGGTGCTAGAAAGTGGAGGAGGGACATCAAAGTACCCTGAATTGAGAAGGCACTTTGAGACAGGAAAACAAAGGAGGTGACTCCTTACAGTTTACACAGAGTTCTATTAAGGGTAACTTATTGATGGGGGGAGGTCAGGTGGAAGATGATCCATTGCAACTGCACAGTTATTTTCCACAAAATCCAGACCTTAGTCCACAGATTTTATTAGAGCAAGGGGCCACAAAGGACAGTGCAGCGAGATCAAAGTGTTCAAACACACCACAAAGGGTTTGCATGCACCTAATTGATAGCTAACCTTTAATTAGATTCTGTGGCACCACTTGTGTGTCAGGCAGGGGAAAAGACTATGTTATTGCTGACAGGCTCATGGGAGGCCAGAACATGCCACCCCCTATCCTGACCTTGGCAGGCTTTCTAAGGTATGTGTATTAATCTCCAAGGGGCCTGGAACATGTACCCCAAGAGAGGTCTTTGGGTAAACATGAACAAGATGGTGGGCCAAAGATGGAATCAGTATTGTCAGCACTCCTACATAGAGTAATGATGGCTTCATAGAATGAGTTTGGGATGTTGTTTTCTGTTTAGTTTTTTGTACAAATTTGAGGAGGACTGGTGTTAATTCTTCTTTTTATGTGTAGTAGAATTTCCCTTGAAGTCATCAAATCCTAGACTTTTCTTTTTGATTTATCCATTTCTAGAATTTATCCATTCCTTTAGGTTTTACAATTTGTAGGCATGCGATTGTTCATAGTACACCTAGAATCCTTTTTATTTCTGTGGTATTGGTTGTAACAGCCCCTTTCACTTTGGATTTTCATTATTGAGTTATTCCTTTTTTTTTTCCCCCATAATCTAGCTAAGGACTTGTCAATTTTTGTTGAAGTTAAAAAAACAAAACAAAACAAAAAAACCCTCTTAGTTTCCTTGGTCTTTTCTATTGTTTTCTCTGGTCTCCATTTCATTTATTTGATCTTTGTTATTTCCTTCCTTCTGTTAACTTGGGGCTTAGATCTTCTTTTTCAGTTCCTGAGGTGTAAAGTTAAGTTTTGATCTGAGATCTTTCCTCTTTTTTAATGTAAACATTTACTGATATAAATTTCTCTCTCAGGACTGCTTTTGCAGCATCCCATAAATTTGGGTATGTTGTGTTTTCATTTTCATTTGTGTCAAGATATTTTCTAATTTCCCTTGCGATTTCTTCTTTGACCTACTGGTTATTTAAAAGTGTGTAGTTTAATCTCCATGTCTTGCTGGTTAATTTTATGTGTCAACTTTACTGAGCTAAGGGGTGCCTAGATAGGCAATAAAACATTATTTTGGGGTATGTCTGTGAGTGGGTTCAGGAAGCAATTAGCATTTGAATCCATAGACTAAGTAAAGAAGTCTACTTCACCAGTGTGGACAGTTATCTTCCAGTCTATTCAAGACCCAAACAGAACAAAAAGTCAGAGAAAGGATGAATTGTACCTCTCTCTTCTTGAACTGGTTCGTCCATCTTCTCCTGCCTTCTGATATTGGAACTCCTGGTTCATGGGCCTTTAGACTTTGGGACTTGTACCAATGGCACCCAACCCCATTCCCCTCCATTCTACCTCCCTCTCCACCATTCTCAAGCCTTTGGCCCCAGACTGGGAGTTATACCATTGACTCTTCTGGTTCTCAGGCCTTCACACTTGCACCGAATCACACCACCAGCTTTCTTGGTTCTAAGCTTGCAGATGGCGTATTGTGGGACTTCTCAATCTCCACAATCATGTGAGCCAATTCCCATAATAAATCCCTCATGTATGTACGTATGTATGTATGTATCTATCTTTTTTTTTTTTTTAAGATTTTATTTATTTACTTGACAGACAGAGATCACGAGTAGGCAGAGAGGCAGGCAGAGAGAGAGAGGAGGAAGCAGGCTCCCTGCTGAGCAGAGAGCCCAATACGGGGTTCGATCCCAGGACCCTGAGATCATGACCTGAGCCAAAGACAGAGGCTTAGCCCACTGAGCCACCCAGGCACCCTGTATCTATCTATTCTATTTGTGCTGTTTCTCTGGCGAATCCTAATATTTACAGATTTTTCAGTTTTCCTTCTGCTGTTGATTTCTAGTTTTATTCCAATTGTATTAAGAACAGGTATCTTTTATGATTTCAGTCTTCTTTTTTAAAAAAAATATTTATTTATTTGACAAAGAGATTAGGAGTAGGCAGAGGAAGCAGGCTCCCTACCGAACAGAGAGCCTGATGCGGAGCAGAGTGCCGATGTGGGGCTCAATCCCAGGACCCTGAGATCATGACCTGGGCTGTAGGCAGAGGCTTTAACCCACTGAGCCACCCAGGCGCCCCTGATTTCAGTCTTCTTAATATTGTTAAGACTTGGGTGTTTTTGCCTGATTTAAGATCTGTCCAGTGGAATGTTCCATGTGCACTTGAGAAGGATGTATTTTACATTATTGTGTCAGTGTTCCGCATATGTCTGTTAGGTCCACTTGGTGTATAGTACTGTTTGAATCCTTTCTTTCTGATCTTCTGCCTGGTTGTTCTTCTATTATTGAAAGAAGGGTATTGAAGTCTCCCACTATTATTCTGTTACTCTCTATTTCTCCTATTAATTCTGTCAGTGTTTGCTAAATAAAAATTTATAATTATTATATCCTCTTTGTGAGTTGTTCTCTTTATCATTATATAATACACTTCTTTGTCTCTTGTGACAATTTTTGCCTTAAAATCTGTATGTCTGATATTAGACAACTTTGTTGTCTTATCATTTGTACAGAATACTTTTTCCGTCCTTCACTTTCAGCCTGTTGTTGGATCGTGTTTTTTTAATCCACTCAGCCAGTCTATGTCTTTTGACTGGGGATTTTAATCCATTTACATTTAGACTAAATACTGATACAGAAGGACTTACCATTGCTATTTTGTTACTTCTTTTCTAATGTTTTACAGCTTTTGTCTTTTATTTCCCTTACTGCATTTTTTTTCCTTTGTAGGTGTTTTTGTTTGTTTTTTTTGGTAGTGAATGCTGATACACTGCAATTTCTTTGTCATTTCCTTTTTTGTGTAGTCTATATTGTTTCTTGTATAATTTTGATTATATAAAATATCCTAAAAGTTTAAAAAATCTATTTTAAACTGATAACTTTAATTACATACAAACACCTTAGTCCTTTACAGTTTTGTCCCCCCAATTTGTTATTGTTACAAAACATATCTTTATATATTGTATACCTGTTAACATAGATTTACAGGTTTTTTGTTTTTTGTTTTTGTCTTTTATACTCTACATAGGAATTAAAAGTAGATTATGCAACAGTAGTACAGGATTCTATATTTGTTCATGTGTTTAGCTTTCTTTACTGGGTAACCTTATACTTTCATATGACTTCATGTTGCTGTCTAGCATTTTTCTGGTTCCATTTGCAGAATTCTAGCATTTTTTTTTATGGCAGGTTAGCGGTACTGACTTTCTTCAGCTTTTATTTGAGAAGATCTTGATTTCTTCTTCAGTTTCAAAGCACATTTTTATAGGACACAATAATCTTGGTTGATTATTTTTTTTCTTCTAGCACTTTTAGTATATTATCCTGTTCTCTTGCAATCTGCAGGGTTTCTGCTGAGAAATCTGATCACCTTACTGAGGCTTTTCTGTACATGGTGAGTCATTTTCTCTTGCTGTTTTCAAGATTCTCTTTGACTTTAACAGTTTGGTTATAATGTAGGTTTCTTTGTGTTTTTATTAGTTGGAGTTCACTGAGTTCTTGAGGATGTTTTCATTTCTTTCCTTAGATTTGGGACATTTTCAGCTATTATTTTGTTCAAATGAGCTTTCTGTCTTTTTTCTTTCTGGGGTTCCAATAATGCATATAGCGGCCTCTTATGGAACACTATGGTGTTCCATAAGTCTCTTACACTCTCTTCACTTTTCTTCATTCTTTTTTCTTTTTGTTCCTCTGACTCAATGATTTCAAATGACCTGTGTTCAAGCTTGCCAGTTTTTTTTTCTGCTTGATGAAGTCTGTTTTTGAACTCCTTTGGTGAATTTTTCAGTTCGATTATTGTATTTTCGATCCGCAGAATTTGTTTGGTTTTGTTTTTATATTTTCTATCTCTTCACAGATATTCTCATTTTGTTTATGCATTGTTTTCCTCATTTGTGTAATTATCTATATTCTCCCTAAGGTAACTGATCATCATTATGATAATTACTTTAAGTTCTTAGGAACTTTATACATATGCATTTCTTTAATTTCAATTTCTGGGCTTATTTTTTTTTTAAGATTTTATTTATTTATTTATTTGACAGAGAGAGGGAGATCAAAAGTAGGCAGAGAGGCAGGCAGAGAGAGAGGGGGAAGCAGGTTCCCTGCTGAGCAGAGAGCCCGACGTGGGACTCGATCCCAGGACCCTGAGATCATGACCTGAGCCGAAGGCAGAGGCTTAACACACTGAGCCACTCAGGTGCCCCTGGGCTTATTTTTAGTACTTTGATCAGACCACGTTTCCCTGTTTCTTTGTATGACTGTGATCTTTTTTTGAGATTTTGTCATTTGCAAAAAGAGCCGTTTTTCCTAGTCTTTATGGACTGGTTTTGTTGAGGGAAAGATCATTACAAAATGGACTAGCTAGAGGTTCTGGGGCCTCTCAGACCTTTTCTGATGTGTCTTTCTTGAGGTTGTGTGTGTGCTTTTATTTTAGTATACATGGGTGCTTTTGACTGTCTTGATTTCTCATTCTCCCCTTCCTCAGTAGGAGATTTCAGTTTCTATTTCTGTTAAATTCCTCTGCCTATATTTTCTTTTTCTGCCTAGTGTCTGCCTGCATGACTGCAGAGCTTCTGTTGTTCCATTGCACCAAGGCCCTTACCTGGTCTCTAACCTGATATGCAGACTATACTGCATCTCATCAACACTCTGAGCTAGGAAGGACAGAAATCAGTTCCTTATGCAGGTCCCAGAGAAGCCAGACACTGTACTTAAGTTCCACTCTATTTCTTCTGTCTCAAGGGAGGGACTGGTTCCTGGGTGGTATTCTTCCTATTGTACCACACTGCCTGAGGAGAAGGGCATTGTATAGGGTGAGCAAAATGCAATGAACTTTTTTATTCTTATTGGAAACCACCCCTTTCTTGTTTATGTATTGGTGTGGGTCCTATAGCCCCCTAACTAGTCTCTAAAGTTCTCACAAAGGTATATTGTTCTTTATATTGCTTTTAAGTTGGTGTCTCCATGAAACAGGGGCCTGAAGCCTCCTATCTTTCTAAAATCACTCCTTCCACAGTGAAGTCACTAGTTTCCACAAAATGTGTGTAAAACTGTAACAGGTAAAAACTAAATGCTTTAACACAGACAAAGATGATTACATTTAATCTTACATTGAGTCCTTTTTCCAATTCTTATTGTTACCAGTTTTTGTCATGTCCATTACAAAATACATATGGTTTGGATTTCAATAATTGTCAGTAATGAAGTCTTAGAGATCCATTAGTATTAAGGAAGAAAATGTTTGTAGGAAGTGTTTTAATCAGCAAACTTATTTTCTAGAGTACCATTACATGTGCCATTTTTACTCTTTGCTATTCACAAACCTGAAATGAGAATGTATAAATGTCAATAAATGGAGTTCTCAGATGGTTCCATTTTCAAATGTGAAAGTAAGCTTTGGTTATTCATATAAGCAAACTTTTGTTGAGAGTCTGCTCTATGCAGGTTGCTACTGATAGGGGGATATAAACATGAAGAGAAAGTAATCCCTGTTCTTGATGGGCTTAGAGTTTGATAGCAGGATAGGGAAAATGGTCAGAAGAAATAAAGATTAACAACATAGAGGCAGAGAAGAAAAGTTCTTGGAAGATACTAAAAGGCTTATTTTGGTTCTTTGTGCTTATAAAAATGCTTAGATTGTGCTTTCTTGAATAAAAAGTGAAAATAAGATCCACAGTAGCAGCAAATGATTATTGTTGCAGTTGGGGGAAATGTCAGCAGAAGAGAAGAACAGTTAGTTAAAAATAATTAATTTAACAGTGTCTTTATTCTTAAGTTAACTATTTTAAGTCAGATGGTCTTAGATTATAGTTATACTAGTGTGGCTTTACTTAAAAATATAAAATTGAGCTTACTAAATTTCTGGGAAGGTTGTAGGCATGACTAGTAGTTTGGTGCCACCTCGTAAACAAAGCATAATGTCTTAAATTAGCAAAATATAAAGAGGCAGAATTTTGCGGTAAAGTCAGAGGATAGGGTAGGGAGAGGTTATAGCCTTAGTGATCTATTACTTTTATAGTCATATATTTTTGTTCCATAGGCAGAGAGAGGAAGAGTTTGGGTTAAAGTTCACTGAATTGGGTAACTTGTGTGTTTGCCAGAAAGCAGGAATTATCTAGAATTTTATTTCGTTTTTCTAGAGCAGATTTTAAACTGGTAGTCCATATGCCCAAATCAGTTTCTAGATGTATGCATGTATATAATTATCTTCTAAGAACAAAGTTTATTTAAAAGAAAAAAAACAAAAACCTAATACTTCTTACAAGATTATGTCTGGGGACTTTCTAAATTGTTTAAAAGATCAGTATGAAGAATTTTTGTAAACAGTTCTTACTTGGTCTGTGTCCTTTTAACTTAAAAGGTTTTACAGTATAATTGGTCTGTAAATATCAGAATTTTCTTTATCTTGTGCAATGTACACAAAGAAGCCGTCAAATGGCTTACCGTGTACTTATCAACTTGTTTATTTTTATGCCTCCAAAAAGCTGTATTTTTTTACAAGAGCAGCTGCTACTTTGTAAATATTTTAATGGCTTCTCTTAAGTAGAGCTGTCAGTTTAACAAACAATGTCATAAAAGATTTTCATTCTTCCGTGTATTGCATATCTTGAAATGTGTATACCCTGAAAATCTTTGGGAGATTTTAGACTGGAATGGATGTCTCCTTTGAAGGCTCAAAGCCAACAAAAGAAGAGACAGATTTAAAGAACAGTGTATAAGATAATCAAGGAAACAGTGCCATTTATTTCAGAAGACAAATGCATGACAGCAGTAAGCTAAGTAAGAAAGATGTGTAGGACACATCTCCTTTTTTGAACTCAACTGCAAATTTAAACACTGTTCAAATTAATAATCTGACTCAGGCAATATGATAATTACTGACCATTATCTGAGTTTTATTCTTGGCCATGCCATCTGATCTTGAGCAGATCATCTAACTTTTCAGATTGTTGGTAAGGGTTTCAGAAATGTACATCTCATATACTGTTGATTGTATATTGTTGTAAATCAACACCTAAAGGAAATTTGGCAGTATGCATAAAAATAAAAGTATTTCTCTTTTTGGCCTAGAAATACTGTACCTTGAAATTTATTCTAAACACTAGCATAATGTCTACAAAGATATTTACAAGGGTATTTTTATTTATGCCAGCTTATTATTTAAATATTACCCCCCCCACACACACACACCTTATCATGGAATTTCAACATGTCTGAAACCAAAGAGAACAGTATAATGAATCCTTAGCTAGTTCTCCATCGTCTAGCTTCAGCAGTTATCAGTTATGGTCAATCTTATTTCTCCTCAATCCTTTACCACTTCCACACACTACTCACTGGAATAATTAAAGCAAATCCTAGACAGATTATTTTATTGAAATATTTTATATTGTATCTCTTAAAAGATAAGTAATTCCCCCTTTTAATTTTTTATTGAAGTATAATTAATGTATTAGTTTCTGGTGTACAAACCTATGCATTTACTCAGTGCTTATCAAGGTAAGTGTACTCTTAATCTACTCTATTTTACCCATTCCCCCATTTACCTCTTCTCTGGCAACCACCAGTTCATTCTGTGTTTTTAATAAAGAGTGTTTTCTTTTTTCTCTTTTTTTCTTTGGTTGTTCATTTGTTTCTTAAATTATACATATGAGTGCACTCATATGGTATCTTTCTCTGACTCATTTCACTTAGTATCATACTCCCTAGGTCCATCTATGTTGTTGCAAATGGCAAGATTTCATTCATTTTTTTTTTTTTACAGAATAATATTCTTACATGTGTTTATACAAACTACATCTCCTTTATCTACTCATTATAATTATAGACACTTGGTTTGTTTCCATATATTGCCTATTGTAAGTAATGCTGTAATAAATATAGGGGTGCATATATCTTTTTGCAATAGTGTTTTCATTTTAGTAGATACATAGTAGAAATATTAGATTGTATGCTATTTCTATTTTTAATTTTTAAAAGGTTTTATTTATAGCAAGAGAGAGCATGACTGGGGGGAAGAAGAGGGAGAAGCAGGCTCCTCACTGAGCAGGGAGCCCAATGTGGAGCTCGATCCCAGGACCCTGGGATCATGACCTGAGCCAAAGGCAGATGCTTAAATGACTGAGCTACCCAGTTGCCCCTATTTTTAATTTCTTGAGGAATTTCTATACTTTTCCACAGTGGCTGCACCAATTTGCATTCCCATCAATAGTACACAGGAGTTCCTTTTTCTCCGCATCCTCTCCAACATGTTACTCTTGTCTTTTTGATTTTTGACATTCTGATGGTGTGAGGTGGTATGTATCTTTGTGGTTTCAGTTTGATGATTAGTTATGCTGAGCATCTTTTCATATGTCAGTTGGCCAGCTGTATGACTTCTCTGGAAAAATTTCTATTCAGCTGCCCAGATTTCAATTGTATTATTTGGGGGCAGGGTTAAGATGTATAACTTTATATATTTTTGTTATTAACCCTTATCAGATATGTCATTTGCAAATATCTTCTCCCATCCAGTAGGCTGTCTTTTTGTTTTGTGGATGGTTTCCTTTGCTGTACAGAAGGTTTTCATTTTGGTATAGTCCAGCAAAAGTAATTTTCCTTTTGCTTCCCTTGCCAGAGGAGACTTATCTAGAAAAATGTTTCTGTGGCCAATGTAAAAGATATTACTGCCTATATATTCTTACAGGAGTTTTATGATTTCAGGTCTCCAGTTTAGGTCTTTCATTCATTTTGAGTTTATGTATGGCTTAAGAAAGTGGTCTGTTTCCATTCTTTTATATGTAGCTGTCCAGTTTTCCCAACACTGTTTGTTGAAGAGACTGTCTTTTCCCCATTGTATATTCTTGCCTCCTTTGTCGTAGATGAACTTACTATAAAAGTATGAGTTTATTTCTGGACTCTCTATTCTGTTCCACAGATCTGCACTGTCTGTTATTATGCTAGTATCATACTTCTTTGATTCCCATAGCTTTATAGTATATCTTGAAATTTGGGATTGTATGCCTCCAGCTTTATTCTTTTCTTCTCGAGAACACTTTAGCTATTTGAAGTCTTTTGTGGTTCCATACAAATTTTAGGATTATTTGTCCTAGTTCTGTGAAAAATGTTGTTGATGATATTTGATAGGGATTGCATTGAAACTGTAGCTTATCTGGGTAGGGTTTTTTTAAACGTTTTTTAAAACTTTTTTTGAGAGAGAGTGACAGCAAATGGGGGGTGGGTGAGAGGGGCAGAGAAAAGACAGAATCTTAAGTAGGCTCCATGCCCAGCACAGAGTCTGAAGAGGGGCCTGATTTCATGACCTGGGATCATGACCTGAGCTGAAATCAAGAGTCGCACACTTAATTGACTGAGCCAACCAGGCATCCCTAGATTGCTTTGGGTAGTATGGACATTTTAACAATACTGGTTTTTCCAGTCCATGGGCATGGAATATTTTTCCATTTGTTCTGTTATCCTGTTTGATGCTTGGTTTAGTTTCTCTTTCATTAAAAATAGATACTACATCATTAGTTAATACTGATATTGTCAGTTAAAGTTCAGGTCTCCAGTGATTTTTCTTTTTCATCAGTGTTACTGTACTTACATCACCATTCTCTTTGTTGAAAATCCCAATTCTTAATACTATCACTATCATTTGCTTTATTCTATACCACATGTGTGACTCTTGGATTCTCAATAATACTGCCACTGATATGATTATAAAACAGTTAAGGATTTTTTTGAAAGACTATTTTTCTCCTTGGTTATACCTATTTGAGTTGTATAGTTAACAATACTGTATTTTTAAAAGTCACTTGGAATAATTCCTTCATTATTATGACAACAATTGGATACCTAGTTAGCTTTGCTTCATTTCAAGATTACATTTTTTAGAAGCTTATTTTGTTTTATAATTATATAAAATTAATGGTTCCAGAGTCCAGTCTATAAACAAAGGCATAGTCAAGGAAATCTAAGTTCCACACCTGTACTCTTCTCCCTGGTTCCTTATCTCTATAGTAACTATTATAAAAATTTAAACAAAAATACATAAACAGTGCTATAATGACTAGCTTGTGCATTCATCTTTCCATGTATATATGTGTGTATATATATATTTTTTCTTTTTTGACAAGGGTGTCTTTGGATTAGATTTCTGTGAGTGGGATTTCTGGATCAAAGGGTAACTTCATAGATTTATTAGATATTGCCAAATACTCTTATATAGGACTTACATTATTTTGCATTCCCACTGGCAGTGTATGTATTCATCCCTCCAACCTTGCCAAGAGAATATACTGTCAGACTTTGAGAATCTAACAGGTAGAAAGTATCTCAGGGAGGTTTAATTTGATGGGAACTTTCTGTTCCTATCTTTAATCCATTTTTTTTTAAGAATGTGGGTCTTGGGGTGCCTGGGTGGTTCAGTGGGTTAAGCCTCTGCCTTCGGCTTGGGTCATGATCTCAGGGTCCTGGAATCAAGACCCGCATCAGGCTCTCTGCTCAGCAGGGAGCCTGCTTCCCCCTCTCTCTCTGCCTGCCTCTCTACTTGTGATCTCTGTCAAATAAATAAATAAATAAATAAATCTTAAAAAAAAAAAGAATATGGGTCTTTTTATTTAGCAGCTCTTAATATTTTAGAGATAGTAAGTTGTTTTTGTTTTTTAAGAGAGAGCACAAGCAGTGGGGGGAAGGGCAGAAGGAGAAGGAAAGAATCTTAAGCAGATTCTACACCCAGTGAGGGGCCAGATGTGGGGCTTGATTTCACTATCCTGAGATCATGACCTGAGCTGAAATCGAAAGCTGGATGCTTAACTGAGCTACCCAGGTGTCCCTAGAGATATTAAATTTTTATTCACATAAGTTGCAAATATTTTTTTCATTAGTTGTATCTTAAAAATTTGTTTAATGTGGTTTTTCTCTGTAAAATATTTTAATTTTAGGTTATTACATTTATCACTTTTCCCTTTTAACTTCTGGATTTTGAAATTTGGTGTGTTGATTTTTGTTGCCATAACCAGTTACCACAAATTTAGCACCTTAAATGAATGCCCACCTATTATTTCACTGTTCTGTGGGTTGAAGTCCATGTGCAGGGCAGCTTGGCTGGTCCCCTTTCTCAGGGCCTTACAAGACTGAAATCAAATTGCTGGCTGGGCTGGGCTGGGCTGGGCTGGACTGGTGTCTAAAGGTTCTGTGGGGAAGATTCTGTTCCAAGCTCATTCAGGTTGTTGGCTGACTTCAGTTCCTTGAGGTTGTAGCACTTAGTTCTCTCATTCCTTTCTGGTTATCAGACAGGGCCATTCCTTTGCTCCTAGAGAGGTTCCCTCTTGAGCTCTCCATGAGGATTCCTCCCGCAAGAGAAGTTCAAATTTCTTTCACACTTCAAAACTTTCCGACCTCTTTTCACTGCCGCATTTTTTTGACTCTGGTTCATTTGATAGATTGTGCCCAAATGGATAATGCAACTGTAATTACATTTTTTTAAATTAACATTTTATTCTTAGAAGATTGTACTATGAAAAAATATAGATATACAATATACAGTTTCTAAAAATCATGAAACATATTTATAAAATTGCCAATCTAAAGAATTCTGGTATAACATTTGCAAAGTCCCTTTTGCCATGTAGCACAGCATATTCATAGGTTCTGGGGATTCAGATATGGACATCTTAGAGGATCCATTTTGCCTACCACTCTTTTGGAAGTTTCCCTAATTCCAGCTTATACTGGACTTCATCCATGTTTTCTTTTTTCTAGTGCTTACAAGTTTAGACTTAAATCCTTCATCCTTCTTGAATTTACTATGGAGTGAGGAGTGAGTCCAATTTTAACAAATCCAGTATAATCATTCCACTTATTAGATTCCAGTTACCAAAAAGTTGAAGTTCATCTTTACCTCACTGATTTGAATGGCTCTTTTCATATACTAAATTTCATAGGAATTGTCTACTCTGTTCAATTAGGATACCAATATAATACTTTTAATTATAGAGTCTTTATGGTATGCTTAAATGTCTGTGGGATCATTCCCTCTTATTCTTCTTTTGCAGGATTTTCCTGGCTTTTCTTACTTACTCATCTTCCCAAAAAATTTTACAAGTAACTTGTTGATACTGGGGGGAAAAAGTCTGATGGTATTTTTATAATCATAGTGTTAAGTTTATAGGTTAACCTGGGAGAGCTGATTGGGTCAAATGTCCTTTCTGTATCTGTGGAAGTGATCATAAGGTTTTACTTCTTAGTTTTATGAATATAATAAATTAATGGGTTTCCCAACAAAACCATCCTTGCCAATAGGAATAAACCACACTTAGTCATGATTTTTTAAAATGTGCTATTAGATCCATTTGCTAATGTTTCATTTAAGAGTTGTTATAAGGATACTCATAAGGGAGAATGGTCAGAAGTAATGCCTATGATAGGTGCAGCATCAATGGTGTACTTTGAAATTTGCCTCCTTTTTAATGGCCCTGGAAAGTTTAACAGCCATTGAGATACTCTGATTTTTACATATTTGGTAGAATTTTCCTACTGGGCCGAGGTATTTTAGTGTGGGGGGAGAGCACTTTAGTTCTTCTATTTTCTTATATGGTAACTTGTCATTTAAGACTTAATGCTAGTCTGGCATATTATAGTCATCTTAAAATTATCCATTCCAATGAAGTCTTCAAATACATTCACAGAGTTCTGTAAATAGTCTCTTATGATACTTTAAATTTCTTCTGTTCTGATCATCATTCCCCATTTATCATGTCTAATTCTTTGTATTTGTGGGTCCTTTTCCCCTTGAAAAGGGGTAGCTAGTGATTTGTCTACATTGATGATCTCTTTTTTCAAATGAGCAAATTTTGGATTTATTCTGTTGCTTTTCTGTTTTCTAGCTTCAATTTCTAGAAATTAAACGCAAGAAATTCTAGCATTAATTTTTGCTTTCACTTTCATTGTCTTTCCTTTTTTTGAGGGGTAGAAGATTGCTTTGTTTTTGTTTCTTAGCTTTTAAGTTCTGCATGAGTCTTCGAATTTCATTTTTAATAGAACTTAAATGCTATAAATTTTCCTGTGTAAGTCAAATATTTTGATATATTAGATATTCATTATTTTTATTATTTTTTAAAATTTTTTAAAAAATTTATTTTCAGCATAACAGTATTCATTGTTTTTGTACCACACCCAGTGCTCCATGCAGTCTGTGCCTTATTTTTATTTTTAAGAAATTCTGCAATTTAACTTGATCTAAGAATATGCAATACTATGTTTTCAAATCTCCAGGTAACAGGACTTTTAATTAAAAAAAAAACCTCTACATCTAGTGTGAGACTTGAACTCACAATCCTGAGATCAAAACTTACACACTCTACTGATTATGCCAGTCGTGCACCCCAACAGGCCTTTTAATTTTTATTTTATTATTCATTTCTCATTTTATTCTCTGAGGTCAGAGTACATTTCCTGATATTATTTCTCTTTTCCTCAGATTAACAGGCTTATTGCAGTTTCCCTTGTATGTAGCCTAAGATAGGGCTAATTCTCCTGAATGTTTCTGTGAACATTTACCAAAAGGTAACCCTCCAGTATCAGAGTTCAGAGTTTATTATAGATCTAAAAGATCTAACTGATTATGTTGTTTAGGTCTTCTCTATCCCAATTTTTTGTCCACTTGATCTTTGTTAAATTGAAAGTATATTCTCCTTGCATTTCTTCTAATTTCTGCTTAATGATGGCTGTTGTCATATTGTTTGGAATTTTCAGAATTATTAAATCTTTGTTATGAATTGCATCTTTTAGCATTATAAAGTGTCCTTGTTTCTCTTTTTGGTCTGAATTCTACCTCATGAGTTATCAAAGTGTGTTTTATAGTGTCAACTATGATTTTTGTGGAAAAATTTTGTGATACTTCTAGGATTTTTTTAAAATCATAGTTTCAGGTATACAAAATATTGCTTTGAGAGGTCTGTTGTTGTGCTATGCTCAACACAAGTGTAGCTACCATATGTCACCATACAACACTATTACAATATGACTGATTACGTTCCCTATGTTTTACCTTTAACGCCCAAGACTTTTATTAATTCCATAACTGAAAGCCTATACCTCCCATTCCTCTTCACCCCATTCCTTTATTCCCCTCTCTTCTGGCAACCATCAGTTTGTTCTTTGTATTTATGGGTCTGTTTCTCTTTTGGCTTGTTTGTTCATCTGTCTGGCTTTTTAGATTGCACATAAACATGAAGTCATATGGTATGTCTTTCTCTGTCTGACTTATTTCACTTAACATAATACCTTCTAAGTTCAACCATGTTGTTGCAAATGGCAAGATTTCATTCTTTTTTATGGATGACTAATACTCCACTGTGTGTCTGTGTTTGTATATACATCTCATTTTCTTTATCCATTGATCCATCAATAGCACAAGTTGCTTGGTTATGTGAATGATGCTGCAGTGAACATGGAAGTGTGGATATCTCTTCAAGAGCTTGATTTCACTTCCTTTAGCTTTATACCTAGAAGTGGGATTGCTGGATGATATGGTAGTTCTATTTTTAATTTTGGGGGGAACCTTCATAGTGTTTTCATACTGGCTGCACCAGTGTACATTCTAACAGTACCCAAGGGTTTCCTTTTCTTCACATCCTCACCAACACTTGTTTTTTTTTTGTTGTCTTTTTGATAATAGTCCTTCTAACAGGTATAAGCTGATGTCTCACTGTAGTTTTATTTTGCATTGCCCTGATGATTAGTGATATTGAGCACCTTATTAGATTCTCTCCCCATTTTTAATTGGGTTGTTTAGGGTTTTTTGCTATTAAGTTGTATGAATTCTTTATATATTTTGGGTATTAACCCCTTATCTGATAAAAGATTTGCAAATATTTTCCCCCATTCTGTAAGTTGTCTTTTTATTTTGTTGATGATTTCCTTCAGTTATTTATTTTTCAAGTGCTTTCTTCTTCAAATTTTCTAGTTATTTTAAGGCATTGGATTTATTTGGTTTTGTGATATGTCTAGTTTAAGCTCCACTTCTGAAATGATTTTTCCCCTTTTATTTCTAATCATTTTCTTAGTTTTTTTTAATCTCTAAGAAATCTTGCTTCTTTAATCACCACAGTTATGAATTTCTCTAATGCTGATTTATGTTGTTCTTTCATAATTTCTATCATAATGTGTATTCATTTATTTAAGCTTACTTTAGAATATTAGGGTCAGTTTTCATGTACTTGTGGGCATGTTTTTCTAGAGTCCTCTCATTCTAGGGGAATTATCCTGCTCTTCTGTTTTTTTTAATTTTTAAAAAATTTTTCACAGTGTTCCAAGATTCATTGTTTATGCACCACACCCAGTGCTCCATGCAATACATGCCCTCCTTAATACCCACCACCAGGCTCGCCCATCTCTTGTTTTTTATAAGTAACTTTGTATGAGATTCGAATGGTAACTTTTACTGTTACTCATTTTTATGAGAAATTGGTTTTTCTACTTTTAAGAGGGCAGGAGGGGCCAAAATAACTTTTTAAAATCTTTATAAATTTGGATAATCTGGGTGTGTTATATTCATCAAGCAGTGAAAAATACAGTTTCCTATTACTGTCTATTTAGGCTGCTGTACCAGAATACCACCAATTTGGGTAGCTTATAAACAACAGGAACTTATTTATTTATTTTTATTTAAATTCAATTAGCCAACACATAATACATCATTAGTTTCAGAGGTACTGTTCAGTAATTTATTAGTTGTGTAGAACATCCAGTGCTCATCACATCACATGCCCTACTTGGAACTTATTTAACATTTTTTTCTCCATGTTTGCACAGTGCATAACTTACATAATATTGAAGATGAAGATGTTAATATTTATTTTAAACAAGATTTTTTTTAAAATCCCAGTGACACGTTTTCCCTTTGAAGCACAAAAATAAGTTCATAAAACAAGAATCAAAATAACCTACTTAAACAAGGGTTGCTAAACACGACAAGGCTACATCCAGCCTGATGCCTGTTTTTCTGCAACCTGTAAGCTAGGAATGATTTTTATATTTGTAATGGTTGGAAAAAAATCAAAAGAAAAATAATGTTTTATGACAAGTGAAATTTATATAAAATTTATATTTCAGTGCCCACAAGTTTTATCGGAACTCAGCCTTGATCATTCATTTATATATTATCTATGGCTGCTTTTGCTCAATGGTAGAGTTGAGTAGCTGTGACAGAAACTGTGGCCCAAATATCTAAACTATTTACCGTATAGCCCTTTACAGAACAAAACAAGATAGAGTATCTCATTAACCTGGAAGAGCTGGGTCCATTAGAATCTTAGATTTTAGATCATCTCTTCAAATTTATTTTGGTTCTATCAGAGTGATCAATAAAACAACTGGTTTGATCCTCAGTTCGAATTTTTCATTTTCATTCACGACTTTGGTAGGACCAACAAATAAAGTATTTTTGAAATATTTTTCTTTCTTCCCTACTAAAACCTTACCTCATAGCTGTCACCCTGGAGTAAAAGGGAAGACTAACATATCATTTTGTGCTGGGCCACATAATTAATGGACCAGTGCACACATTGATGGGTTTAGATGAAAAGTGACTGAAATCTGAACTGTTAGCTTTCCCTTTCTTGTTACTTCAAAACTAGTTTGGGCTTTAAACATCAACTTACAGGTGTTTATCTTTTCTTACTTGTCAGATAAATAGGCTTCCTGAGACATAGTTGTGTGGTTTGTCCTTCGCAAAAAGAAAAGCCCAGTAATCCTACAGTTGAATCCATAGACAAAGACTAAACTACCTAATATCCCTTAAGGTTTCCTCCATCCATTGACATATCCTTCATATCCATTCAGATATGAAAAATTAGAAGTGTCACTATTGAATATTAAGTTACTTAGCAATCTAAAGTATTATAGTAAAGATTGGAAGATCTTTGCCTCATAGTTTAAGTACTGACCAGAATTCAATTTGGTAATTTGTGGTAAAAGACTAAAACCTTAATAATACCTAAAAGCTAGACATCTGAATTACTACATTATTGAAATTTAGACCACAAAAGTTATTTTGTTGCAAGTAAGGTTTTTGGTCAGGGAAGGAGGGGTTATGAGGAATTTTCCTGGACTATACTGTACTCTACAATTTGAATTTTTTCAATAGTTCAGATTTTATTAAGACTAGTTAAGATTAAATTATCTAACATTCAGTAGTAAATGTTTAGAATATTATCAGTAAGAACCCAATAAACTGTAATACTGGTTTTATCCTTTATTTCAGTTCAGAATTACAGTTAGGAAAGTATAATGTCAATGTATATTTTTTATGCATCTATTTTAATGTTTTAAAGTTAGGCATTTCTAATAAAATACAATATGCTTTAAAACAGACTTTTTCACCATAGGTCTCCAGTGAAGCTTCTGCTGTTGATAGCAATTTCAATTCAGTATATATAGTAATGGTTTAAAATACTGGTTAAAAACCTGCCAACAATTAATAACATCATTTTCTTTGTCCTCAGTCTGAAATAGTTGAACTATAATGACGGGTGAATTTGCTAATTGTAATGTTTAAATGTATAATTAATATATATACATATATACACACACACACATATATATATGTCACACCATATATATGGTGTGATAAATCTTCTTTGCATTGCTCTTTTGCTGTTTGGGTTTATTATTTCATTTTCTTTTTCCAGATGGATGCTTTTATGAGCCAAACATAAGAGCAGTTTCTGAATTTACCTTTAGGCATTAAGACAAAAGAAGTAGGGGTATTATAACCCAACTTGTTTAAAACATCACTATGCTACTTTGAATGACAGTTTACAATTTACAAGTAGGGTGTGGCTAATAAAGTCACTGAAGCAGACATAAGCATAGGTTTCTTTTATACACACTCCTGGCCTGTCAGTTACATCTCCCAAATGCTTTGTTGCACAGGCATGCCAATAACTAAAACCACATTTTATCATTCTTGTACCCAAAGGCTTTTAAAGGCCATACAACCATATTAGTGTTTGAAAATTCAGATTAAAGTTGAAGTCCTCAAGCAGAGATTTCTTTTCCATATAAAAGAATAAAATTTCCTTGCAACTGATATAATGTATCATAGGAATGATGAAAATTCTAACTGAACAAAATTGTTAAAACTTTGGCTTTAAAGTACTTGTTCTGCCTTGTTTGAAACATTTTTTATATATTAACTTTTACACATCTAGAAGATGTTAATACAGATGACTTAAATATGTATGTATATTATCTTCAGTGGTTTAATGTGTATTTTATGCATATTAAGGTACAGTAAAAACAAACAGCAACAACAACAAAAAACCCTATGGCTATGCTGAGTGCATCCCCTTTCCCCGCTGCCCTAAACATGGCATCCTCAGTAATTTTTTTCTTAATTATTTAAGTATTATTTGTATGTATTTTAACTTTTGTGTGGTAATCTGGTACATAAATTTAACTCTAAGGCATTAGAGGTTAAGGTTTGGGTGGTAGAAGCAGAGTTTAAGCCAATAAATTTTAAGCACTTTCTAGTTTTAGAAAATTGGTTCCCACAATAGCAGACTTCAGCATTGGATATGAGGTTGTTACGAGTTTGTTACTTCTTTTATTTATTTTTTTTTTTTAAAGATTTTGCTTACTTATTTGACAGAGATCACAAGTAGCCAAAGAGGTAGGCAGAGAGAGAGGAGGAAGCATGCTCCTTACTGTGCAGAGAGCCCGATGCAGGGCTTGATCCCAGGGCCCTGAGATCATGACCTGAGCCGAAGGCAGAGGCTTAACCAATTGAGTCACCCAGGCACCCCACAAGTTTGTTACTTCTTGTGTGTGCTTGTACTTCTTGTGTATGCTCTGTCGTTGGAGCATGGGGTGATAAAGTAACTTGAGAGAGGCAGGATACAGCAGGAAGAGTAAGTGAATCTGACTGAACATGTACAACCCTAAGCTATATGTGAGGTATTTGGTTACAACTATGACTGTGAAAGGCTCAAGGAAACTTTTAGCTAAAATGGGTAGTATGGATGTGTTCTGGAGTAAAATGGTGTTTCCAGCTTTGATTATGTCTCCTGATGACTCTTGTCTATTGCTTGCTACATAAGAATATTTTCTGTAAGTCTTTTTAGGTTTCTTAGTGTGAAGTCCTTTCCTAAACCTGTGATTTGTGAGGCTTTGTGGAATTATCCAGAGGTAGAGAAAACACATACACACACACACACACACAGGCTAGTATTTTTTTGGATTAGTTTTCCTGTTTTCTTTGGGTAATTCCAGTAGTGGAGTTATTAGATCATATGGTATTTCTGCTTTTAAGTTCTTGAGGAAACTCCATATTGTTTTTCACAGTGGCTGAACCAAGTTACATTTTTACCAACAGCACCTGAGGGTTCCTTTTCCACCACATCCTCACCAACACTTGTTGTTTCTTGTCTTTTTATTTTAGCCATTCTGACAGATGTCAGGTGATGCATCTCATTGTGGTTTTGATTTGCATGTCCTTGATGATGTGATGTTGAGCAGCTTTTCATGTGTCTGTTGGCTCTATGTCTTCTTTTGGAAAATGTCCTTTTTAAAATCAGATTGTGGATTTTTTTTGGTGTTTTATAAGTTCTCTATATTTTAGATATTCACCCCTTTTTGTATTTATCAGTCGAAGACATCTTTTTTTAATTTAAAATTTTTTTTCTTTTAATTTTTTTCTTTTTTATGAACATATAATGTATTTTTATCCCCAGGGGTACAGGTCTGTGAATCGCCAGGTTTACACACTTCACAGCACTCACCATAGCATATACCCTTCCCAATGCTGAAGACCTCTTCTATTCAGTAGGCTGCCTTGTTTTTTGGTGGTTTCCTTCATTGTACCAAAAGCTTTTTATTCTGATGTAGCATTATCTTCCACAGCCAAGATATGGAATCAATCTAGGTGTCCATCAATAAACAAATGGATAAGGAAGATGTGATGTATACACACACACGCGCATACACGCATACACACATACATATAATGGAATATTACACAGCCATCAAAGGATGAGATCATGCCAACACTGATAAACCTAGAGGGTGTTATGCTAAGTGAAAAAAGTCAGAGAAAGACAAATACCATATGACTTAACTCACATGTGGACTCTAAAAAAAAAACCGAATAAACAGACAACAAGCAGAATCAGACCTATAAATACAGAGAATAAACTGATGGTTGCCAGAGGAGAGAGGTTGGCAAGATGGGAAAAATGAGTAAAAAAGAGTGGGATATAAAGGCTTCCAGTTATAGAATGAGTAAGTCACAGGAATAAAAGAAACAGCATAAGAAATATAGTCAGTGGTATTGGAATAGCCTTGTATGGGTGACAGATGGTGGCTACACTTGGGGTGAGCACAGCACAATGTAAAACTTGTAGAATCACTATGTTGTACACGTGAATTGAATGTAACATTGTATGTCAGTGTATATGCAAATAATTTTTTAAAAAGGTGAAAAAACCAGACATGGAAGTCGGAATTACTATGCAGTGACATTGCAGTATGTTATTATTTACTGGCATAGCAACCCTCTAGTGCAGAGCTTATGTTTGAGATTATTTTTTTTAGATATGTAGAACTAGATATACTGCCACATGGCTTCCCCATCTTCTGGCCTGTATCCCTTATCTTTAGGGATTCAACTCTAATAAAACATTCTTGATTAGGTTAGGTATTGCTATATGTCGGTGTCCTTTTTTTTCCTCCCAGTTGTCTTTGTTAATTAAAATTATGTGGAGAATTTAGAACTAGAACTCAGGCAAAGTCTTAACACTTTTTCGAGAAGGTTCATTAAACAGAGCAATAAGATTAGAAAAATAGGCTGTGCAAGTAACCTGTGAATCCCAGAAAAGTGAAACTACCTTTGAGGAGGGAGTGTGGGTTGTGCCACTCTGGGTTAGAGCCTTTCCCATAGTTAGAACATTGCTGAGGATAGTCACCTCTGGGGTCTCCAAAGGTACATCCTTAGGGATTGGTCCAGTCACTTCATCTTTGCCTAAGCAGAGACTCAGATAAAATTGAAAGCTAAAGATAAGAATAAACATTTAACACATACACACATACACACACACACACACAAATGCATGCACACACATGCACATAGTTGGGTGCACACACATGATTACTCCTAGTATAAAAGATCAAACTTCAAAATTAAGTATCTGGCTGAAGCACCACAGTGGGCTTAAGGACATCACAGATTACTTTTAGCTTAAGAGTTTCTGGAAGGCTTTTCTGCTTACACTTCTCTCCTGTAAGTACAACTTCTTTAAGACACAGACCTCACACTGAAGAGTGCTGGCACAATAGGAGTTCCTTCATGCCCCGCCCCTTCCTTTTTTTCTTTTTTTTAACAAGACATTAGAAAAAACTGAAGATCTCATGAGCCATTGATCAGGAATGTAGGAACAGAAGCATCTGGCTTGGATAATTACATTGTTTGCCATGCTAAGTACTGAGTCCTTCACTTACAGTTCTAGTGACAGGTAAGTCCTTTATTTTCTTGGTTTGTTAACTATGTTTAAGGCTCTGCCTAGAGGTGAAGCTTGCAGTAGTTGAGTCAACAATACAACACTGAATTTATAGCTGTTAAATTTACAGTGATTCTAAGCACAGATATTAGCAATTTAATATTTCATTATGTCTTTTAGTCTAGAAGTATCACAAAAATATTTTAAAAATTATAACTGCACTGTTTTATTAAAATTATGTATGTGTGTTATATATACATGTCATCACTTATGAGTTTGATTTTGGCAGTTTTTAAATTTATTTCTATTTATTTTTATTGAGAGAGAGCACAAGCAGGGGGAGGGGAAGCAGGAGAGGGAGAAGCAGACTCCTTGCTGAGCAGGGAGCCCAGTGCAGGCTCCATCCAAGGACTCCAGGGCCACGACCCGAGCAGGAGTCAGATGCTTACCCAACTGAGCCATCGAGGTTGCCCCTCAACAGTTTGTTTTAAAAAGTGGAAGAAGTCTATCAAGGTTAAGAACAACTGATCTAACCTATAAAGCCTAAGAAAAAAATGGGGAAGTGGCCCCCAACAAAGCAGTTTTCTATACAGACAATATAAAATGGATATATTCTTTAACTACTTTAGTCTCTCATTAAAGAAAAGTGAAAAATGACTATCAGTTTTAAATAAATATAAATAAGTCTAAATATAGGAAACCTTAAGTCTTTAAACTAGGAATTCCTGTTTAAGGGAAACAACCCATCTTCCACTGATAGTGCTCATGAATTCTGTTCATACCTGAATGTTGGGGTTATTTTGACTAAATTGTTCAAATGCATTTGTGATTGCTAAGAAAATTTCTGAGAGAATAATGATAATCAGCAAAGACTCATATTCTCCATTAACCCAGTGGTATTATCAGAGAACATTTTACTACCCATCTATGTGAGTTTCACTAGACAGCAGATGTCTGATTTTGAAAATCTAGGTAGCACTCACAAACCTGGTTATGTAAAGAAAAGATAGTATTGCTACAGTTATTTGAAGGCTCCTTGGAAGAGAGAAGCTGAACAATAATAGTATAGTTTCTCCTTTCCTATAGCATTTATAAGAGCTCCATTCTAGGGAGTCAGTGGGCAAGGTTTAAGTGAATTTTGCAACAGCTTCACACAGGGTAATTTGTTTTATTTTTCAAAATTTTATTTAAATTCTAGTCAGTTAACATATAATGTAATACTGTTTTTAGGAGTAGAATTTATTAATTCATCACTTACATATAACACCCAGTGCTCAACATGACAAGTGCCCTCCTTGATACCCATCTCCCATCTAGCCCATCCCCACCCTCCTCCCTCCATCAACCCTTAGTTTGTTCTCTATCGTTAAGAGTCCTTTATGGTTTGTTTCCCTCTCTCTCTCTTTTTTCCCCCTTCCCATATGTCCATCTGTTTTGTTTCTTAAATTCCACATATGAATGAGATCATACAGTATTTGTCTTTCTCTGATTTATTTCACTTAGCATCATAGCCTGTAGCTCCATTCACATTATTGTAAATGGCAAGATTTTATTCTTCTTTATGGCTGTGTAATATTGTGTTACACACACACACACACACACACACACACACACACAGTCTTCTTTATTGATTCATCATGGATGGACATTTGGGCTCTTCCATAGTTTAGCTATTGTTTATAATGCTGCTATAAACATCAGGGTACATGTACTCCTTTGAATCTGTATTTTTATATCCTTTGGGTAAATACCTAGTAGTACAGTTGTTCAATTGTAGCCTAGTTCTATTTTTAACTTTTTGAGGAACCTCCATACTGTCTTCCAGAGCGGCTTCACCAGTTTGCATTCCGAGCAACAGTGCAAGAGGGTTCCCTTTTCTTTGCATCCTTGCCAGCACTTGTTGTTTCATGAGTTCTTAATTTTAGCCATTCTGACAGGTATCTCATTAGGGTGGTGTCTCATTGTGGTTTTGATTTTTTTTGCCCTGATGATGAGTGATGTTGAGCATCTTTTCATGCCTCAATTAGCCATCTGTATGTCTTCTTTAGAAAAAAGTCTTCTGCCCATTTCTTAACTGGATTATTTATTTTTTAGGTATTGAGTTTTTAAGTTCTTTATAGATTTTAGATACTAACCCTTTATCTGTTATGTCATTTGCAGATATCTTCTCTCATTCTGTTGGTTGCCTTTAGTTTTGTTGCCTTTGCTGTGCAGAAGCTTTTTATCTTGATGAAGTCCCAATTGTTCATTTTTGCTTTTTTTCCCCTTACCTTTGGAGACATGTCTAGTAAGAAGTTGGTATAGCCAAGGTCAAAGAGGTTGCCACCTGTGTTCTCCTCTAGGATTTTGATGGTTTGCTGTCTCATATTTAGGGTTTTCAACCATTTTTAGTTTATTTTTGTGTATGCTGTAAGAAAGTGGTCCTCATTCTTTTGCATGTTGTTGTCCAGTTTTCCCAACACCATTTGTAGAAGAGACTGTCTTTTTATCTTTGCATAGTCTTTCCTGCTTTGTCAGAGATTAGTTGGCTATATAGTTGTAGGTCCATTTCTAGGTGTTCTATACTGTACCATTAATCTATGTGTTTTTGTGCCACTACCATACTGTCTTGATGATTACAGCTTTGTAATATAATTTGAAGTCTTGAAACATGATGCCTCCAGCTTTGCTTTTCTTTTTAAATATTGCTTTGGCTATAAGGGGTCTTTTGTGGTTCCATACAAATTTTAGGATTCTTCATTCCAGCTCTGTGAAAAGTGCTGTTGGTATTTTGATAGGGACTGCTTTAAATGTGTAGATTGCTTTGGGTAGTATAGACATTTTAACAATATTCTTCCAATCCATGAGCATGGAATGTTTTTCCATTTCTTTGTGTCCTCTTCAGTTTCTTTCATAGGTGTTCTATAGTTTTCAGAGTACAGATCTCTTACCTCTTCGGTTAGGTTTATTCTTAGATATCTTATGGGTTTTGGTGTAATTGTAAGTGGGATTGATTCCTTTATTTCTCTTTCTGCTATTTCATTAGTGGTTGCATAGAAATGTAACAGATTTCTGTACATTGATTTTATATCTTGCATCTTCACTGAATTTCTTGTATTAGTTGTAGCAATTTTTTGGTAGAGTCTTTTGGGTTTTCCACATAGAGTGTCATGTCATCTGTGAAGAGTGAAAGTTTGATTTCTTCCTTGCCAATTTGGATGCCTTTCATTTTTTTGCTGTCTGATTGCTGAGGTTAAGACTTCCAGTACTATGTTAAATAATAATGGTGAGGGGTGCCTGCATGGCTCAGTCACTTAAGCATCTGCCTTTGGCTCAGGTTTTGATCCCAGAATCCTGGGACCTAGTCATACATCGGGCTGCTTGTTCAGTGGGAAGCCTGCTGCTCCCCCTGCTTCTGCTCTCTCTTCTTTCTCTCTTTGACAAGTAAATAAATAAAATCTTTTAAAAAACAATAATGGTGAGAATGGACATCCCCATCTTGTTCTTGAGCATAGAGGAAAACATCTCAGTTTTTCCCCATTGAGGAGGATATTAGCTGTGGGTCTTTCATATATGACCTTTATGATGTTGAGGTATGTTTTACCTATACATACTTCTTTGAGAGTTTTTATCAAGACATAAGGTAATTTGGGCAGTGGGGAGCATGTATTGGGGAGCCCAGGATGTTAGTACCTTTGTAGATGTTACAGGTCTTTACTATTTGAGCAATTTTGAAATCTCTTGCCTGGAAATTATGTACTGATTGACAGTGTTTCTGGAGCCAAGTAAGAAAAGACCACCAGGGATCTTAGCATTTTTTTTTTTTAAGATTTTATTTATTTATTTGACAGACAGAGATCACAAGTAGGCAGAGGAGCTGGCTGAGAGAGAGGAGGAAGCAGGCTCCCCACTGAGCAGAGAGCCCGATGCGGGGCTCGATCCCAGAACCCTGGAATCATGACCCGAGCCGAAGGCAGAGGCTTTAACCCACTGAGCCACCCAGGCGCCCCAATCTTAGCATTTCTTAGTTGCATAACATAACTTAATCCCTGTTTGTAGTATGGTACCCACCCTGGGGTCTCATTCTCTTTTACAGTCTCCAGAGAAACCCCTAGAAAATAAACCTCTACTTTCCTACCTGGGTGGAGAAGTTCAATCATCTTATGGAATGGGGATCAAACTACTTCTTCAGGAGTTTTCCCCTGTTTGTCCTTTTTATCCCCTCTTTCTACCCTGACATCATAGTTACCTGTTACTGCCATTTCTTTTAGTGTTTTGAGTAATCTCCCTTATCATTTGAGAGTTTTAGTGAGTAAATAATTGATCTTGTGAGGTTTGAAGGTATTGATTCACTGTTGTCTTGCTTCCAGTGCTGCTGTTAAAAATTCAGATTAGGTCTTATCCTTTGGATTTATATAATTTGGCTTGGTTCTCAGTCTTTTGCAGGCTAGGTTCTTTCATCAGTTTGTCAGTTATCCACTCTTTACTTCTCTTCCTCCTCACTGTAGTTTTGGGAGACAGCAAAATGGATGAGTATAGCCTGCCATTTTTGAGGAGCTTAAGAAAAATTCTTAAGTGAGTTCACTCATAGCTCTGGCTCCCTTGCCTTCTCACTGAAGAAAGGACTTTCAGAATTTCAGAAAAAACAGCTATTTTTAAGTGTAAAGAGTAGTCTAAAACTAGAAGATAAAAATTTTTAAATAATGCCACAACTCAGAACACTTTCACATCCTCTCAAATCAGTTTTCAAGTAAGTCTCTGTATTTCTTCTATAACATTTTGTGTTGCTTAGTAATATTAAAATTTTCTCCTTTGGAAAAAAGCCTTTGTTTCAGAATGCCATATAAATAGTCAAAGGAATGCATAGTGGAGATTCCTTTATTCTGCCTTCTAGTCTTTTATTAGTAGCCACATCTGAACTTCATGTACTTGCCCAGAGATCTATACTATGGAGGCCTGTCAGATAATGACCAGAATTTTACCACAATCTACAAATAAGAATCATGTTTAGTGGATATATGGTATGCTTTGACAGCAGTAAATTATACAGGTTTTAAAAATATAATTTTCCTTGAGAAGTTAAGCTGAAATTTTTTTTAATTTCAAAAATAATTCCTGCTCTAAGATATTTTTGCTGTGATTGCTTTCTGATTATTTCTAATATTATTGTGAAGGGTACCAATACCACCTTGCTCTCCCAGTTTGGTAGGTAGGAAAACTAAGGCATACAATATTGATTTTTTGGGGTATATATTAATTTTTAGGAGATATGCTCATATAATGAAGTTTCATAATACTTAATGTATTATTATTGTATTATTAAGAGCAAGGTAAAAAAAAAATCACTTTCTTGACCTCTCTCCTGCTGCCTCCAAGCAATAAGTAACATGGGGAATACAAAATGAGAGATAAATTTTTTTCATATTTCATAGGGAAATAACTAGACATACTAATGCAGTGGGTGCTTATATTGTACCTTTGTGAGCCACAACGCATATGGCTGAAATAGATGTATCAGTTACAAATGTCCAAGAATACGGTTTTCCTGTACATTGTCACAGAACTTCTTTGGAAAGTTGCCTATGACTCTTCTGGTACATTTTGTGTATTTAGAAAAAGGTAATCATTTGGCCATGTTTTATTTTTTGTTAATTCCAAAACAGATGCAAAAAAGTCCCTATCAAAACTGATTTTAATATCACCGATTCAAAAGAATAGTCAAGAGGATAATTAACATGAGCAATCAAGTAACAAAAAGACTAAATTCTAATACCACTGGCTCTCCCCCCTGGCTTGTGCTCTCTCTCTCTCTTGCTCATTCTCTCTCTCAAATAAATAAAAATAAAATCCTAAAAAAAAAAAAAAAAGAATGTTATGCGTATAGATTCATATAGAACAGGACCTTTTGAGATTGCCTTTTTTCATTAAACCTAACACCTTTGAGGTCCATCCTAGTTGTTCCATGTATCAGTAGTTGATTTTTTTTTTTTTTTGGCTTAGTGGGGTTTCATGATTTGTATGTGCCACAGTTTAATTATTCACCGTATTAGTTTCCAGTTTTTGGCTACTGCAAATAAAATTGCTGTGAACAACTGTGTATAGATTTTGTGTGGATAGTTGCTAGATCATTGGTCAGTGTATGTTTAGTTTTGTTAGAAACTGTCCAACTGTTTTCCTGAAGGGGAATACCATTTTACATTCTCATAAACAATGTATAAGAGATCTAATTCATCTGTATCATTGCCAGCATTTTTTATATTTTTATTTTAGTTGTTCTAATGGGTGTTTGATCGTATCTCATGATGGTCTCAGTTTACATTTCCAGAAGTTAGTGATGTTGAATATCTTTTCATATGCTTATTTGCTAGTCTATATCCTCTTTTTAAATTTAAAAAAAAAAGGTTTTATTTAATAATTATTATTTTAGAGAGAGTGAGCAGGAGGAGGGGCAAAGAGAGAGAGGGACAAGCTGACTCTGCGCTGAGCAGAGAGTCCTATGTAGGGCTTGATCCCACAACCCTGAGATCCTGACCTGAGCCAAAACCAAGAGTCAGATGCTTAAAAGACTGAGCCACTCAGGTGCCCCACTATATCCTTTTAAGTGAAATGCATCTTCATGTGTTTTGCCTAATTTGTAATTGGATTGTTTATTTTTTTACTGTTGAGTTTTGAGATTTCTTTATATATACTAGATATGAGCCCTTTTTAGATAATATGGTTTGCAAATATATTCTTCTAGTCTATAGTATATCATACTCTTGAGAGGGCCTTTCATGGAGCAAAAGCTTTTAATTTTGAGTAAGTCCAGTTTCTCAATTTTTTTCTTTAATGGATTATTTTTGGTGTTATATCTAAGAATCTTTACCAAGCCCTAGGTCTCCAATTTTTCTTCTGTCTTACCTTTTAAAAGTTTTATTGTTTTATATTTTATAATTTGCATATGATCCATTTTTTTTTAAATAAGGTGTGAGGTTTAGATTGAGACACCCCTCCGCCTATGACTATCACCAGTTGTTCAAAAGATGTCCTTCCTCCAATGAATTGTTTTTGCACCCTTGTCAAATGTCATTTGAGCATAGTTGTACGGGTCAATTTCTGGGTCCCCTGTTCTGATTCTTTGATCTGTGTGTCTATTCTTCTATCAATATCACAATCTTTTTTTTTTTTTTAAGATTTATTTATTTGACAGACAGAGATCACAAGTAGGCGGAGAGGCAGGCAGAGAGAGAAAGAAGGGGAAGCAGGCTCCCCACTGCCCAGAGAGCCCGATGCGGGGCTCGACCCCAGGACCCTGAGACCATGACCTGAGCTGAAGGCAGAGGCTTTAACCCACTGAGCCACCCAGGTGCCCCTCAATATCACAATCTTGATTACTTGATAAGACATCTTGAAAATTGGTATACTACCACTTCCCTCTATACGCTTTTCTTTTTCAAAATTATTTTCACTCTTCCAGATAAATTTTATAATGATTTTGCCTATATCTACCATTAATCTTGCTGAGATTGTGGTAAGAATTGGGTTAAACTGGTATATCAATTTGGGGAGAAATTACTTCTTTCTGATGTTGTCTTTCAATCAATGAACACTTTATGTCTCTACATTGACTTAAATATTTGATTTTTTTCATCATTGTGTTGTACTTTTTAGCAGAAAGTCTTGAAAATGTTTGTCAGCTGAGTATTTTGTTGTCTTGAGCAACTGTATATGGTGTTATATTTTTAATTTTGGTGTCTATGTGTTCATTCCTGTTTATCGAAATACACCTGAATTTTCAAATTTGCTCTCTTAATCCTGCGACCTGCTGAGCTCATTTATTAGTTTTAGGAGGTTTTTCAAGATTTCTTGAGTTTTCTACATAGTCCATCATGTCATTAGTAAACTGACAGTTTTCAGTTTTTTCTGTTTTCCATCTGTATGCCTTTTATTTCCTTTTCTTACCTGCTGTACTAGCTAGAACTTTAAGTACTTTGTTGAATATCAGTAGTGAGAGTAGGTATCTTCGCTTCCTTCCCCATCCAGGGAGAAAACATTCAGTCTTTGATCATTAATTGTAATGCTTAAAATAGAGGCTCTTTTATCAAGTTAGAGAAGTCCCTCTCTTCTGACTTTCCCAAGAGTTTTTATGATGAATGGTGCTTAATTTGTCAGATGCTTTCTCTGTCTTATTATGATCATATGAGTCTTCTTTAGTTTCTTCATATGGTGGACTACATTGAGTTTCAAATATCATATCAGTCTTTCATGCCTAGGGTACTCCACTTGACCACACAGTGTAATTTTTTTTAACATATTGTTGAATTCATTTTGTTGATTTTTTAAAAAGATTTTATTTATTTATTTGACAGAGATCATAAGCAGGCAGAGAGGCAGAGAGAGGAGGGAGCAGGCTCCCTGCCGAGCAGAGAGTCCAATGCAGGGCTCGATCCCAGGACCCTGGGATCATGACCTGAGCCGCAGGAAGAGGCTTTAACCCACTGAGCCGCCCAGGCGCCCCAATATTTTGTTAAGGATTTTATTCATTTACATTCACGAGGACTACTGATATGTAGATTTTTTGTTTTGTTTTTGTTTTTGTACTCCGTTTTCCTGGCTTTGGTATCAGGGTAATACTGGCTTCATAAAACGAGTGGGAGCATTTTCTCTTCTTTGTTTTCTAGAAAAGACTGTGTAGAATTGGTGTTAATTCTTCTTTAAAAGTTTGGTAGACTCCAGGAGTGCCTGAGTGGCTTAGTTAAGCTTCTGACTCTTGATTTTGGCTCAGGTCATGATTTCAGGGTGGTGAGATTGAGCTCCGTTGTTGGGCTCCATGCTTAGTGTGGAGCCTGTTTAAGATTCCATCTTTCCCTCTCTTTCTGCCCTCCACCCCCTCACTTGTACTCTCGCTTGCTTACTCCCTTCCTCTCCACCAAAAAAAGTTTGGTAGACTCCAGTGTGTGCCACCTGGGCCTGGAGTTCCCAAATTATGAATTTTATTTCTTTAATATTATGAGATTATTTGAATTATCCGTTTCATATTGGGTGAGTTTGGGTAGTTTATACTTTTTGAAGACTTGGTCTATTTTCATCTAAGCTGTCAAATTTAGTTCTGGAGAGTTCAAATTTAGTTATTTGTAGTATTCCTTTATGAGCCATTTCATGTCTACAAGGTATGTGGCAAAATTTCTTTTTTCAAAGTTGATAGTAGCATGGTGAATCTTCTCTTTTTGTTTTTTTTGGTCAGTCTTATTAGAAGTTTTTAACTCACTGGTTTTTTCAAAGAACCAGCCTTAGTTTCTCTGCTGTTTTCTGTTTTCAGTTTATTGATTTCTGCTCTTCTTCTTACTTCTTTCCAGCTTACTTTGGATTTATTTTGCTCTTCTTTTCCTAGTTTCTTGTGAGAATGTAGATTATTAGCTTGAGACTTTTAATCTTTTTGAATGTAAGTGTTCAATTCTATATATTTGCCTCTTGATATATTTTTAGCTGTGTCCCACAAATTTCATTGTCATAGTTTCATTTTTATTCAGTTCAGTGTAATTTTTAATTTCCCCTGATACTTCTCTTTTGTGACCCATGGATTATTTAGAAGGGTATTGTTTGGTTTCCAAGTGTTCAAGGGATTTTCCTGTTATATTTAGATTTTCTTATCATTTACTGACTTCTTTGATTCCACTAAATGCAGAGAATACATGCTCTATGATTTAAATTCTTTTAAGTTTATTGAGGTTTCTTAGTTGAGGATATGGTCTATCTTATATATGTCTTATGAGCAACTGAGAAGAATATTCTAATGTTGGGTAATTGGTGATGTGGTTGAGTTCTTCTATGTCCTTGCTGATTTTCTGTCTAGTTGTACTATCAAGTATTTAGAGTCTCTAACAATTGTGGGCTTCTCTAATTCTTTGTTCAATTCTGTCATTTTAACTTTACTTATTTGGCAGTTCTGTTTTGTAGTATATACACTTTTAGACTTATTAGTATGGCATCTTGGTGGGTTGCTCTTTTAGATTATGTAATGTCTCTAGTAATTTGCTCTGAAGTCTACTTTATCTGATATTAATAGAGCCACTTTTGATTTTTTTTGACTAATAATGTTTGGATGATACATCTTTTTCCATTTTTATACTAAACTAACTGTTATTATTGTTGAACAAAATAAATGAGTTTCTGGTAAACAGAATATATATAAGGTCTTTTTTTTTTAAACTACTGTACAGATCTGTTTAACTGATATACTTAGACCCTGACATTTAATTATTGCTATATTATGGCTTAAGTATGTTATTTTTTATTCTCTCTCCCTTTTCTTAATGAGACACAATTGACATATAACATTGATTTAGTTTAGGTATTCAACATAATGATTTGATATATATAAATATTGTGAAATGATTACCAAATAAGATTAGTAAACATCACCACACAATTTTTTTCTTATGATGAGAACTGATAAGATTTAGTCACTCTGTTTTAAATATAAAACACAGTATAGTTAAATATAGTCACCATGCTTTATGTTACATCTCCAGGATTTATTATTATTATTATTTTTAATAACTGGAAGTTTGTACTTTTGACCACCTTCAGCAATTTGGCCCACCTCTCGCCTGTGGTAACCACCAGTCTTTTCCCTGAGAATCATTTTTCTTAGAGTCCACATATATGTGAGACGATGTGGTATTTGTCTTTTACTGTCTGACTTATTTCACTTAGATGGACTTGAGGGCATTGTTATGTTGTTGCAAATGGCAAGATATCCTTTATGTTTATGGATGAATAACATTCCACTGTAAAGGTTTCCACATTTTCTTTATCCATTCATTCATCAATATACAACAACTTTGGTTGTTTCCTTATCTTGGCTACTATAATGCTGCAGTAAGCATGAGGGTGCAGGTATCTTTTCAAGTAAGTATCTTTGTTTCCTTCAGATAAATACTGATAAGTAGAATTGCTGGATTAGAGAGTAGTTCTATTTTAATTTTTTTCAGGAAATTCCTTGCTGTTTTCCATGGTGGTTGCACCAATTCACATTCCCACTAACCATGTACAAGGGTTCCCTTTTCTCTGTATTCACACCAACACTTATATTTCTTGTCTTTTTGATAATAGCCATTCTCACAAGTGTGAGATACTTCATTGTAGATATTTCATTGTAGTTTCGATTTGCATTTCCCTGATGATTAAAGGTGTTGCGTACCTTCTCACGTACCTGTTAGCCCTCTGTGTGTTGTCTTTGGAAAATGTCTTCAGATCTTCTGCCTATTTTTAAATCAGATTGTTTATTACATTTTATAAGTTCTTTATGTATTTTGGACATTAAGTCCTTATCAGATATATTATTTGCAAATTTTCTCTCATTCCATAGGTAGCCTTTTCATTTTGTTGATGGTTTCTTTTTAGTTTGATGTAGCCCTCTGTATTTATTCTTGCTTTTATTCCTTTTGCTTTTGGTGTCACATCCAAAGAAATCTTTGCCATCATTGATGTCAAGAAGCTTACCAGCTGTTTTCTTTTAAGTTTTATGGTTTCAGGTCATTATGTTCAAGACTTAAATCCATTTTGAGTTAATTTTTGTGTATGGGGTAAGATTATGGTACAGTTTTGTTTTTTTTTTAAAGACTGATTTATTTATTTGAGAGGGAGTGAGGGAGGGGCAGAGGGAGAATCTGTCACGCAGACTCCCCGCTGAGTGCAGAGTCCAATGTGGGGCCCGATCACAGGACCCTGAGATCATAACCTCAGCCAAAATTAAGAATCAGATGCTAAACCGACTGAGCCACCCAGGTGCCCCTAGTTTTGTTTTTTTTTTGCATATGTCTGTCCCAGCACCTCTTACTGAAGGGATGATTCTTTTCTCCAATGAGTATTCTCAACTCCCTTGTCAAATATACTTGATGTATATGCATGAATTTATTTCTAGGCTCTATATTCTCTTCCATTGATCTGTGTCTGCAATATAATGATTCAATGCAATCCCTATCAAAATTCCAATGGCATGTTCCATAGAACTACAACAAATAATCCTAAGATTTGTATGGAACCAGAAAAGATCGCCAATAGCCAAAGTAATGTTGAAAAAGAACAAAGTTGGAGGTATCACAATCCCAGATTTTTAGATACACTATAAAGCTGTAGGAATCAAAACCATATGGTACTGGCACAACACACACACAAAGATCCGTGGAACAGAATAGAGAACTGAGAAACCCACGCTTATATAGTTAATATTTAACAAAAGAGGCAAGAATATATAATGGTTAAAAGACAGTCTTTTCAACAAATTGTGTTGGGAAAACTGGATAACTACATGCAAAAAGAATTAAACTTATCACTTCCTCATACCATATACAAATAAACTTAATGGATTAAGGATGTAAATGTGAGGCAAGAAATCATAAAAATCCTAGAAGAGAGTACAGGCAATAAATTTCTCTGACATCAGTCATAGCAACATTTTTCTAGCTATGTCTCCTTAGGCAAGGGAAAAAAAAAAAAACTATTGGGACTACACCAAAATGAAAAGCTATTGTACAGCAAAGGAAACTGTCAACAGAATGAAAAGGCAACATAGTAACCGAGAGAAGGTATTTGCAGAGATATATCTGAAAAGTAGTTAATATCCAGAATATATAAATAACATACAACTCAACGCCAAAAAAAAAAATTGATTAAAAAATGGACAAAAGATCTTAATAGACATTTTCCCAAAGAAGACATACATGGCCAGCATACACATGAAAATATACTCATCATCAGGGAAATACAAACCAAAACCAGTGAGGTATCACCTTATACTTGTTAGAATGGCTATCAAAAAGACGTGAAGTAACAAAGGTTGGTGAAGATGTAGTGAAAAAGGAACCCTTATACACTGCTGGTGAGAATGTAAATTGGTGCAGCCACTGTGAAAGAAAGGATGGAGAGTCCTTGAGAGTCCTCAACAAATTAAAAATAGAAATACCGGGGCACCTGGGTGGCTCAGTGGTTAACCCTCTGCCTTCAGCTCAGGTCATGATCTCTGGATCCTGGGATAGAGCCCCACATCAGACTCTTTGCTCAGCAGGGAGCCTCCTTCCCTCTCTCTCTCTGCCTGCCTCTCTGCCTTCTTGTGATCTCTCTCTGTCAAATAAATAAAATCTTAAAAAAAAAAAAATAGAAATACCATATGACCCAGTAATGCCACTACTGGGTATTTCTTTAAAATACTAGGGCTGCCTGGGTGGCTCAGTGGGTTAAGCCTCTGCCTTCAGCTCAGGTCATGATCTCAGGGTCCTGGGATTGAGTCCCACATTGGGCTCTCTGCTAGGCAGGGAGCCTGCTTCCTCCTCTCTCTCTCTCTACTTGTGATCTCTCTCTGTCAAATAAATAAAATCTTAGGAAAAAAAAATAAAATACTAACCTAAAAAGATAAATGTACCTCTGTTTATTTCAGCGTTATTGTCAATGCCAAAACATGGAAACAACCAAAATACCCATCAACAGATGAATCGCTAAAGATGTGGTATGTATGTATGTGTGTGTGTATACACACACACACACACACACACACACACACACACTGGAATATTAGCCATAGAAAAGAATGAGATCTTGCCTTTTTTTAACAACATGGATAGACTTAGAGTGTATTATGCTAAACAAAATAAGACTGAAAAAGAAATTACATATTATTTCACTCAATAAACAAAAAGCAGAAACGGACCCATAAATACAGAACTAGTGGTTGCCAGAGGGGATAGGGATGGGGCGTGGGCAAAATGGGTGAAGTGGAGAAGATGATAGATGCTTCCAATTACAGAATGAATAAGTCATACACTGTATGGTATTGCAGTTGTATTGTAAGGTGACAGATGGTAACTACTTTTGTGGTAAGCACAGTATAAAGTATAGACTTTTCCAATGACTGTTGTACAGCTGAAACTAAAGTAACATTGTATGTCAAGCATACCTTAGTAAAATTTTTATGTCTACAAGAGCATAAATATCCTAAATACTTAGAAATAAATTTATGGAAAGACATGTAAGATGTCTACATGGAAAATTATGAAATATTAGAAGTCAAATTGAAGAATTATGTAAATGGGAGGATATATAACGTGGATGATTGAATATTCTGAACATACTAGTTCTCTGTATTGATTTTTTAAAATTCAATGCAAACCCAATTAGAGTCCTAATCATACTTTTTAAATGTAAATTGACAATTGATTGTAAAATGGAAATGGAAATGCAAGGGACCAACAAATAGTCAAGGCAATTCTAAACAACAAAGTCAGAAGACTTATATTACTGAAAATCCAGACCTTTTACAAATCTGTAGTAATGGCAAGAGTGATAATGATGAAAGATAGTTATAATATAGTCACTCAACTTACGATATAGGTGATACTGCAGTGGAGAAAGGATTATCTTTTTTTTTTTTTTAAGGTTATTTATTTATTTATTTATTTGATAGAGAGAGAGAGAGAGAGACAGAGAGGAGGAAGCAGGCTCCCCACTGAGCAGAGAGCTCGACACGGGGCTCCATCCCAGGACCTGAGATTATGACCTGAGCTGAAGACAGAGGCTTTAACCCACTGAGCCACCCAGGCGCCCCAGGATTATCTTTTAAATAAGTGATGATGGGTTATTTGGATATCTATGTGTTTAAAACATCGATTTCTAAATCCTGCCCCACAGTGTATACAAAAATCAATTTTAGAATAGATTACCGATCTAAATACAAAAGGCAAAATAAAGATCTTAAAGAAGACATAAGAAACCTCTTCAAGACCTTAGAGTCTCACTAAGATTTTCTTAAAACAGGGCACAAAATGTAATAAACAATGGAAAAAATGGGTACTTTGTAGTACATAAATTGGAGTACCTTAATACTAAACATTTCTGTTCTCAAGAGAATATTAAAAAAAGGCAATCCAAGAGTATGATAAAATATCCATAGTATATATATCCAATAGTAGATTCATATCAGAATATTTAAAGAACTGAAAAATCATAAGGAAAAAGGGTGATAACTCAGTAGAGCAATAATCAGAAGTCTTAAAAGGTACTTCACAACACATATATCCACATTTTCAATAAATATCTAAAATGATATTCAACTTCATGAATCATCAGGGAAAATACAAACTAAATCTGCAATCTAATATGCCTCCCAGAATGAGTAAAATTGTGGCAGGGGATAGCAAGTGTTGGCAAAGGTGGGATGACCTGGAGTTCTCATGTACTGATAATAAAAATGTAAACTGCTTCAGCTACTCTGGAGAAATCTTTGGAGGTATCTATTGAAGTTGAATGTATGCGGGAATAGGTTTATTTGCAAATGATATAAAGAAAACTATTTGTAAGAATCCCAAACTCGAAACAATCCAAATGCTGTTTCACATTTGATGACAAAATAAGTAAATTGTGGTACACATTTGTAGTATACAGTAGAATAATACATATGAACATATGGATGCATTTCACAAATACTGCTAAATAAGTCACATTCCAAGCAAGAAAAGACCCTAATACTCATCTTTGTACATTACTGCAGTCCATAGATTTGTGAGCGCATGTATTTCTAGATAAGGATGCAGGATTTCCTTACGAGATCGGGTAAAACTGATTTGTAGTATTAGAAGTCAGGAGTGTTTATCCTTTGGAGGTATGAGAAGGCATGACAAGGAACCCTTTTGGGGGTACTGATAAAGATGTTTCATTATCGGCATTATAGTTATGAGTGTATTCACTGAATTGAACATTTATAGTATGTATACCCCTCCAGATGTATATTTTAATGTCTACTTCAAAAAGTACACACTTAATTTCCTATGACAGAAACAAAATTCAGCCCCTTAGAAGCAAATATTATGATCCGACCATATTCTTTGTTGAAACCCCATGCTTTGGAATAGTAGTGTATAATGACATTGAAATAACTGCAAAGGCTTTAGAAAAAAAGGAAAAGTAGGTGATAGAAACAAATTTAGCATTTGAATCGTCAGGTCAACAAATAAGTATGTGTACACTAAATAAATATATCTATCTGCTGGTAGGTACTCTAACAGTAAAGGACCCTAGAGATTCCTCCGCTACCTTCACTGCCAAATATTCCTAAGCATTTAAGCATTTGAAGTAAATTCTTTATAATCTCATACTCTATAGATCCTTAAAATAATATTTATTTAAATACTTTTTAAATATTTTGTTTTTAAGATTTCTTGAAATTCCTGACCTGAGTCATCTTTGTGATATGTCATACCCTGTCACATCAAGTTACCTTACGTTGAATAAACAGAGGAAAGGTTATAAACTTAGCATGAATACTACCTGACATGAAAATATTTGCCAACTGTTTCTTCTGCTTAACTGATTGTGTTCCAAATGTCTATGTTATAAATTTGGAAAAACTATAAATTTTATAAAAACAATTTGTCATCTTTGTACATTATTCTAGTGCATACATTTTTAAAAAAGATTTTATTTATTTATTTGATAGATCACAAGTAGGCAGAGAGGCAGGCAGAGAGAGAGGGGGAAGCAGGCTCCCTGCTGAGCAGAGAGCCGGATGGGGGCCTCGATCCCAGGACCCTGAGATCGTGACCTGAGCCGGAAGCAGAGGCTTAACCCACGGAGCCATGCAGGTGCCTTAGTGCATACATTTTTGAATGCACCTAATTCTAGATAAGGAAAGAGTTTTATTAGAAACAACACGTTTCTCTTTCACATTTTGTCTTTTCTTTTGCCATTGCATCTACATGTATGTACTCAAGTTTGTTTTACTTCCTTCTTAGAGGCAATTTACCAGGAACATGGTAACTCTCTAGTACACATGGAATTTACCCAGAAAAGAAAGAAAAAAGAACTAACTGAATTTTATCAGAAAATTTACCCTGGAAGTATTTATGGTGTTTGTCTTCATCACATTTTTCATAATAAATGCTATGTTAATGTAAACAATTTTACTTCTGATTGTTAAGGCAACATGAAGTGTTGGATATTTAGGTAACGCAGGAAAAAAGATGCCTAATGATATCTCTGCATCATACTTTCATCATCTGTAAGAAAGACATGCTGCAAGACTGTCATGACTATTAAGTGAGGTAATGTACTGTGTTCAACATATTCTCCAACATCTAGTAAGAATTTTTAAAATTATGGCTAAAATCATAATACCTGGATTTTGGCTGCAGCTCTTACACTGATCACTGTGTAACTATGACCAAACCTCTTAGCTTTTTTTTTTTTTTTTAAGATTTTATTTATTTATTTGACAGAGATCACAAGTGGGCAGAGAGGCAGGCAGAGAGAGAGGGAGAAGCAGGCTCCCTGCTGAGCAGAGAGCCCGATGTGGGGCTTGATCCCAGGACCCTGAGATCATGAGCTGAAGGCAGAGGCTTAATCCACTGAGCCACCCAGGCACCCCTCTTAGTTTTTTTCAATATCATCCCCCAAATAGGCCTAACAACACCTATGTCCTGTTCTTATCTTTAAGGTTGTTGAGATAATACAATGATGCAGGTAAGCACTATGAAAACTATAAAGCCAGTAAAAGTGGATGGTATTATTATGGTTCTGATGGCAGTTTAGAGGTTAATTCCTACAAAAATGAGATTTAAAAATCAAGAGAGCTCTTCTCAAATCAGAAGTTACTTAATATGAATATTTTGTCCTGTTCATCACTCAGGTATAAGACGTTAACACTTGAATTTACGTAGTATAGAGTGTATGACAATTTTTTGAAGGTTTTTGTTGAGCAGAAAGTTCTTTGGCTTCAGGAATTCACTAACAAAAATGAAATATTATGTTATTAGCATATTACAATCTGTAAAGCTCTTCAAAGGTGGAAAACACTCTATAAATGCTTAGCATTTATTGCTACTAACACCTAATGAAGTTAAACTCTTCTTCCAAATGCAATTACTATTTGATGAATTAGTTGTTTAAATAACAACACATGACAAAAATGGTGGCTGCTGTATCCTATGAGTGATTTCAGGATTATAGCAATCATTAGAGCTTTGGTTATTAAATAGTTATAACTATTAATCTATTATTCTACTATGATTATTATTGTCTCAGAAAATTGAGGCACTGATAATTGAAATAATTCATTTGATTGCAAACTTTAAGCAGGCACAGAATAAGGCCCAAGCCTCTGGGAATCTTCTGTAGTATAGATGCCATAGAGCTACATTGGCCAGTCTGCTAATTGCCAGTATGTGTGGCTGGTGAAGTCTTGAAAGGTGACTAGTATGACTGAGGAAGTAATTTTTAAATTTTATTTAAATTTAAACAATTTAAAGTTAAAAACTGATACTTAATTTAGTAATGGTAAAAAAAAAAATTAAGAATTTGTGGACCAACCTGGTTACCTAAAACTACTTCAACTATAAATTTTATGAAACCTACATGCAGTTAAAGTGTTTCCAGTGATAATTTAACATCTGATTTGAGATATATTTGAAAATTTGAAGTTATGATTATGGTTTGCATTCTGTTTCTGTTGGACAACACTATTAAATAGGTTCAAAGACATGCAATAAATTATTTATGATATGGAGCTTACTCCCTCTTTTATCCTTCCAATCAAATTATAGAAAGTTGGAGGAGGATATGTGAATTTTATAAAATTTATAAAAATTTTATACAGTTATACATCTTTGCTAGGTAGAAATTTTTCTCTCATGAACTATAATCTGGGATCACCTCAGTGATGTTCTCTTAAATGTTTAATAACCAAAACAAAAGCAAACAAAAACAAAAACAACCTACCCAATTTGCTTGTCTCTCTGATTGAGTACTCCTACTATGGCCGTTTTCAATCTACCAATGTGATGTTACTGAACTTTGAGTATATCTCTTCCCAGCTCTGTTAGCACTTGCAAAGCCATAGAAGTGCATGCTAATGCATCACTAGGATACTTTCTGAATTCCTGACATCTGCATTTCTTGAAAGGTATGTAGGTATGTGGATGGTAGCAGCTGAAACAGGTCAGCTGGAAACTAAATTCTACCTCATAGCAAACTATAAGAATGATTAACTCTGGGAATGTAGGGCATTTTATTTTCTTTAAGCCTTTCGGAAGTAAGTGACTATAAAAACTCTGTTCCCTGATTCCCTTAGGAATATAGATTTATGGTAACATGAAGCCATTTTGTAAATTTTAAAATGGTTAAAAGGAGGTATTTTGATAAAACATGTTTTTAACTCATAAGCCTTATAGACCAAATATATAACAGATTGTTTTGTGAACAGTGGTTTCCAGGGCACATAGTAAGGGTACAGTAAGATGACCTTAAGAATTGATATAAATTCTGACACATTACATAGAGAATTTTATACATGCAAAATAAGTGTAAGAGATCCAAATTCAGCTCAAAAGTAAACTAATAATTTTATGATTTTTGTCAGCTAATATGTGAAATCAGCATTTATTTAGAAATCATTCAGTTTCTATATTAGCTTTTCTGCTTTGGCACCTTGATGTTACTTTATACTGAAATTTCTTGTATCAAAACAAACATTATATAAGAGGATTTAAACCAAAAGAACCTTTGAATAAAGCAATTCCCCTGCTAAGTTTTTTCAATATGGGTTTGTACAATTAGGTAGATATGAATAAATGATTTTTTTTTTTTTTTTAGAGATGTATGTTGTCTAGAATTCTTTAGAATCTTGATTGGATTCTACCTGGTCATCTAATCATATGTATAACATTTTAGTGCTGAAAAGATTTAGACTCTTCTAAGTCTGTCTCCTTATATTTTATACATGAGCAAAACTAAGACACAAAAAAGTGACTTTTGAGATGTTAGATGGTTAGTCTTGATTAGTTTTAGCCAAAACTAGAACTTAATTTTCCTGACTACCACACCCTGGTATCCTTAAAGTTTATAGCATATAACTGTATGTCTATCCACATTTTGGGATTACTTTTGTTGTACTCTACACTGGCCAAATTAGGACATATTCTGTTTATTCTTAATATTACACACTAATCCTCAAGTAAATTTCTTCATTATTTTTTATTTGCAGCCTGGATCAGCACAATTTACTATTCTGAAAATAAATAAAGCAGAAGAATACTTGAAACACTGACTCCTTTCTGAAAAGGAGAAAAATAGGGTTAAAGCCCAAATAGTGTAATATTTGCACCCTTCTCCACAGGAAAAGACTACTAACATCTTTTGCAAGTGTCAATTTTTGACTAGGTAAGTTCTGAAAAGATGACATCTTGTTTCATTATATAGTTAACATATTTTAGAATTCTAAATACTGTTTAACTGTTTAAATGATGGAAAGGTCTGACCTGAGAATAAATACTAATTTAGGGAAAATCTATACTTGAGGTAATTAAGTACTAGTATTATTTAACATGTCAAATTTTGTGACTGACAGTGTTATGTTGCCACAAAGAAAGCAACAAAGGTTGGATATACACGCATTCTAAAGAACTTTACTGAAAACTATAAATCTCTTTTAAGTTATACAAGTAATAGTCTTGTAGAGACCTCTGCAGCTAAGCAAAGCAGTTAGTCTTTGATGTTGCTTATAATCATGAAGGGTTTAGGATTATATCTTTAGGCAAAGATGACTAGAGATAGGAAAGTATAGATCAAAACTGACATCATGACACAATAAAGAAGAGATAGGTGAAGTGGAGCAAAAAGTAGGTTGGCATGAACGAATCTTCTAAGTCAAACAAGTAACAGAATGTGGCCTCTCAAGCAGGGTAGGTAAACAGTTAAACCCATTTTTTTTCCTTTTTTAAAAAAGTTTAATTTCTGTTCAGTGTAACAGATTTCATTGTTTATGCACCACACCCAGTGCTCCATGCAATATGTGCCCTCCATAAAACCCACCACCAGGTTCTCCCAGCCTCCCACCCCCCTCCCTTTCAAAACCCTCTAATTGTTTTTCAGAGTCCATAGTCTCTCATGGTTCAATTTTTAAATTGTAGAATTTAAAGCTTCTTTCATAGATTAATTTTAGAAGCTTTGTATATAAATAATGAGGTATTTTAAGTATAAGAGCAAAGTTTTGCCTTCATTTATGTATCATGTACTGTTTTATACAAATTTTATCTGGTACCATGAATTTATAGTAAAGTCAAAAAGACCGAGTTAAGAAGATAGCATTAAAAATCAGGCTTCTGAATGATTTTTAATGATATGGGAACACCATCACAATTTACTGTTGGGTAATGAAAAGGAAAATAAATGATTTGAATTTTGTTAAATATATGCTTAGTAAAAAGCAGAGTTTATCAGTTTTTTTCTCAGTGATAGTGAGTATTCTTTATCATTTTATACTATATAATATTGCCTTCTTTAAATTTCTCCATTAAGCACAAATCAGCTTTTATATCAGAAGTTTGAAATATATTTTAAAGGGGGATGGTAAATTATAAACCTTATGGCCTTTATAGCAGAGATATGAAAGATCATATACAATAAGTATATTTGGAAAGATGATGCATTTGGAAGAATTTCTTTATATGCAGATGTGTAGACAGGCACATTAAGTGCCACAGCAAATTGTCTTTGAATAGGGTTTTAAAAATATTTCCATTTCTGTGACTATGTGGATTATAGAGAGGAAAATCGTTCCCCATTTTGCTGTTTTCTTCTGCTAAGTACTATTCTACAAATCTCATTGTAACACATAAACTGCTAGGTCTCCCCTTGAATGGCTATTACTTTTATAGATACAGGTGTTTCACTGGGTGTATGATTACCCACTAAACATGCTTCCCAGACTTTCTTAACGTAGGTGTCGTCTTACAACAAAAACTAGAAGAAAACACAGGGAAAAAAGCTCTTTGACATGGGTCTTGGCAATGATTTTTTTCTAAATGATACCAAAAGTGTAAGTAACAAAGGCAAAAATAAATAAGTGGAGTAAATAAGTGGAACTACATCAAACTAAAGAACTGTTGCACAGCAAAAGAAACAGTCCAAAAATAAAAAGCCAATTATTTGCAAACCATATATCTGATAAGAATATCCAAAATATACAGAGAACTCAAAATTTAATAATAACAAAGAAACCCAATCTGAATAAAATATTAGAAGATGGACATACAGAAGGCTAACAAGGTCTTGAAAATGTGCTCAACAAAGCTAATCATCAGGGAAATGCAAATCAAAACCACAATGAGATAGCACTACATACCTTTTAGAATGGCTGTCATCAAAAAGAGAATAGACAATAAGTGTTGGTGATGATACAGAGAAAAGGGAACTGTGGTGGTGAGAATATAAATTGGTGCTGTTACTGTGGAAAACAATATGGGGGTTCCTTAAAAAGTTGAAAACAGAACTACCATGTAATCCTGCAGTCATACTTTTTGGTATATATACAAAGGAAATGAAAAATATCTGCACTCCTGTTTATTGCAGCATTAATCACAATAACCAAGACAGGCAAAGAACCTAGGTGTCCATCAGTGGATGAGTGGATAAAGAAGATGCAGTAAGTATGTATATATGTGTGTATATACCAGTTGATATATATGTATAAATTGAGCCATGAGAAGAAGGAAATCCTGCCATTCACAACCACATGGATGAACCTTGAGAGCATTATATTAAGTGAAATAAGTTTGCAGACAGAGGAAGACAAACACTGTACCACTTAACATGCAGAGTCTTAAAAACCTTAACTTACAGAATTAGTAGAACATTGATTGTCAGGGGGTGGGTGTGGCAGAATTAAGATGTTGATCAAGTGGTAAATTTCCACTTATAAATAGGTCCTGGGGAATGTAATACACAGCATTGTGATTACAGTTAATTTTTTTATATTTTATTTAAAAATGCTAAAAGAGAAGAGTTAAGTCTCATCACCAAAAAATGGTAATCATGTGTTGATAGAGGTGTTAGCTAATACTATGGTGGTAATCATACTGAAGTTTATTTGTATCGGAAACATGTACACCTGAAACTTACACAATGTTTTATGTCTATTATATCTCATTGAAGTTTTTGAAAAACAACACAAGATCAGAGGAATAAATATAAGAAATATTAGCTATGAGAAATTACCAGATATCATCGACAAACATCAAAGACTTTTTAAATGAAGAGAGAGAGCACATTCACGGCTGCAACAGTCAATACTGTAAAAATGTCAATATTAGGTTAGTACAATTTCACTTAAAATACCTGGTAAAGTTGAGGTTCAAGGAAGTTGGTGGAGTAGGAGGATCTGGAGGAGGATCTCATCCCATGAACACTGAGCTAACAGCTACATTTAAGCACCTAACTATGAAAACAACCTGCAGATTGGCAGAACAGACCTTCCACAGTTAACTGTAGAGAGGAAGCCACATCATAAAGGGTAGGAGGGGCAGAGACTCAGCTGGGAACCAAACCCCCAGCGAGACTAGACACAAATCAGAGGAACACCAAAATCAGAGAGAAAGGAGAGGATCAGACCCCACATCAGGCATCCAGGCACTGGGAAGATGAGTCCCCATAACATCTAACTTCTAAAACCAGTGAGGCTTAATTTTAGGAGCTTTTAAAATCAGTGCAGCTTAAATCTGGGTGCTTTTAAAATCAGTGGGCTTAATTCTGGAATGCTGAAGGATGACAGTAAACTCAGTCCCCACCCTTAAAGAGGGAGTATACTCCCTCTTGGCCAGAGACACAGCATAGAAGCAGCAGTTTGAAAAATGCCTGAAGTATACACAAAGATTTATTTACTAATCTCAGAACATGCACTGAAAGGGAAGGGACTCTTCAGGATATTTCTCCAGTAGCAAAACTACTGGGAGGTGTCCTTTATCTTCCTCTCTCCCAACTAGGGGGGCACTTGTGGGAGCCAGTGCTAACACTCTCCACCTACCTTGCCAGCACTGGCAAGCCCACCCTGTGTTCCACATAGACCCACCTGCCTCAACAGGCATCCCCCCAAAGTGGCTTCTGCTCTGCCACATCCTGCAAATAGCCCTGGCAGGGACCAGCACCACTGCAAAGTGACACCTGCCCTGGTGAGAGTGTAGATAACCCCATACACCCATGCGCCAGCAGTTCCAACAGCTGAGCCTTTAAGTGGCCGTGCAGGGAAAAAGCCCTGCTGCTTGGTACACCTGCAATTGCAGATATCTAGTCTGACTGCTCCCTTTGCCCATCAACAAAAGCCTCTTGGTTAGCCATGCAGAAAGCAAGATCTGCCATTCAGTGTACTTGCAGCTGCGCAGGGGCTAATTACAGACAGCTAACTTGATCTCTGAGCCTGCCCACCTACCCACCTACAGGCCCACAGTGGGCTCACAACAGCAAAGAGACTAATCCCTGTCTGGTGCACCCACAGCAGCCAAAGTGGGTCAGCAGGCTGGTCTGAAGGTAAACATGGCTCAGTCACAATAGCAGGGTGCATGTGGCCCACATAGCAAACATCCCTGGAGTGCCCGGTTCTAGTGACCAATGGGGAATGCACTATAGAGCACCACAGGACCTCTCCTCCACAAGGCCACTACTTTCAAGACCAGGAAATGTACCTCATTTTCTAATACAAACAGAGAGTTAGATTTATAAGAAATGTTAAAGGGAATTCTTTGGGTGGAAAGAAAAGGCCATAACTAGAAATAAGACAATTGTAACGGTAAAAATTTTATGGGTGAAAGTAAACACACAGTAAAGATAATAGAAGATCCACTATAAAACCAGGATGAAGGTTAAAACACAAAATCAGATCAAATATATCTACAAAAAACAGTCAAGATACACACAAAAATGGTAAAGTATGATCTCCTATACATAAAACAATGGGGGGGGGCCTACAAATTTAGTATTTTTAGAATGTGTCTGGGCTTCTACAAACATCCACTTAATATACACTGCTATATATATATAAAACATTAAATATGAAGCTAGTGGTAACCATATATCAAAAATCTATAATACACAAAAAATAAAGCCTAGCATACATGAAAGAAAGCCATGAAATCACAAGAGAAGGAACAGAGAAGTACAAGAGCAACTAGAAAACAAGTAACAAAATGGTAGTAAGTTAGGCCACAAGTCTCAATAAACATAAGATGGATTATCTTTTCATCTTTTCTTACCACAACACTATGAAACTAGAAATCAATCATAAAGAAAAAAAAAACTGGAAAAACACAAATATATGGAGGCTAAACAATATGCTGCAAAACAATTAGTCAACAAAAATCAAAGAAGAAATAAAAAACAAATGAAAACACAACAGGTCAAAATCTTTGGGATGCAGCAAAACCTGTTCTAGGAGGAACTTCAGAATTATATAGGCCTACCATAAGAAACAAAAATTTCAGACAACCTAACTTTATACCTAAAAAAGCCAGAAAAAGAACAAAATCTTCTAGAAAGAAGAAAATAGTAAAAGATGAGAGCAGAAGTAAATGAAATACAGACTGCAAAACAACAGAAAACATCAATGAAACCAGGAACTTGTTTTTTGAAAAGATCAACAAAATTGATAAACCTTTTGCCGGGTTCATCAAGGAAAAAAGAGGACTCAAAATCAGAAATAAAGGAGGAAATATAACGGATACCACAGAAATATAAAGGATTATAAGAGTATTATGAAAAATTAAATGCTAACAAATTGGACAACCTAGAAGGAATGGATAAATTCCTAGAAACATATAATCTTCCAACACTCATTCAGGAACAAAATTTGAACATACTGGCAATGGAACTGAATCGGTAATGAAAAAACTCCCAAAAAACAAAAGTCCAGAACAAGATGACTTCACAGTGAATTCTACCAGATACTTAAAGAAGAATTAATATTCTTCTTGAACTTTTCCAAAACATAGAAGAGGAAGGAAAACTTCCACATTCATCCTACAGGGCCAGCATTACCCTGATACCAAAACTAAACAAAGATACTACCAAAAAAGAGAAAAATTTAAGCCAATACCCTAATGCATATAGATACAAAAATCTTCAACAGATATTAGCAAGTTACATTTAAAACATTTTTAAAAGGATCATTTACCATGATCAAGTGGCATTTATTCCAGGGATGCAAGAGTGGTTCAATATTCACAAAAGAACCAATGTGATAAACCACATTAACAAAGTGATAAAATCATATGATCATCTCAAAAAATACAGAAAAAGCATATACACAGTGCAACATCCACTCATGACAAAAACTCTTTTAACAAAGTGGATACAGAAGGACCATACCTCCACATAATAAAGGCCATATACAAAAAAGCCACAGCTAATTCATACTCAATAGTGAAATTACCCCTAGGATCAGGAACAAAATGAGCATATCCATTCTCACTCCTTTTATTCAACACAACACTATAATTAGTAGCCACAGCAATCAGACAAGAAAGGGAAATAAAAGGCATCCAAATTGGTAAGGAAGAAGTAAAACTCTGTATTTATAGCTGATATTATATAGAAAACCCTAAAAACTCTATTAAATTCATTAATAAATTTTTGGTAAAGTCCCAGGTTACTAAATATACAGAAATCTGCTGCATTTCTATATACTAATAAGGAGCGATCAGAGAAATTAAGAAAATAATTCCATTTACAATTTCAGCAAAAATTAAAATAGCTACAAATAAACTTAACCCAGGAGGTGAAAGACCTGTACTCTGTAACTTGTGCAACACTGATGAAAGAAATTTACAATGACATAAATAAATGGAAAAATACTATACTCATGGATTGGAAGAACTGATATTGTTAAAATGTCCATAATATTCAAAGCAACCTACATATTCAATCAAATCATTATCAAAATACCAATATTTTTCACAATCCCAGATTTTAAGTTACTATAAAGCTATAGTAATCTAAACAGTATGGTAGGGGCACAAAAACATACAGATATATCCATGAGAATGGAGAGCCCAGAAATAAGTGCTCACTTATATGGTCAACTAATCTTTGACAATGGAGGCATGAATATATGAGGAAAAGACAGTCTCTTCAATGAATGGTGGTAGGAAACTCGACCAGTTTATCTCACCAGTTTATCTAAAAAATGAGCTCAAAATGGAAGAAAGACCTAAATATGGGACATAAAACCATAAAGCTTCCCAAAGAAAACATAGCTAGTAATGTCTTTGACAACAGCCTTAGCAGTATTTTTCTGGATAATTCTTTTCTCCCCAAGCAAGAGAAACAAAAATAAACAATGGAGACTACATCAAACTAAAAAGGTTTTGCATAGTGTAGGAAACCATCAACAGAACATAAAGAGAACATAGTCTATGGGAGAAGGTATTTGCAAATGATATATCTGATAAGGGGTTAACATCCAAAATATATAAAGAATTCATATGACCCGCCCCCCCCAAAACCCCAAATAATCTGATTAAAAATGGGTGGAAGACCTGAACAGACATTTTTCCATGAAGACATACAGCCAAAACACACATGAAAAGATGCTCATCATCATTAATCATCAGAGGAATAAAAAAACCACAATGAGATATCACTTCAAAACAATTAGAATGGCTAGTATCAAAAAGACAAAAGTGTTGGTGAGGATGTGGGCAAAAGAGAATCATCATGTACAGTTGGTGGGATGTAAACTGGTGTCACCACTATGAGAAACAGTATGGAGGTTCATAAAAAATTTTTTTTTTTAGTATTTTCCAGAGTATTTTTCTGGAGAAAGTGAAAATAATAATTTAAAAAGATTTATGTACCTCTTTTTTGCAGAATTAATTATAATAGCCAAGATATAGAAGCAATGCAAGTATGTGATAGATGAATGGATAAATACAATGTGATTTATGTGTATGTATGCATGTGTGTACAGACACACATACACACACATACATACACACAGGAGTATTACTGAACCATAACAAAAAAACCGAAATCTTGCCACTTGAGACAGCATGAATGAACCTAGAGGGTGTCATGCTAAGTGAAGACAGACAAAGAAATACCACATAATTTCATTTATATGTGGAATCTAAAAAACAAAACAACTGAACAAACAAAAGAAACTGACACATAAATACAGATAAGAAATTGGTGGTTGCCACAGGGAGGTGGGTAGGAAAAATCAAAATAAGTGAAAGAGATTAGGAACTACAAACTTCCATTTGTAAAGTCAGTCAGTCACAAGCATGAAAAGTATATAGAGAATATAGTGAATAATATTGTAATAAGTTTGCTCAGTGATAGAGTACACTAGCCATGCTTATCATTTTGTAATGTATATAATTGTTGAATAACTATGTTGTATACCTTAAACTAATATATGTCAACAATATTTTAATAAATACATAAAGATTTAAAGCCAGGATTCCTTAAAACAGTGGCATACTGAGTCCAAGATGGCGATGTAGGGAGACCCTGAACTTACCCTCCACACATGCCAAATCTGTACTATTTATACAGTAATTCCTCCTGAAGAACTGAGGACTGGTAGAACAGTTTCTTCACAATCAGAGAATGACTACATAGACAATGGCAAGATAGAGACATGGCAATGAAAGGACCACCCACTTCTGGTGCTACAACTAGCAGTGGGGAGGGATAGTGTTCAGAGACCATATGCAGATTCCTCTACCCTGTGGTGCAGAACAAAAGCTGCAGTTTAGAAGGGTAACTAGAGGGGCACCTGGGTAGCTCAGTTGGTTAAGTTTCTGCCTTTGGCTCAGAGCACGATCCCAGGGTCGTGGGATTGAGTCCCGCATCAGGGTCCGTCCTCAGCCAGGAGTCCGCTTCTCCCTCTGCTCTGCCTGCTCATCCACACACACTCACTCACTCTCTCTTACAAAAAAAAAATCTTAAAAAAGGGTAACTAGAATACAAGTGAATAAGCCCTAGAACTTTCCCAAACAGTAGGGGAGCTGCTGGAATTCTTTCCAGGTCAAAGGGGCAGAAGACTGCCATGGTTTATGCTCTCCTCAACCTTGATGGCACAGAGTGAAGCAGGGTCTGCATGCTATAGTAAGTTTATAATCTCAGTGAGTTTTGGGTACCTAGCCCACTCTAGCCCTGGACACCCTGGGGCACAGAAAAAAAAAAAAAGCCATCATTTAAAAAAGTGTCTAAAATATAAAGGAACTAGCCCTAAAACCCTACCAAATGGTGGAGGAGCTGCCAGAACTCTATCTGGGTCAGAGAGGCTGGTAAGCACCAAGGTTTGCATTCCCCTTCCACCTTGATAGTGTGCATAGGACTAGGATCCATGTGCCCTAGATGGCCTACCACTTCTGTGGGCTCTGTGCCCCTGCTCACATCAGCCCTGGCCATTCCAAGGTGGCCCTAATGCAGTGCATACTTCAGCTCTAGCATGTCACCAAGATGTCATGGACACAATGCATTCTAGAACACCCTGGTTCAGAGTTCATCAGCACTTTCTGGCTCATAGCTGCTTTGGATCCAGCTGCCCTGCCAGGGTGTCCCCATGCCCAGAGCACCCCAGGACACCATAGCTTGGATCTGCTTCAGCTCTTCTGCCAGAGCACTCTCTTGTGTGTAGAATCTTGGGACTGTCCCAGCCCATGCCCCCTTCAGATATGGCCACCCCACTGGAGGAGCCCCAGCATGGAGTGTCCTGTGATGCCTAACTCATGCCAGCCATAGTGCCACCCAGTGATTCAAAGTTACGAGGCACACACAACTTATGCAAGGTACAATCATACACAAGACCATTCCTTCACATTTCAGAGAAGCAGCTGCTCTGCATAATTCATAGGAGCAGCCACAGAAAGTCACCCAAAATAGGGAGACAGAAAAATATGCCCTCAATGAAAGAACAAGACAAAAACTTCAGAAAAAGTATAAGAAACAGATAAGCAACATGCCTGATAAAGAATTTAAAGTAATGTTCATCAAGATGTTCACTGTATGAAGAGAAGAGTGGAGGAACTGAGAACTTCAACAAAGATATAGAAAATATGAGAACCAATCAGAACTGAATACAATAATTGAAATGAAAAATATACTGGAGGAAATCAATAGTTTTGTGGATGCAAAAGAATGGATCAGTGATCTAGAAGAAATGGTAATGGAAAGCACCCAATCTGAGCAGCATAAAGAAAAAAGGAATTTTATTTTTTTATTTATTTAAAAAAATTTTTTTAAAGATTTATTTGAGAGAGAATGAGTGAGAGAGAGCATGAGAGAGAAGGTCAGAGGGAGAAGCAGACTCCCCAAGGAGCTGGGAGCCCGATGCGAGACACGATCCTGGAAGTCCGGGATCATGACCTGAGCTGAAGGCAGTCACTCAACCAACTGAGCCATGCAGATGCTTGAAAAAAGGAATTTTAAAAAATGAGAATAGGTTATGGGATCTCTTGGATAATATCAAGTAAACAAAGATTCACATTATCCCAGAAGGAGAAGAAAGAAAACTTATTTGAAGAAATAGATGAAAATTTCTCTAACCTGGGGAAGGAAACAGATATCCAGGTTCAGAAAGCAGAAGGAATTCCAAACATGATGAGTCCAAGGAGATCCGCATCACAATTATAATATTTAAAATATCAAAGATTAAAGACAGAATTTGAAGGGACTAAGAGAAAAGTTATACACAAGGTACCCCAGAAGGCTAACAGTTCATTTTTCAGCAGAAACTTTGCAGGTCACAAGAGTGGCATTATATATTCAGAATGCTGAAAGGAAAAACCTGCAACAAAGTATATCCTACCCAGCAAGGTTATTCGAAAGTAAAGGAGAGAAGAAAGTGTTTCCCAAGCAAACAACAGTTTAAAAAGTTCATGACCACTAAATTAGCCTTACAGGAAATGTTAAATGGACTTCTTTAAGTGACAAAGGCCACACTTACAAGAAACATATGAATTTAAAAGTGCAGTACCTAATAACATATATATAAAACATGGAAGGGGTAGTTAAAAGTGTTTAAAAAAAAAAGATTTTATTTATTTGTCAGAGGGAGAGAGCACAAGCAGGGGAGTGGCAGACAGAGGGAGAAGCGGGCTCCCTGCTGAGCAAGGAGCCTGATGTGGGACTTGATCCCATGTCCCTACAATCATGACCCAAGTCCAAGGCAGATGCTTAACTGACTGAGCCACACAGGCATCCCAAAAATGCTTTTAGAATGTGTTTGAACCTAAGTTACCATGAACTTAATACAGACTTCTATATACATAGGGTGTTATATATGAACTTCCTGGTTACCACAAACCCATATTTATAGTAATATAAAGGAATTTATTACCCTACTTACATCAAAAGATAGATCATCCAGACAGACTACCAATAAGAAAACAGTGTCTTAGCTGGTGGAAATGCAAACTGGTGCAGCCACTCTGGAAAACAGCATGGAGTTTCCTCAAGAAGTTAAAAATAGAACTACCTTATGATCCAGTGATTGTACTACTAGGATTAACCCAAAGGATACAAAAATACTAATTCAAAGGGACACATACACCTTGATGTTTATAGAAGAATTGTCAATAATAGCCAAATTATGCAAAGAGCCCAAATATCCATCAACTGATGAATGGATAAAGAACAGGTGGTATGGTATGGTATGGAATACTATTCAGTCAACAAAAAGAATGTGACCTTGCCATTTGCAACAACATGGATGGAGCTAAAAGTATTATGCTAAGTGAAATAAGTCACAGAAAGACAAATACCATATTATTTCACTCATGTGTGGAATTTAAGAAACAAAACAGATGAATATGGGGGAAAAGAGAGGCAAACCAAGAAACAGACTCTTAACTATAGAGAACAAAATGATGGTTACTGGAAGCATAGTGGTGGGGGTTTAAACACGTGATAGGAATTAAGGCAGGCACTTGTGATGACCACTGAGTATTGCAAGTGATGAACCACTAAATTCAACATTTAAAACTAATATTGCACTGTATGTTAACTAGCTGGAATTAAAAAAAAAAAAACTGTAAAAGAAAAAAGTGTCTTTAAAAAAATAAATGAGACCAAATGGATTTAACAGATATGTACAGAACATTCCATCTAAAACCAACAAAATACACATTCTTTTCACATGCACATGGAACATTTTCTCAGATCACAAGGTAGGCCACAAAACAAGTCTCAATAAATAGAAGATAGGTATCATATACATCTTTTCTGACTACGACACTATGAATCTAGAAATCAACCAAGAAAAAAACTGGAAAAAAAATATGTGGAAGCTAAACAACATGCTACAAAACAAACAGTTGGTCAACAGCAAAAAAATCAAACAGGAAATAAAAAAATGGAAATAAGTGAAAATGAAAACACAATCATTCAAAATCATCGAGATACAATGAAAACTGTTCCAAGAGGGAGATTTATATCAATACTGAAATACATCAAGAAACAAGAACAATCTCAATGAACTACAAGGAACTAGAAAAAGAACAAGAAAAACCCAAGATGAGTTTAAAGAAGGGAAAAATAGAGATCAGAACAGAAATATATGAAATAAGAACTAAAAAGAAAAAAAGAGTATCAGTGAAACCAAGAGCTGTTTTTTGAAAAGATCTACAGAATTGATAAACTTCTAGCCAGATTCATCAGAAAAAAAGAGAGGATCCAAATAAACAAATTCAGAAGTAAAAGAGGAGAGGTAACAAAATACTACAAAAATACAAGAGATTAGAAGAGACTACTACAAAAAATTATATGCCAACAAATTGACAACCTAGAAGAAATGGATAAATTCCTAGAAACATAATCTTCCAAAACTGAATCAAGAAGAAATAGAAAAACTGAATAGACCAATTAGTGATAACAAAATTGAATCCATAATTAAAAAACTCCCAATTAACACAGTCCAAGATCAGATGGATTTGCAGGTGAATTCTACCAAATGTTTAAAGAAGTCTGTACTGTATGGCTCAGTCACTTGAGTCACTTGAGTTGATCCAACTCTTGGTTTTGGCTTGGGTCATGATCTTGGGGTTCTGGGAATGAGCCCCACATCAGGCTCTGTGCCTAGTGTGGAGTCTGTTTGTCCCTCTCCTGCTCCATGCCCCCTCTTGTGCTCTCTCAGTCTCTTTCTCAAATTAAAAAAAAAGTAAAATCTTTAAAAAAATAGTGAGTACCTATTTTCCTTAAACTATTCCAAAAAACAGAGGAGGAAGGAAAACTTCCACATATATTCTACAAGACCAGCATACCTTGATACCAAAACCAAAGACACTACAAATAAGAGAACTACAGGTCAGTAACTCTGAAGAACAAAGATGCATAAACGTTCCACAAAATTAGCAAACAACATTGAATGATACATTAAAAGGATCACTCACTATAATTAAGTGGACTTTATTCCAGGAAGGCAAAGAATGCTTTAATATTTGCACACCAATGTGTGAAGCCACACTGATTAAATGAAGGATAAAAACCATATGGTCATTTTAATAGATGTAAAAAATGCATTTGATAAAATTCAACATCTGTTTCTGATAAAAGCTCTCAATGAAGTGGGTTTATAGGGAATATGCCACAACATAATACAGGCTGTATATGAAAACCCCACAGCAAACATACCCAATGGTGACATGCTGAAAACTTTTCATAAGACTAGGATGTCACTCTCACCACTTTCATTGAACACAGTATTGGAAGTCATAGCCACAGCAATCAGACAAGAAAAATAAGAGGCATCTAAGTTGGTAAGGAATAAGTTAAAATGTCACCATTTGCAGATATGATACTATGTATAGAAAACCCTAAAGACTCCACCAAAAAAACTACTAGAAATGATAAATTCAGTAAAATAGCAGGACACAAAATTAATACACAGAAATCAGTTGCATTTCTATATACTAATAATGAAGTGGCAGAGAAATTGAAAAAAAAAATTTGCAATGGTACTAAAAAAATTAAATACCTAGGAAGAAACTTCACCAAGGAGGTGAAAGAGCTATACTCTAAAAACTATAAAATGTTGATGAAAGAAATTGAAGATGACATAAAAAATGGGGATATTCAAGGCTCATGGATTGGAATAACCAATATTGTTAAAATGCTTATAATACCCAAAGCGGTCTACAGTTTCAGTGCAATCCTTATCAATACCAACAGTCCCCCCCCACAGAACTAGAATAATTGAAAATTGGTATAGAACAGCAATATATCTTGAATAGCCAAAGCAATCTTGAGATGTGTCACAATCCGAGATTTCAAGATAGAGTATGGTACTACTGACACAAAAACAGACAGATATATCCATGACATCGAATAGACAGCCCAGAAGTAAACCCACAATTACAAGGTAAGTTAACCTTCAACAAAGGAGAAAAGAATGTACAATGGAGAAAAGACAGTCTCTTCAACAAATGGTGCTAGAAAACTGGATAGCTACATGCAACAGAATGAAACTGGACTACTTCCTTAAACCATACCAAAAAATAAGCTCAAACTGGATTAAAGACCTAAATGTTAGACCTAAAACCATAAAACCTTAGATGAAAACACAGGTAATAATTTCTTTGATAGCAGCCTTAGCAGTATTTTTCTAAATCTGTCCCTCAGACAAGGGAAACAGAAGCAAAAATAAACTATTGGACTACACCAAAATGAAAAACTATTGCTTTTTCATTAAAAAAAAAAAATCCACAAACAAAAAGCAACTTACTGAATGGGATTAGATATCTGCAATGATCCATCTGACAAGGAGTTAATATTCAAAATATATTAAGAATGTATATAACCCACCATCAAAAAAGCCCATCAAACAATCCAGTTAAAAAATGGAAAGAGTGAGGGAAAGGGCAAGATGGCAGATGAGTAGGAGACTGAGATATCATCAAGTCCCAGGAGTTCAACTAATAGATATCAAACCATTTTGAACACTTACAAACTCAAAAGGAGATAGAAGAGAAGAGGAGCAGCAATTCTAGGAACAGAAAATTGGCCACTTTCCAGAAGGTAGGATGTGCAGAAAAGTGAATCCCAAGGGTCGGAAAGATAGACTGCAGGGGGAGGGGCTGACTCCCAGCAAGTGAGAGATCAGCAGAGCACAAAATTGTAACTTTTAGAAGCCTGCTCTGAGGGATGTTGCTCCAGAGGCTAAGTGGGGGGGGGGGGGTAGATCCCTTGTGGGACAGTGTGGTCTCAGGGCCCACGGGGTCACAGAAAAACCAGGGGTGTCTGAGTGAAGCAGAGCTCCTAGGTATTGGAGCGGGGAAGCCAACTGCAGAGACAGAGTCGAGCAGTGGGCTCTCGGCTTGGGGTTACCTTAAACCATGATCCAAGGCACAGCTGGGCCACTGCTGTTTGAGCAGGAACCCCACAAGCAGCAGATCCTGGGAGACCCCCTCCTTCCTCCTCCAGGAGGAGCAGTGTGGGAACGTGCTGCAGTAATCTGCTGGGTTTGGAGACTCCAAACGGAGCCATGCACCAGAGACAGAAACACTTGGTCACAGGTTGGGTGAGCACAGAGTGTAGCTGGAGACCAGGGAGATGGGAGGGACTGGTAGTTTTTCTCTGAGGGCGCACTGAGGAGTGGGGCCCAATGCTCTCAGCTCCTATGGGGCCAGAGATTGGGAGGTCGCCATCTTTACTCCCGTCCCCCAAAGCTCTACAGAAAGCATTCAGGGAGCAAAAGCTACTGAGCGAACCCGAACAAGAACACCTTTGAGAATCACTGCAATAGGCCCCTCCCCCAGAAGATCACCAAGAACATCCAGCCAAGACCAAGTTCACCGATCAATAAGAACTGTGGAACTCCGGGGAAAGCAACACATAGAATTCATGGCTTTTTTTTTACCATGATCCTTTAGTCTTTTGAAGTTAAATTTTTTTTAATTTTATTTTTTCTTATTCTATTTTTAAAAATTTTTTCCTCTTTCCTGTTTTAATGTTTTTAAACTATTTTATCAATGCCTTTGTAAAAATCTTTTTAAATTTTCATTGTTATATTTTATCCCTTCATTGTATTTAACGTTATTTCTTGTAATGCATATAGGTTTTTTTTTTTCTTTAAAATTTTGGGATACAATTTCTTCTTATAGATCAAAATACATCCTAAATCTAGCACAGAGCTTTGTGAAGGGAACAAGCCACAAAAATCCAGGAGGCACAGAGAACACCCCCCTCAAATTCAAAAGAAATAGGTCCACATCCCGTCATCTAATAGTAAAACTTACAAATATAAGTGACAAAGAGAAAATCCTGAAAGCAGCTTGGGACAAGAGGTCTGTAACATACAGTGGTAGAAATATTAGATTGGCAACAGACCTATCCACAGAGACCTGGCAGGCCAGATAGGATTGGCATATCTACTCAGAGCACTAAATGAGAAAAATATGCAGCCAAGAATACTATATCCAGCTAGGCTTCATTGAAAATAGGAGAGATAAAAAGGTTCCAGAACAAACAAAAATTAAAAGAATTTGCAAACACCATACCAGCCCTACAGGAAATATTGAAAGGGGTGCTCTAAGCAAAGAGAGAGCCTAAAAGTAACATAGACCAGAAAGGAACAGAGACAATATACAGTAACAGTCGCCTTAGTTACAATGGCACTAAATTCGTATCTCTCAATAGGTACTCTGAATGTAAAAACAAGCTAATGCCCCAATCAAAAGACACAGGGCATCAGAATGGATAAAACAAAACAAAACTAAACAACAACAAAAAAAAAACCAAGACCCATTGATATGCTTTCTACAAGAAACTCATTTTAGACCCAAAGACATCTCCAGATTTAAAGTGAGGGGGTGGAAAACAATTTACCATGCTAATGGACATCAAAAGAAAGCTGGGGTGGCAATCCTTATATCAGATAAATTTGATTTTAAGCCAAGACTATAATAAGAGATGAGGAAGGACACTATATCATACTCAAAGGGTCTATCCAACAAGAAGATCTAACAATTTTAAATATCTATGCCCCTAACATGGGAGCAGCCAACTATATAAGCCAATTAATAACAAAATCAAAGAAACACATTGACAATAATACAACAATAGTAGGGGACTTTAACATCCCCCTCACAGAAATGGGCAGATCATCTAAGCAAAAGATTAACAAGGAAATAAAGGCTTTATTTTTTTTTTTATAAAATATTTTATTTATTCATTTGACACAGAGAGAGATCACAAGTAGGCAGAGCAGCAGGCAGGGAGAGAGGGGAAAGCAGGCTCTCCGCTAAGCAGAGAGCCTGACATGGGGTTTGATCCCAGGACCCTGAGATCATGACCTGAGCCGAAGGCAGAGGCTTAACCCACAGAGCCACCCAGGCGCCCAGATGGACATCACAGATATATTTAGAACATTCCACCCCCAAACAACAGAATACACATTCTTCTCTAGTGCACATGGAACTTTTTCCAGAATAGATCACATCCTGGGTCACAAATCAGGTCTCAACCAGTACCACAAGATTGGGATCATTCCCTGAATATTTTCAGACCACAATGCTCTGAAGCTAGAACTCAATCACAGGAGGAAAGTTGGAAAGAACTCAAATACATGGAGGCTAAAGAGCATCCTAATGAGGAATGGATGGGTCAACCAGGAAGTTAAGGAAGAATTGGAAAAATTGATGGGAACAAATGATAATGAAAACACAATGGTTCAGAATCTGTGGGACACAGCAAAGGCAGTCCTGAGAGGAAAATATATAGTGATACAAGCCTTTCTCAAGAAACAAGAAAGATCTCAAATACACAACCTAAACCTCACCTAAAGGAGCTGGAGAAAGAACAACAAAGAAAGCCTAAACCCAGCAGGAGAAGAGAAATCATAAAGATCAGAGCAGAAATCAATGAAATAGAAAGAAAGAAACAAACACACACAAAAACAATAGAACAAATCAACAAAACTAGGAGCTGGTTCTTTGAAAGAGTAAGATTGATAAACCCCTGGCCAGACTTATCAAAAATGAAAAGAGAGATCACAATCAACACCAAAGAAGTACAAACAATTATAAGAACATATTATGAGCAACTATATGCCAGCAAATTTGACAATCTGGAAGAAATGGATGCATTCCTAGAGACGTATAAACTACCACAACTGAACCAGGAAGATATAGAGAACCTGGACAGACCCATAACCAGTAAGGAGATTGAAGCAGTCATCAAAAATCTCCCAATAAACAAAAGCCCAGGGCCAGACAGCTCCCCAGGGGAGTTCTGCCAAGCATTGAAAGAAAAATTAATACCTATTCTCCTGAAACTGTTCCAAAAACTAGAAATGGAAGGAAAACTTCCAAACTCATTTTATGAGGCCAGCATTACCTTGATTCCAAAACCAGACAAGGATCCCATCAAAAAAGAGAATTACAGACCAATATCCTTGATGAACACAGATGCAAAAATTCTCACCAAAATAGTAGCCAATAGGATCCAACAGTACAGTAAAAGGATTATTCACCATAGCCAAGTGGGATTTATTCCAGGGCTGCAAGATTGGTTCGACATCCGCAAATCAACCAATGTGATACAATACGTTAATAAAAGAAAGAACAAGAACCGCATGATACTCTCAATAGATGCTGAAAAAGCATTTGACAAAGTACAGCATCCTTTCTTGATCAAAACTATGCAGAGTGTAGGGACAGAGTGTACATACCTCAATATCATCAAAGCCATCTATGAAAAACCCAGAGCAAATATCATTCTGAATGAGGAAAAACTGAGAACTTTTCTGCAAAGGTCAGGAACACAGCAGGGATGTCCACTATCACCACTGCTATTCAACATAGTACTAGAAGTCCCAGCCTCAGCCATCAGACAACAAAAAGAAATTAAGGGCATCTTAATCAGCAAAGAAGTCAAGCTCCCACTCTTTGCAGATGACATGATACTTGATATGGAAAACCCAAAAGACTCCATTCCAAAACTGATAGTACTCATACAGGAATTTAGTAAAGTGTCAGAATATAAAATCAATGCATAGAAATCAGATGCATTTCTATATACCAACAGCAAGACAGAAGAAAGAGTAATTAAGGAGTCGTTCCCATTTACAATTGCACCCCAAACCATAGATACCTAGGAATAAACCTAACCAAAGAGGCAAAGAATCTGTACTCAGAAAACTACGGTACTCATGAAAGAAATCAAGAAAGCCACAAAGAAATGGAAAAACATTCTATACTCATGGTTTGGAAGAACAAATGTTGTGAAAATGTCTATGCTATCTGAAGCAATCTACACAATTAATGCAATCCCTAGCAAAATTCCATCAAATTTTTTAAAGAAATGGAACAAATAATCCTAAAATTTATATGGAACCAGAAACGACCCTGAATAGCCAGAGGAATGTTGAAAAAGAAAACCAAAGTTGGTGGCATCACAATTCCAGACTTCAAGCTCTATTACAAAGCTGTGATCATTAAGACATTATGGTACTGGCATAAAAACATACACATAGATCAATGGAACAGAAGAGAGAGCCCAGAAATGGACCCTCAACTCTATGGTCAACTAATTTTTGATGAAGCAGGAAAGAATGTCCAATGGAAAAAAGACAAGTCTCTTCAACAAATTTTGTTGGGAAAATTGGACAGCTACATGCAGAAGAATGAAACTGGATCATTTCCTTATACCACACACAAAAATAGACTCAAAATGGCTGAAAGACATCAATGTGAGACAGGAATCCATCAAAATCCTTGAGAAGAACACAGTCACCGACCTCTTCACCTCAGCCACAGGAAGTTCTTCCTAGAAACATTGCCAAAGGCAAGAGAAGCAAGGGCAAAAATGAATTACTGGGACTTCATCAAGATCGAAAGCTTTTGCACAGCAAAGGAAACAGTCAACAAAACCAAAAGACAACTGACAGAATGCGAGAAGATATTCACAAAGAACACATTACATAAAGGGCTAGTATCCAAAATCTATAAGGAACTTACTGAACTCAACACACAAAGAACAAAGAATCCAATCAAGAAATGGGCAGAAGATATAAACAGACAGTTCTTCAAAGAAAACATCCAAATGGCCAACAGACACATGGAAAAGTTGCTCAACATCACTTGCCATCAGGGAAATACAAATCAAACCTGCAGTGAGATACTACTTCACACCAGTCAGAATGGCTAACACTAACCAGTCAAGAAATGACAGGTGTTGGCAAGAATGTGGAGAAAGGCGAAACCCTCCTACATTATTGGGAATGTAAGCTGGTGCAGCCATTCGAAAACAGCATGGAGGCTCCTGGAAAATTTGAAAATAGAGCTACCTACAACCCAGCAATTGCAGTACTGGGTATTTACCCTAAAGATACAAATGTAGTGATCCGAAGGGGCACGTGCACTCGAATGTTTATAGCAGCAATGTCCACAATAGCCAAACTATGGAAGGAACCTAGGTGTCCATCAACAGATGAATGGATAAAGAAGATGGGGTATATAAATAATGGCATACTATGCAGCCATCCAAAGAAACATGCCATTTGCAATGACATGGATGGAACTAGAGGGTATCATGCTAACTGAAATAAGTCATTCAGAGAAAAAAATATCATATGATCTTTCTGATAGGAATTTGAGAGGCAGGGCAGGAGTCATGGGGGCTAGGGAGGGAAAAAATGAAATGCGATGGGATTGGGAGGGAGACAAACCATAAGACAATCTTAATCTCACAAAACAAACTGAGGGTTGCTGGGAGGTGGGGGGGTTGGGATAGGGTGGCTGGGTTATGGACATTGGAGAGGATATGTGCTATCATAAGTGCTATGAAATGTGTAAGCCTGAAAATTCACAGAACTGTACCCCTGGGGCAAATAATACATTATATGTTAATTAAAAAAATGGAAAGAGTACCTTCCAGATTTTTTTTTTTCAAAGAAGACAAACAGATGGCTTGTAACAGGTACGTGAAACAGACCTCAACATTACTAACCAACAGGAATATGCAAATCAAAACCACAATGAGATATCACTTTACACCTGTCAGAATGGCTCTAATCAAAATGCCAAAAAAATAGGTGTTGTTGAGGAAGAGTAGATAAAGGAAACTTCATGCACTCTTGGTGGGATGGTCAGTTGGTAGAGCCACTGTAGAAAACCATATGGGTGCTTCTCAGAAAGTTAAAAATAAAAATACTGTATGGTCAGTAACTGTACTACTGGGTATTTAACTAACGAAAATGAAAACATTAACTTGAGAAGATACATGTACCCCTGTGTATTGCAGCATTATTTATAATACCCAAATTTTGAAAACAAACCCTGTGTCCATGTGCAGATGAGTAGATAAATGTGTATATACACATACACATATACATACACACACTCAACCATAAAAGAGTAAGATCTTGCTATTTGAGACAGCATGGATGGACCTAGAGAATATGCTGAGTGAAGTAAGTCAGACATAGATAAATACGTGGAATCTAAAAAACAAAAAGCAGAAACAGAACCATAATTACAGAGAAAAACTGAGGGTTGCCAGAGGGTTTGTGGGTGGGGGATGGGCAAATGAGTGAAGGGGGAGAGGATGATACAGGCTTCCAGTTACAGGGTGAAGAAGTCATAGGATGAAAGGTATAGGGAATCTAGTCAATGATATTGTAATAGTATTGTATGGTGATAGATGATAGTTATAGTTGTGTGTCAACTATACTTCAATTAAAAAAAAACAAAACACTGAGATATTTGTGCAAGTACAAAGAGACCAATGAAGTAAAGAGCCCAGGAACACTCTCTCTCTATATATATATACTATAACATTTACAAAATAGTACTGCCTTCCCCACCAGAATGGCTAAAATGAAAAAGAGAGACCTTATCATACATCAGTGAGGATGGAGCAAGCTCTGCTGTTATGGACAACTGGTTAGAAGATAAACTGTTACAACTCCTTAGGAAAACTGGAAATAGCTACAGTAGGGGAGTACATTTTTCCATCATTAAGATGCATCTTTGGGATGTGGAGAAAGGGGAACCATCTTGCACTGGTGGGTTGATGGGAATGCAAACTGGTGTAGCCACTCTGGAAAACAGGATGGAAGTTCCTTAAAAATTTTAAAATAGAAATACCCTATGACCCAGCAATCACACTACTAGATATTTATCCAAAGAATACAAAAATACTTCTTTGAAAGGATATGTGTACCCTAATGTTTATGGTGACATTATCAACAACAGCCAAATTATGGGAAGAACCCAAATGTCTATCGACTGATGAATGGATAAAGAGGTGGTGTATGTGTGTATATGTATGTATATATGTGTGTGTGTAACACACACATACACACACACACACACACACACAATGGAATATTACTCAGCCTTAAAAGAAATCTAATATTACACCAGTGTATGTTAACTGGAATTTATTTATTTATTTATTTATTTTTAAAGATCTTATTTATTTGACAGAGAGAGAGCACTAGCAGGCAGAGCAGCAGGTAGAAGGAGAGAGAGAAGTAGGCTCCCTGATGAGCAAGGAGCCTGATGTGGGACTTGATCCCAGGACCCTAGGATCATGACCCGAGCTGAAGGCAGACGCCTAACCAACTGAGCCACCCAGGCGTCCCTGTTAACTGGAATTTAAGTAAAGACTTTAAAAAATAAGAATATATAAACTTTATTTAAAAAAATATATGCCTCTTTGGCATACTGATTATTCTAAGCTAGTATTTTCTAAAAAACTGTAGACACAGAATATCTCCGAAATCCAAGTTTCTCTTCCGTAAGAGACACTTCCATGTATAGGGGAAATCTCCATTTGTAAGGGTATCTCCTTCAGTATCCTGAAGAAGGGAGTGGCTCTTAGATGCTTAGAAACTGCTATCAGTGGAGAGGCATGAACTTAAATCTGCATGACAACTTTAGCCTTATTTATTTATTTATTTATTTTCCTTTATGGTAACCTCCCATAACTGATCCTCTACTTACACCATCTTCTTTTGTCTTTAGATGGAGATGGTATTTAAGGTGATGGCTTCAGGTAGTTTGGTGAGATACTCAGTTTTTCTGGGTCTCTCCCGTATATACAGAATATATATATATATATATATATATATATATATATATATATATAAAATTAAATATATAATATATATAATTAAACCATGTTTCATTTTCTATTAATTAGTCTTTTTTTCCCTTGAATTTTTTTTTAATTTAAATACAAATAGCCAACATATAGTACATCATTAGTTTCTCTATTAATGAGGTGTAAATTTGATTTTTAGTCCTGGTGGAAAAACCTTGAAGGATAGAGGAAAAATTTTTTCTCTCCTATACTACTAAAGCTGAATGTACAAATATATCCTGTGTCTCAGCAAATCCACTTTTAAGCGTATACCCAGTATATCTGTGTATATATCTGTTGAGAGACAAACACAAGTACATTCATAGCAACACTATTCACAATAAGCCCCAAACTTCAAAGAACTCAAATATCTGGCATAGAATGAATAAAATTGTATATATTCATCTGTTGGATTATTATTACATAGCAATAAAAAAGAATTACAAACATTTACAATAATATAAAAGAACTTCATAAAGTTGAGTGAAAGGAGTCCAAAACAAAAGAATAATATATATTTTACTTATTTAAAATTTGAAAGAAAGGTAAAGCTAATCTATAGTGTTGTAAGTAAAGACAGTTGGGCTGGGATACAGTATCTTAAAGTGGATATGAGAGGCCATGCGTGGTCCTGGTAATGTATGTTACTTGCTTTGGATAATGGTTATAAGAATGTTTACTTTGTGAAAATCAGTTAAGTCAAGTTTATGATTTGTATGCTTTTGTGTATGTATATTATATTACAATAAAAAGTTTAAATAAAAAACTTTCAAATTGTTCAGCCACCCAGGTGCCCTTGAAATACTTCAACTTGAATACTCTTGCTATTTTACACAATATATCTTCTTGCTTGCATCAAAGAACACTTTTGAAAGCCAAAAACTTAACTGCTTTCAGAAATGTTTGAGAGAACAGAGTTGAACCAAATTGAAGAAACTTGAGAGAAAACTAGCTTTCCCCAGCATGATGTGGGCTATATGGAAGAACTAGACAGAAACTACCATTAAGAAACTAGAGATTCTTTCCTAATTCCTTTTCTAATTTTGAATGGGAGTCACCCCAGTTTTCTAGAATAAAAGTGGAGTAGAACATCCATCTGAATTTTCACCTCTTGATAGTTACTGTTGTGACTGAATGGTATCTTTGTTAAGGGAAAGTAATCAAGGTCAAAGGGTAAGGCCTGAAAAAAAGGCTGAAAAGTGGGGAGGAACAGGGCTTCAATGAAGAAAGATATTTGCCAGAAATGAGGCAGGGCTCAAAAAGGCTCTTTGGCTAGGAACTATCAGCTGGCTATAGTAATCCAATCAAAGCATTCACAGGGCACAGAAAGCATACTGGTGAATAGTGGAGTTTCTTAATTTTTCTGAAATTGTGTGATAATTTCTTCACCTTCCTTTTCACCCTTAGTAACTTTAAATAGTTTTAAAATGCAAAACCTCCATTGTTAAAGAGAAGCTGACAACTGCTCCTTTTGGATGCCAACAGCATTGTAAAAACAAAGATGATCAATCAATAGAGAGGCTTGTTTTAATAATTTGAGGCAAACTTACAAAGTAGAAATCTATTAAAACTCCATTTCTTAGGAGTTCCACAGAGAAGTGAATTAGATTACAATTCTGAGGGTCCTTTGCCTAATCTAGAAATAGTAAATACCAGGAAGAATAGGAATTGGAAAGTCCAGAGATCAATAATTCCAGATTTAGTCACACTAGACAAGCTAAGTTTAGAAAAAGGAAGCTCATGTTGCTATTGTAATAGTTTTTAAAACTTATCATTTTTATATATAATAAAGTTTTGAGTGGACCTTTAGATTAAATTTAGGTTTCTGACTGGTGGTCTTTGGAAGACTACACTGTAAAATGACTAGTAGCTTCTAAAAGAAAAGTCACCCATCAAACCTAAAATTCCATGTTAAATACTTTGATATAGGACAGAATTCTTTTGAGATATGACATGTCTATGTGTATAAATAACTATATAGATTTCTGTGTTGGCTAACATTAATAACTGCACTTACGATAAATTCTTCCCCCAAAGTCTTATAAAAACAGTGCCTTTTTGACTTTTTGCTAAATGGTGAGTAATCAGTGATTATTAATTCTATTTCAACACAGTTCCCACTTACATATTCCATATTGTACTATTTACCCAGGCTTAATTCTTTTTTAAAAGTCACTTTCTTTACAAAGAAAGCAATTCAAATTAACCAACTGTGCCTTACAAACATAAATATAAAATGATACTGAGTAAGTATTGATTGAAACAAAAAGCATTTAAAAAACCAGCATTAATTCTTACCAACTCCAGAGGTTATTGATTCTGCATCAATGTCACTAGCTCTTTTTCTTGCCACTTCAGCTAGTGCCAATTCACCCTTATCTAGTGCAAAGTAATGGATATCCTTTGGAAATAAAGCAAAATAAAAGATTAATCCAAATGAATGTTGGTCAGGTTACAAAGAAGATTTTGAACAAAAGAGCTTACTGTTCCGATTACAAAACAGACATGGCTGATGAATAATTTTTTGTGTTTTAATTCTCTCAGTTTTCTTTTCTAGTATAAGCACATTTTCTTAAATTGTAGATTATAACTATACCTAATAGCATTACTTAAGTAAGTTATTTTAATTCTTCAGGGAAAAAGACAAGTTTTTAAACCAAAGGTTTGACATACTCAGTTTTGTCAGGAAATAAAAACATTTATTGCTATGTTCTTTGGTGAGATTTTAATGTCTAAGATGACTTCTTCAAAATTAAATTATATATCATATTATGATAAGCATTTTGCAAGAAATACAACTATACAAATTTGTCTCTGATATTTATGTATCTGGCACATGCTATTTTGTTAACATTATTCATATTACTAATCTTGAACTCTTACAGTCAACAAATAATCAGCGCCTACTAAGTGTTAGGCATTGTTCTGGGATATAGGGGTCAATTACAGTTCCATGTCTCAGGAAGCTGTCAATCCAGCGGGAAGACAGACCATTGTGAACAACAGTTAATTACGTCATGTGTGATAGGTTTTATAACAGATATTTGCACAGATATTTGCTCTGGAGCTAAAGAGAAGGAATTGGTCCTTGATCTGGGTCTTGAAGGACAAATAAAGGAAAAATAGAGAAAAAGGGACAGAATTAGTATCTGGTGCATATATATACAGAAGATTAAAAAACAGTTCTGCTAGGCAATGGTATATCTTTGAATATGGAAGGAGTCTTGGACTGGATGTGTGGGAGAAAGCAGTGTAAAATAATACTAAAGTAGGTATAGCCACTAAAAACTATTTTGAACTATTTTTGGTGTGCAAAAGATTGCTGGAATACTAGTGCAATAAAAATGGAAAAAGGGGCACCTAGGTGGCTCAGTCAGTTAAGTGTCTGACTCTTGATTTCAACTGAGGTCATGATCTCAGGGTTGTGAGATTGAGCCCCACATTGGGCTCTCTGCTCATTAGGGAGTCTGCTTAAGGTCTCTCTTTCCTTCTCTCTCTCTCTCTAGAATAAATAAATAAATCTCTAAAAAATGGAGAAAGAAACCAGTTTACAATGAAGAAATACAAATGGCCTATACTCAAGAGAGGTATTTCACTTTATTAATATTCAAATAAATGCAATTGAGAAAGTGTGATTTCAAACTGTTTAAGTTTTTAAAAGTTCAGAATATTCACTGGTTGCAGAGACTTCAGGGAAGATGGCAGAATAGGAGGATCATAAGCTCACCTCATCCTGTGAATACAACTAGGTAACATCCCCATCAGTGTAAGTAACCCAGGAAATGATCCAAAAACTGGCAGACCAGACTCTCTACAGGTAAATGCAGAGAAGTCACATTAAAGAGGGCAGGAAAGGTGGAAATGCTGTCAGGAACCAAATGGACCCACAGGACTGTCCCCAGGAAGGAGGGACAATGCAGATGTGGAGAGGAGAGAGAAATAGACCCCAACATCATACACAAGAACAAGACAGAATCACAGTGAGAGCTAAATGAAATGGAGATAAGTAATATACTTGATAGAGAATTTAAAGTAATGGTCATAAAGATACACTCACTAGACTTCAACAGACTTGAGAAGAGTAGAACTCAGTGATACCTTCAAAAAAGAGAGAAAACAAAAATCCAATGAGAGATGAAGAATTCAATAACTGAAATAAAAAAAAAATACACTAGATGCACTAAAGAGCAGACTAGTGGAGGTGGAAGAACAGATCAGGAACCTGCAGGAGATAGTAATTGAAAGCAATCAAGCTGACTAGAGAGAGAGGGGAAAAACTAATGAAAATAGAAAAATGGAAGTCAACAACCTCATCAAACATAATAACATTTACATTATAGGAATCCCAGAGGAGAAGAGAGAGAAAGGGGTCAAAAATTTATTTGAAGAAATAATAGCTGGACACTCCCCAAATCTGGGGAAGGAAACAGAAATCTAGATTCAGGAGGCACAGAGATTCCCCCCAAAACTTAACCCAAAGAAGTCCACATCAAGACACATAGTAATTAAAATGGCAAAAATAAAATAAAAATAAAATAAAATAAATAAAAGAATTTTAAAAGCAGCAAGAGAAAGCAGTTACATACAGGGGAAATCATATAAGACTATCAGTGATTCTTCAGCAGAAACTTGTAGGCTAGAAGGGAGTGGCATGATATATTCAAAGTGCTGAACAAAAAAATCCTGCAGCTAAGAATACTCTATCCAGCATAGCAATCCTCATAATAGAAGTAGAAACAGAATTTCCAAACAAAAATTAAAGGAATTCATCACCCTAAACCAGCCCTATAAGAAATGTTAAAGGGAACTCTGAGTAGAAAGGAAAGAACACAGGCAAGAGAAAGAAAAGTAGATAGCAAAAAGGCATTAAAATTAAAAAATCTATAAAAATCAATCAAGGACCTCAGAATAAAAGGATGTAAAATAGGGCACCATATACATAAAATAGGGATGGAAAAAGAGTAAAAATGTAGTCCTTTTAAAATGGGTTCAAACTTAAACAACCATCAACTAAACAGAAATACACAAAAGATGTTAAATATAAACATAATGATAACCACAAATCAAAAACTAGCAATAAAAAATGTGGAAAATAAAGACAAAGGAATCCAAATATATAGCTAAGAAAGCAAGCAAACCATGAGAGAGAGCAAGAGAACAAAGGAACAGAGAAGAACTACAAAAATAGCCATAAAAAAGTAATAAAATGACAAAAAGTATCAATAATTACTTTGAATGTAAATTGACAAAATGCTCCAATCAAAAGGATGGAATGGATAAAAAAGCAAGGCCCATTTATATGCTGCCTAGAAGGGACTCCTCTCAGACCAGAGACACATGCAGATTGAAATTGCAGGGATGGAAAAGCACTTATCATGCAAATGGATGTGAAAAAAAAGCCAAGGTAGCAATACTTATGCTGGACAAAATGGGCTTTTTTCTTTTTAAATAAAGATTTTATTTATTTATTCAACAGACAGAGAACACAAGCAGGCAGAGAGGCAGGCAGAGGGAGAGAGGGAAGCAAGCTCCCCGCTGAGCAGAGAGCCCGATGCAGGGCTCAATCCCAGGACCCTGGGATCATGACCTGAGCCAAAGGCAGAGGCTTAACCCACTGAGCCACCCAGGCGCCTCACAAAATGGGCTTTAAATCAAAGGCTGTAATAAAGGAAAAAGGACACTGTATAATCATAATGGGAATAATCCAAAAAGAAGGTATAATCATTGTAAAATTCACACACCCACCACGGCAGCACCTAAATACATAAAGCAGCTAATAAACATAAAGGAAATAATCGATAGTGATACAATAATACAAGAGTACTTTAACATCCCATTTACATCAATGCGTAGATCATCCACACAGAAAGTCAACAAGGAAACTGTGGTTTTTAATGACACACTGGACCAGATGGATCTAACCGATGGATCTGGACCAGATCTATTCAGAACATTCATTCTTAAAACAGTAGAATACACTTGTTTCAAGTGTACACAGATTACTGTCCAGAACAGATCACAAGGTTAGGCCACAACAATTTCAACAAATTCAAAAAGATGGAACACATATTATGCATTTTTTTTCCTGACCACAATGTTATGAAACTAGAAATCAGACACAAGGAAAAAAACTTATCAAGAACACAAATACATGGAGATTAAATAATATGCTATTAAGCAATGAGTGGGTCAACCAAAATATCAAAGGGGATATAAAAAATTACATGGAGACAAATGAAAAAGAAAATAAAATTCCAAAACCTTTGAGATGAAGCAAAAGCTCTTCAAAGAGGGAAGTTTATAGCAATACAGGTCTAACTCAGGAAGTAAGAAAAATCTCAAATAAACAACCTAAACTTATACTTAATGGAGCTAGAAAAAGAAGAAACAAAGCCCCAAACAGCAAAAGAAAATAATACAGATTAGAGTGGAAATAAATGAAACAGAAACTAAAAAAATAGGTTAACAGGTCAATGAAACCAGGAGCTAGTTCTTTGAAAAGATCAACAAAATTGGTAAGCTTTTACCCAGACTCAGAAAAGAGAGGGTTCAAATAAAAAAAAAAAAATCATAAGTGAAAGAGGAGATAACAACCAACACCAAAGAATAGAATTAATTATAAGAAAACATGATGAAAATTTTTATGCCAACAAATTGGGCAATCTAGAAGAAATGGATAAGTTCTTAGAAACATATAATCTTCCCAAGGTCACGCAGGAACAAACAGAAAATTTGAGTCAACCAATCACCAGCAATGAAAATAGAATCTATAATCAAAAAACTCCCAAAAGGGGCACCTAGGTGGCTCAGTGGGTTAAGCCTCTGCCTTCGGCTTGGGTCATGATCCCAGGGTCCTGGGATCGAGCCCCACATTGGGCTCTCTGTTCAGCAGGGTGCTTGCTTCCCCCTCTTTCTCTGCCTGCCTCTCTGCCTACTTATGATCTCTCTCTCTCAAATAAATAAATAAAAATCTTTAAAATAAAAACAAACAAAAACTCCCTTGAAACAACAGTCCAGGACCAGACAGCCTCACAGGTAAATTCTACCAAACATTTGAAGAAGAATTAATACATATTCTCTCAAACTATTCCAAAAACAGAAGACTAAGGAAAGCTTCCAGATTCACTTATGAGGGGCCCCTGGGTGTCTCAGTCATTAAGCATCTATCTCCCTTCGGCTCAGGTCATTATCCCAGGGTCCTGGGATCGAGCCCAACAACAGGCTCCCTGCTTGGTGGGAAGCCTGTTTCTCCCTCTCTCACTCCTTCTGCTTGTGTTCCCTCTCTTGCTGTGTCTCTGTCAAATAAATAAATAATTTAAAATAAAAATTTCACTTATGAGATTGCTATTACCCTGATACTAAAGCCAGATAAAGACACTACAAAAAAAGAAAATCACAGGCCATTATCTCTGGTGAACATAGATGTAAAAATACTCAACAAAATATCACCAAAACAAATCCGACAATACATTAAAAAAATCATTCACCTCGATCAAGTGAAATTTATTCTTGGGATTCAAGAGTGGTTCAATATTTGCATATCAATCAACATGATACATCACATCAAGAGAAAAGATAAAAATCATATGATTAGGACACCTGGGTGGCTCAGTCAGTTGAGCATCTACCTTTGGCTCAGATCATGATCCCAGGGTCCTGGGTTTGAGGCCCATGTCGGGCTCCTTGCTCAGCAGGGAGTCTGCTTCTCCCTCTGCCTCCTCTGCCTGCCACTTCTCCTGCTTGTGCTCTCTTCCTGACAAATAAATAAATATAATCTTTAAAAAAAATCAATAGATGCAGAAAAAGGGTCTGACAAAGTATAACATCCATTCATGATAAAAAAACCTTCAGCAAAGTAAGTTTAGGGGAACACACTGCAACATAACAAAGGCCATATATAAAAAAACCCCACAACTAATATATTCACTGGTGAAATTGTAAAGGCTTTTCTCTTAAGATCAGGATATCCATTGTCACCACTTTTATTCAACACAGTACTGGAAGTATGAGCCACAGCAGTCAGACAAGAAAAAGGAATAAAAGGCATCCAAATTGGAAGAAGTTAAACCTGGACTATTTGCAGATGACATGATACTATATAGAGAAAACCCTAAGGACTCTACGAAAAAAAGCTACTAGGAATGGTAAATGAATTCAGTGAAGTCACAGGATATAAAATCAATATGCAGAAATCTGATGTTTTTCTATACACTAAAACATAGTGTCAGAAGGAGAAATTAAGAAAAATATTCCATTTACAAGTGCAGCAAGAAGAACAAAATACCTAGGAATAAATTTAACCAAGGAGGTAAAAGACCGGTACCCTTAGTATAAAACATGGATAAAAGAAACTGAAGATGACACAAACAAATAGAAAGATATTTTATGCTCATGGAGGAAAAGAATCAATATTGTTAAAATGTCCATACTACCCAAAGCAATGTACAGATTTATTGCAATCCATTTTAAAATACCAACAGCATCTTTCACAGAACTAGAACAAATAATCCTAAAATCAGTATGGAACCACATGAACCACCCTGAATAGCCAAAGCAATCTTGAAAAGAAGAACAAACCTGGAGGTATCACAATCCCAGATTTCAACAAAGCTGGAATAAAATAGTATGGAACTGGCACAAAAACAGATACATAGATCCATGGAGTGGAATAGAGAGCCCAGAAATAAAGCCATGTTTATTGGTGTTCTTGGTTAATTAATCTCCAACAAAGGAGGCAAGAATATGCATTTGGAAAAACACAGTTTCTTCAACAAATGGTTTTGGGAAAACTGGACAGCAACCTGTAACAGAACAAAACTGGACCACCTTCTTACACCAGACATAATCATAAACTCAAAATCTTTTAAAGAAATGAATGTGAGACCAGAACCATAAAAATCCTAGAAGAGAGCCCAGGCAGTAATTTCTCTGACAGCCACAGCAACATTTTTCTAGGTATATCTTCTGAGGCCAGGAAAACAAAAGCAAAAATAAACCATTGGGACTACGTGAAAATGAAAACTTCCACACAGCAAAGGAAACAGTCAACAAAACTAAAAGACAACCTACTGAATTGGAGAAGATATTTGCAAATCACATATCTGATAAAAGATTAGTATCCAAAATACGTAAAGACCTTATACAACTCAACACCAAAACCCACAAATAATTCTATTTAAAATGGGGCAGAAGCAATGAACATGGATTTCTCCAAAGAAGACATATAGCTGGCCAACCAGACACATGAAAAGATGCTCAACACCACTAATCATCAGGGAAATGCAAATCGAACCGCAATCTCATATCTGTCAGAATGTCTAAAATCAACAACACAAGAAACAACATGCGTTGGCGAGGATGTGGAGAAAAAGGAATCCTACTGCACTATTGGAGGGAACACAAACTAGTTCAGCCACTGTGGAAAACAGTATGGAGGTCCTGCAAAAATAAAAAATAGAACTACCCTACAATCCAGCAGTCCCACTACTGGGTATTTACCCAAAGAATGCAAAAAACACAAACTCAAAAGGTTTTACATGCACCTTATGCTTACTGCAGCATTATTTACAATAGCTAAGATACAGAAGGAGCCCAAGTATCCATCGATTGATGAATGGATATAGAATATGTACATACACACAAGAGAATATTATTCAGTCATTAAAAAGATAATGAAATCTTGGGGAACCTGGGTGGCTCAGTTGGTTAAGCATCTTCCTTAGGCTCAGGTCATGATCTTGGCTCAAGTCACGATCCCCTTTGGTTCAGGTCATGAGTCCTGCCTGCATTGGGCTTCCTGCTCAGTGGAGAGTCTGCTTCTCCCTTTCCCTATGCTTCTCCCCCCACCTCACCCAGCTCAAGCTCTCTGTCTCACTCACTCTCTAGTAAATAAAACCTTTAATAAAAAAATAATGAAATCTTGCCCATTTGCAATGACATGGATAGAGCTATAGAGTATAACGGTAAGTGAAATAAATCAGAGAAAGAAATATCTTATGATATCACTCATATGTGGAATTTAAGAAACAAAACAAAAATGAACAAACAAAAAAGATACAAAACAAGAAACATACTCTTAAATATAGAAAACAAATTGATGGTTACTAGAGTGGAGGCGTATGATGGGGATGGGTAAAATAGGTGAAGGGGATTAAGAGTACGCTTGTCAGGATGTGCACCTGTAATGTACAAAATTGCTGAATCACTATATTGTGCACCCGAAACTAATGTATCACTGTTTGTTAACTATACTGGAATTAACATAATTTTATGAAAAGGAATATTTACTGGTTGCAGTTTTGGAGAATCAGACACTTAGATTTACTGGGAATATAAGATTTTATAGAGCAGGGGTCCATAAAGTATGGCCTACGGGCCAATTATAGACTGCCTTTTGTATAGTTCTCAAGTTAAAAATGGTGTTTACATTTTTAAATGGCTGGAAGAATTGAGCTCACCACTCTTATTTAATTCTAAATGGCTATAGACTTAAAAATATTTCAACCTAAAACTGCAAGGCAAAATAGTACTTACACATGAAACTTAATAGTATGATAAAGTAATTTCAATGATAACTACCATTTTTTTTTGACTGGCAAGTAATGTCAGGCTGTGTTATACATTTCCTGAATTGTGAAGAAATAAAAGGAGATCTCTATTCTATACAAATTCCTGCAGCAATATATTTTCTGATTTTGGTCCACAGTGGTGTTTTTTCAACCTTGATGTAAGTGCAACAGAAATTTCCATATTCCAAAGTCTATTTATGCATCTGAGGAATTTAATTGGAAGTGATCAATCTATAATAAAATAACATGCTAAATGGCATTAAGTCTTTTAGTTAATAGAATTATAAAAATTCTATTCATCTATTCATCTAATTAGTGAATATAGTCAATTAAAACCGAATTGATATTAATATGTGGCAGTATCTATGAGGAAAGAAATTTGCAAAAGTGAAATACATAAAATCTTATCACAGATCAGCATTAATAGATGAACATTTTGCAATAATTTTTTTAATAAGGGAACATCAACTTTTGGCCCTAATTTAAGTGAAATGTTATTCCCCCAAAAGAAAATTCCATTATTTACATTTGTAAACTCATACTATCAACATTACTCAATTATTGTATTTCTAATTTAGTTAATAAAGATTAATGGAAGTTTGGGGTATTTTTGTTATATACAAGTACTTATATAATAACCTCAATTTTGCTTCTTGGTCTATAAGCTTGTAATGTTTAATATATGAACGTTCTAAGGAAAAGTTTATTTATTATGCATCTTAAACAATGTATTAATATTTAAAATTTGCCTATATATACTTTTAGAAAATGTTAAGGAAATGATGTGACAATGTATGTCTAAAGATTGGCAATGACAGCATTACTTATAACAATGAAAAACTGGAAGCAATTTCAGTGTACATCATTTGAAATAATTATGTGTTTTTTTTTCTTTTTATCTAAGAGTGTCATGATGCTTTTATAATGGGTCCTTATTATTCAATGAAGAAATTTGTAATAACAAACATATACTACTGTATTCAACTAGCTTTTATTTTATTTAAGACTTTTACATCTGTATTCTTACTTAAGAAAAGTCAATTACTTTACTTGGGTTTAAGAGCTAACAAGTCCTGACTGCTACCAAGATTATGTTAGCCTTATAAAATAAGTTAGGTGCCTTTTTTCTATTTTCTGTTCTCTGGCAAAATTTGTATGTAACTATTCATTGAAAATAAGCAAAAGATATGCAATAAAGTTGAGAAGTACCAACCATTACTGACCAACATAAGTGAACACCTGATTAAAATACAGACACACCTGCTTATGGCTGAAAAGATTATATGTGATAAAGACCAATTCTGACCAAAAATAATCTGTAAAATCCAGTGGAATTACAATTAAAATCACTTCAAAAATTTTAATTGACAAGTTGATCTTAAAGTTCTAATGTCAAAGCAAATGCTTAAGAATATCAAAGACTTAATCTAAGATGATAAAGCACTTTTATATAGACATATAAAGCAAAGAGAAAGAAACGTGCCCATACAAATATGGTTTTCTTTGTGAGTTACAAACTCTAGGACTTTATCTTTAGCAGTGATGTAAGTGCTGGCTGTAAGATCTGTGGCTCACAAATTGTTTCTGGAACATTTTGTCTTTCTTCTTTATTATTATTTTTTTATTTTGAAGGAAACAACAGAAGTTTTTTTAAAATTTACTTAATTAGCCAACATATGGTACATCATTAGTTTTTGGTGTAATGTTCAGTGATTCAATAGTTGTATATAATACCTAGTGCTCATCACATTAAGTGTCCTCCTTACTGCCCATCACCCACCTACCCCATCCCCCCACCCACCTCCCCTACTGCAACCCTCTGTTTCGTAAAGTCAAGAGTCTGTCATGGTTTGTCTCCCTCTCTGATTTCTTCCCATTCAGTTTTCCCTCCCTTCCCTTATGATCCTCTGACCAATTTCTTATGTTTCACATATGAATGAAACTTTATGATAATTGTCTTTCTCTGATTGAATTATTTCACTTAGCATAATCCCTTCCAGTTCCATCCATGTCGATTAAATAGTAGGTATTCATCCTTTCTAATGGCTGAGTAATATTCCATTGTATATATACCACATCTTCTTTATCCACTCATCTGTTAAAGAACACTTTGGCTCCTTCCACAGTTTGGCTATTGTGGACATTGCTGCTATGAACATTGGGATGCAGGTGCCCCTTTTCACTACATCTGTATCTTTGGGCTAAATAACCAGTAGCGTAATTGCTGGGTCATGGGACAGCTCTATTAACTTCCTAAGGAACCTCCAAACTGTTTTCCAGAGTGGCTATACCAGCTTGCATTCTCACCAACAGAGTAAGAGGGTTCCCCTTTCTCCACATCCTTGCCAACATTTATTGTTCCCGGTCTTGTTAATTTTACCCATTGTAACTGGCATAAGGTGGTATCTCATTATAGTTTTGATTTGTATTTCCCTGATGACAAGTGACGTGGAGCATTTTTTCATGTGCCTATTGGCCATTTGTATGTCTTCTTTGGAGAAATGTCCGTTCATGTCTTCTGCCCATTTCTTGGCTGGATTATTTGTTTTTTGGGTGCTGAGTGTAATAAATTTTTTATAGATCTTGGAGACCACCCAGTTATCTGATATGTCACTTGCAAATATCTTCTCCCATTTCATAGGTTGCCTTTTAGTTTTGTTGACTGTTTCCTTTGCCATGCAGAAGCTTTTTATCTTTTATTTTTGTTTTTGAAGATTTTTATCTTGATGAAGTCCTAGTAGTTCAGTTTTGCTTTTGTTTCCCTTGCCTCTAGAGATGTGTTTTGCAAGAAGTTGCTGTGGCTGAGGTCAAGGTGTTTGCTGCCTGTGTTCTCCTCTAGTGCTTTGATGGGATTCCTAGGAGTCTCACATTGAGGTCTTTCATCCATTTTGATTTTATTTTTGTGTATGGTGTAAGAAATTGGTCCAGTTTCTTTATTCTGCATGTGGCTCTCCAATTTTCCCAACACCATTTATTGACAAGATGGTCTTTTTTCCATTGGATATTCTTTCCTGATTTGTTGAAGATCAGCCGTCCAAAGAGTTGAGGGTCCATTTCTGGGTTCTCTGTTCTGTTCCATTGACCTCTGTTTCTGTTTTTGTGCCAGTGCCATACTGTCCTGATGATCACTGCTTTGTAACAGAGCTTGACGTCAGGCATTGTGATGTCAACAGCCTTTCCCCCCGTCTTTTTCAATGTTCCTTTGGCTATTCAGGGTCTTTTCAGGTTCCATTCAAATTTTAGGATTGTTTGTTCCAGTTCTATGAAAGAAGTTGATGGTATTTTGATAGGGATTGCACTGAATGTGTAGACTGCTCTGGGCAAGAGAGATATTTTCATAATGTTTATTCTTCCAATCCATAAGCACAGAATGTTTTTTCATTTCTTTGTGTCTTCCTCAGTTTCTTTTGTAAGTGGCCCAGAGCCAAAAGATCGTGATCCCCCCATCTTCATTAAACCTTCCGAGAGAGTCTTCACCTTTATTTATGCCAAACTCCACAGACTCTTGCCATGCGTGCCCACTGTAATCTTCCCTGACTCCCAAGTGTCACTGCCCTTTGTTTGCCTTGGGAATGTGAGCAATTGCAGACTTATGCACATATCCTCGTCTGTTGCTCCGAGCACCCGCTGGGTGTTGCCCTAATGTCCTTTCCAGGGGCTGCCACTACCCTGAGAGCTGTTTCCAGGCCGTGAGTGCAGCTGTTTCATTCCTCCAGGGGAATGCTAAATGGCCTGTGCATTCCAGTCCTTTTTAGGGTGCTCAGTCAGAAATTGGTCACCAAACCAGCCCAGCTCAAGGTTTACAGTGACCTAAGCTGCAAGTCCCCTCCTCGGCTCACTGACTGTAACCAGTTTCCTTGCTCCACTACTTGGGCACTGTACCGGTTCGGGCATCCCCATTCGTTCTGTGTCTCCTGGGATCCTGAGACCACAATGACTCACTTAGAATTCTGCCTTTTTCATCCCCTTTCAGAAAGAGATGTCTCCCACTAGAGCAGATTTCTAAGGGTTCCAGTTTGGTGCTCTGGGATTATACCACTTTCCATGGCCAGCTTATGGAGGCTCCTTCTTCACTCTGTTTATCTTTTGATATCTCACTGCAGATTCATGACTCTGCACCTCCTACCTTGCAAAAAAGCAATTGCTTTTCTACTTGTAGAGTTCCAAATACATTTTCGTACATTTCAGGCTGAATTTGTGCATGTTCAGAATGGTTTGACAGATATCCAGTTAACTTCAAGGGACCAGATGAAACAAGGTCCCCTACTTTTCTGCCATCTTGCCTCCCCCCACCTCTCTCATTTTTCCTTGATTCTATGATTTCTCCTTTTTATTTTTTAATTGTTATAAAGAATTGGAGTCATTAATTTGAAGAAAGTAAGCCTCAACAGTTCTTAAGTTGTTATTATATCTGTACCATGAAGATTTTTGTTCCTTAATCTTTCTGTTTACAGTCTATTTACTTGCTGATACACTTGTGAGTCTCCTTGCTATTCATATAACTGAAAGTAGTCTTTAGCAAAATGTAGTAGAGAATATATCCCTTTAACTCCATGCTCCTCAGTTTGACATAGTTCATGAATCTTTACGGTGCGATACAAGACTCTTTAGGGTTTGATGCACAATGTATCTTGTATCTATATTTCTTGCCAATTGACTATCCTCTAACTTCATTTATTTTTTAACTTTTGGATAGTTTTAGTGTTGGAATTTAATTTAAATGTTGGATATTTACAACTAAGTGTGTTCACATGCCTCTGGGATATGGTCATATTCTAAATGAGTCAAGAAAATAAAAGCTACTTGGCTTTAAATTTCATTTTCATGTCTTGTACCTGACTAGGCCAGTACATGCATGAATAAAGGATATGGAGTAAACCTGGTTGAGACTAACTCAGGCCAATGTACTCTTAAGTTATACATTAAGACATTTCAAGAGGCCACTTCCAAGAATGACATGCCCTTCCACTCAACCTGAGTTCAAATTCATTACTATTTTTTAAAAGATTTTTTACTTATTTGTCGGAGAGAGCACAAGCAGAGGGAGCAGGAGGCGGAGGGAGGCAGGCACCCCGCTCAGCAGGGAGCCTTAATTTTGTACTTGAAATTTTAAACTCTTTTTCTTAAGAAGTATTTCTCAAATTATATAAGCTTCCAGCTCTATAAAACATGGACGATGCACAACCATCAAAGTTCTCACATACTACTGGACTGTGTTACCACATGCTTAGTTTATAATCATGTGTGGGAGGCACAAGACACAAGGAGACATTGCAAGTTGTAAACTCCCTTTTTGTTTTGTTGATCTATTTTTGGAAATTTATTTTTTGAAGATTAAGATGACATATAACAAGTCTAAATGGACAGCACAGATAGCAATAGATCAGAAAAGTGTCATATTGATAAGTCCTAACCTTTACTGCCATCCAACTTTAATGAGTACTGGGCATTATATAAGACTAATGAATCAGTGACCTCTACCTCTGAAACTAATAATATATTATATGTTAATAATTATATGTTAACCCTTCAACCAGGGTTACCTTGTTGCTAGATGGTTTTATTATTAAAGTATTACTGATCCAAAAGGAAGTTTTCAAAAAAATACTCAGAGGAATAAACCACTTAGTTTTTCTCATTCTCAGTAAAATTTTGTAATTTACCATTTGCCAAAATGACTTAGATTAGTATCATCATTTAGCACTATTAAGTGAAATTGGCTTCCACTGAAAAAAAGATGACAAACACTGATAGTATTTGGCCATGATCCAGGTTTAAATATTTACACACATTCTCTCTGTGTCATCTAGGATCAAAAACAAAAAACTTGCTGTTACTGGGTTCTTACTACCTTTCAAATGATGTGACTGTACTACTGGAATGAATATATAAATTTATAACAAGACATTAAAACTAAAAAAAATCTTAACTAGACTTTCCTCTTTAAGTCATACATTTTTGGGGATGCCCGGGTGGCTCAGTGGGTTAAGCCGCTGCTTTCGGCTCAGGTCATGATCCCAGGGTCTTGGGATCGAGTCCCACATGGGGCTCCTTGCTTGGCAGGGAGCCTGCCTCTCTGCCTGCTTGTGTGCTTTCTCTCTCTCTCTTTCTGACAAATAAAGAAATAAAATCTTAAAAAAAAAAAAACCATACATTTTTGGATCATTGACAACTTTTACAACATATTGTTCTTATAACCTTTCCTAATTTTTGTAATGTTTTTAGGGATTGATAGCTTTCTATGAAATATAGAAATACCAAGACAGGCAACAGCTTATGCAGATTTAAGATTACCATGCTCTAGTGCTTCCCATGGTAACATTTACCTTAGTTCAAATCAAATTAAATCAAATTAAACTCTAAATTTAAATTCTAATTTAAATTCTAATTATAGCTTTTCAAGTTTAAGCCTTATTGAACATTGTTTTCAGAATGTTCAAGTTCATTGCTCTAGTTCAATTAAAGAAAGTAAAATGTTGACCTAATTCTCCTTCTGTTATTTATTTCTGTTATTTATTATTTTATAATAACATTTCAAATCAGACAAAACTAGTAAGTTTTAAGAATTGAATAAAATACTGTTTCTGATAACGTGTTAATGTTGTGAAGTTCTATATTTGTAGATTTGAGGAAAATTAACTTTTAAGATAAGGGAGCAAATAATGTATCAAATGGTATAAAGACATATTTTAGTAATCAGATCTTAATGTCTATATAAATCATCTTTTATAAATCAGAACAATAATCATTTAAAATGTGAAAATATGTAGAAACTATATTTATTATTTCCAAATGAATTTAGTTACAGGGGCACATATTTTTATGTTAGAAAAAGTTACTGGAAATTGTTTTTGTAGTTTTCATAGAACTCATAAATAAAACCTACTGCCTTCTTTCAAGAGTTATATTTTTGACCTATATGAATTTTTTCTTTGTGACTACTGGACTATTTGAATTCATTTGTTTAGCATGCTATTTTTAGAGATTTATATTTTTGTAGAGAATTATTCATGTTTTTGTGCTTATTGCACTAATGTACATATAGGAATACCTTATATTATTACATTCCACATTATTGCACATCATATATGCTGCATTTTTTTTTTTTTAGCAAACTGAAGGTTTTGTAGTAACCTTGCGTCAAGCAAATATATTGGCACTGTTTATTGAACAGCATTTGCCTACTTTGCATCACTCTCATAGTTTAGTAATTCTCAGGTATTTCAAAATTTTCATTATTACTGATTTTCTTATGGTGATCTCTGATCAGTGATCTTTGATGTTTCTATTATGATTGTTTTGGGGCACCATGAATCATGCCCATACGAGATGGTGAACTTAACTGATAAATGTGTGTGTTCTGACTGCTCCATTGAGGATTTCCTGGTCTCTCTCCATCTCCTTGGGCCTCCCTATTCTCTGAGATACAACAATATTGAAATTAGGCCAGTTAATAATCCTACAGTGACCTCTAAGAGGTTCAAGCAAAAGGAAGAACTTCATTTCTCTCACTTTCAATCAAAGGCTAGAAATGATTAAACGAAGTGTGGATGGCACATCAAAAGCCAGGGCAGGCTTGCTGATAGCTAAGCTTCTGCACCAAAAAGTCAAGCTATAAATGCAAAGGAAAAGTTCTTAAAGGAAATGAAAGTGCTACTCCAGTGAACCCCTGAATAACAAGAGAACTAAACAGCCTTATTGCTGATGTAAAGAAACGTTTAGTGTCTGGATAGAAGATAAAACCAGCCAGAACTACCCTTAAGCCAAGTCATAATCCAGAGCAAGGTCCTAACTCTCTTCAATTCTGTGAAGGCTCAGAGAGGTCAGGAAGCTGCAGAAGAAAAGTTTGAAGCTAGCAGAGTTGTTTTATAAGGTTTAAGAAGCCATCTTCATATCATTAGAGTTCAAGATGAAGCAGCAGGTACTGATGTAGAAGATGCAGTAAGTTATTCAGAAGATCTAAATAAGATCGTTAAGGGCTATGCTAAATGGCTATGCTAAACAACAGATTTTCACTGTAGTTAAACAGCCTGCTCTTGGAAGCAGATACCATCTATGACTTTCATTGCTAGAAAGAAGTCAATACCTGGCTTCAAGCTTCAAAGGACAGGCTAAGTGTCTTGTTAGGGGATAATGCAGCTGGTAACTCTAAGTTGAAGCCAATGCTCATTTGTTATTCTGAATCCTAGGTGCCCAAGAATGATGCTAAATCTACTCTGCCTGGGCTCTAGAAATGGAACAACAAAGCCTGGAAAAAGGGCATGTGATATAATGAGCACTGGGCATTATATAAGACTGATGAATCAGTGACCTCTACCTCTGAAACTAATAATATATTATATGTTAATTAAATTTAAATTTTTAAAAAAGCAATTTGTTTATAGCATGGTTTATTAAATATTTTAAGCCTGCTTTTGAGACCTACTGTTCAAAAAAGATTCCCTTCAAAATATTACTGCTCATTGACAATGCACCTGGTCACCCAAGAGCTCTGATGGAGATGGACAATGAGATTCGTGTTGTTTTCATGCCTGCTAACACAACAGCCATTCTGTAGCTCATGGAACAGGAGCAATTTCATCTTTCAAGTTTTCTTACTAAAGAAGTACATTTCATAAAGCTAGAGCTGCGATATACAGTGATTCCCCCGATGCATCCAGGCTAAATAAATTGAAAACCTTCTGGAATGCATTCACCATTCTAGATGACATTAAAAACATTCATGAGTCATGGGAAAAGGTCAAAATACCAAAACAAATGGGAATTTGGAAGAAGCTGATACCAACCCTCACTGATGATTTTGAGAAATTCAAGATTTCAGTGGAGGAAGTTACCGCAGATTTGGCAAAAAATAACAAAAGGATTAGAATTAGAAGTGGAGCCTGAAGGGGCGCCTGGGTGGCTCAGTGGGTTAAAGCCTCTGCCTTCAGCTCAGGTCATGATCTCAGGGTCCTGGGATGGAGCCCCGTGTCTGGCTCTCTGCTCAGCAGGGAGCCTGCTTCCTCCTCTCTCTCTCTCTGCCTGCCTCTCTGCCTACTTGTGATCTCTGTCAAATAAATAAATAAAATCTTAAAAAAAAAAAAGTAGAGCTTGAAGATGTGACTGAATTGCTGCCATATCATGACAAAACTTGAACCAATAAGAGCTGCTTCTAACGGATGAGCAAAGAAAGTAGTTTCTTGAGATAAATTCTACTGCTGGTGAAGATGCTATGAAAACCATTGAATATAATGAAGAATTTAGAATATTACATAAACTTAGTCAATAAAGCAGCAGCAAGGTTTGAGGGGAGTAACTCCAATTTTGAAAGAAGTTCTACTATGGGTAAAATGTTACCAAACAGCATTACATACTACAGAGAAATTGCTGGTGAAAGGAAGAGCCCACTGATGCAGAAAACTCTACTGTCTTCTTTTAAAAAACTGTGACAGCCACTCTAACTTTCAGCAACCACCACCTTGATCAGTCAGCTGCCATTAACATCAAGGCAAGATCATTCACCAGCAAAAAGATTACAACTCACTGAAAGCCCAGAAGATAGATAACAATTATTAGCTGTAAAATATTTTTAAATGAAGGTATGTATATTGTATTTTTAGCTATAATACTATTGTATTATACCTAATAGACTATTGTAGTCTATTGTAAGGTAGTCTATTGTAGTCTTACTGTAAGGTATAAATCTAAGTTCTCAATACACTGGGAAACCAAAAAATTCATTTGATTCACTACATTGTAGTGATCTGAATCTGAAACTATATTATCCCCAAGGTATGCCCATATAATTATCATAACTAAAAAAAAAACCAAACTTCTGATCTTTTTATGTACTGCTATGGAGTCACCTCAGGAAAAAAAATCAAGTTGACGATGTATTTAGTGTGCCACTTAAATATTAAAACAGGGATTTATTTGAACATATATGCATATTTAGTTATATATATATATTTTTTTTTTCTATAAAAGATGGACAAACCATAATGACAACCTAAAGAGAAGGACAGGAACAAATGTGAAGAAAACAGAGATTCAAGTTAGACTTCACTGAACGTACCATTTTTTAAGCTCTTAGAATCATTTTTATATAATTTTAAGATAAAAATTAAGAAGTACTCCTCAAATATCACAATCAAAATTAAATTAATGAATTAGTACATCAATTTGGTGATATTATTACATGAAAAAAAGTATTTTGCAAGTCAGTTTAAAATACAGACATTTTACCTCTTGTGGCATATCTCTAAAAAACAAAGGAATTGCAATGAAATCTTAAAATGTTTTCATTATTCTATTAGTAGGAATAATATTTGTAGAAATATTCTAAAACTATTTTCTATAAATGTATAACAGAGTTCAGTGAAGCATAGCCTGGAAGCACATCCAACCTACAACCAGTTTTTGTAAAAAAGTTTTGTTAAAATAGTCATACTCAGTCTCACCATAGGAAGATGGCAGAGGAGTAGGGACTCTAGTTTCATGCGGTCCCTGGAATTTAGCTAGTTAGATATCAAATCATTCTGAACATCTGAAAACTCAACTGGAGAGCTAAGAAAATAATTACTGCAATTCTATAAATAGAAAAGCAAACAGTTTTCCCAAGGTAGTGGATGCAGAGAAGTGAATCCAAGGCGATACATATTGGAAGATAAACTGTGGCAGGGAGGGAGCCTCTGTAAACTGGATACTGGAAAGTGATACAGCCGCAGAGTGCAAAATCAGAAATTTTAAAAGTCTGCTCTAGTGGAGGATGTCCCTGCCTAAAAGGTGTCAAGGTGGCAAAGTGGGGCAGAATCCCAGGTGGGGCATGTGGTCTTAGGATCCCAGGGGTCACAGAAAGAACAGGGCTCCTGAGTGTGGCAGAGGTCTCAAGTGTTAGAGCAGGGAAGCCAGCTGCAAACAGTGAGCCCAGGAGTGGGCTTTCAGCATGATGTTGCCATAAGCTGTAAGAACTGCAGCACAATCGGGTGACCATTCTTTGTGCCAGAACCCAGCAAGAGGCAGAACTGAGGGAGACTCCTCCTCCCTGCCCTAGGAGGAGTGGCACGGGAGCGTGCATAGGAGTCTGTAAAGATTGGAGACTCAAAATGGGGTCACCTACCTGTGATTAAAAACTCAATCACATGCTGGGTGAAGACAGAATGTGGATGAAACCAGGGAGACAAGAGTGATTGCTTTTCCGTGAGGGCTCACGGAAGAGTGGGGGGCACAAATTTTCAGCTCTGGGTCTGGATATTGGGGTACAGCCATTTTCATCCTTGAAAGTCGTACAAAAAGCTTTCAGGGAACAAAAACCACAAAGAGCAATCCGGAGCTCCTTACACTGAGCCTGGCCCCCTGGCAAGGGGGTATAATTGCACTGGGGCAAAGACACTTGAGAATTAGTGCAAGCATTGCCTCCACTAGAAGATGAGTAGGAACATCTGGCTAATACCAAGTTTACCAATCACACAGAACTGCAAAACTCCAGTGCTAGAGGAAAATAGTATAGAATTCAGGGTATTTCTCATGATTCCTTAGTCTTTCAGTTTAAAAAAATTTCCCCCTTTTTATCCTTTTCAACCAGTCTCTTATTTTATCAACTTTTTAAAGGTCTTTTTAAATTTTCATACACACACACACACACACACACACACACACACACACACACACCATATTCTTTGTTTTGGCCTCCTTTCATTTTATTCAATTTTAGTTTTTATAAGTCTTTCTTTACAATTTTGGGATCTAGTTTCTTCTAGCAAACAGACCAAAATATACCTAGGACCTAGTGTATGATTCTGTTCTGTCCACCTATTTGATTATATTCTCTCTTTTTTTCTGTTATTGGTTTCTGAACTCTTCAGATTTGTTTAGCATATATTTTGCTGGGGCCATGGTTGATATCTTTGCATTTTGATCCCTCATTCATGTATTCTTCTCCGGACAAAATCACAGGAGGGAAAAACTCACCCCAGAAAAAAAAAACAAAAGGCAGTACTAATTTCCAGAGATTTAGTCAATATAGATATAAGTAAGGTGTCAGAGCTAGAATTGAGCATGATGATTACAATGATACTAGCTGAACTTGAAATAACCATAAGAGACCCTAGAGAATCCCTTTGTAGAGAAATAAAAGAACTAAAATCTAATCAGGTTAAAACAAAAAAGGATATACTGAGATACAACCAAAATAGAGGCTCTATCTGCTAGGACAAATGAGACAGAAGAGAAAATCAGTGATATAGAAGATAAAACGATGGAGAATAAAGGAAAGGAGAAAAAGATAAATAAGTTTGGAGCACGAGAGGAGGATTTGAGAGATCAGTGATACTATAAAGCAAAACAAAGTTAGAATAATTGGGGGTCCCAGAAGAAGAGGAAAGAGGGGGCCAGAAGGTATATTTGAGCAAATTATAGCTGAGAACTTCCTTAATCTGGGGACAGGAATAGGCATTCAGGTCAAGGAGGTATAGAGAATCCCCCTCAAAATCAATAAAAATAGGTCAACACCTTGACATATGATAGTGAAGCTTGCAAATTTCAGAGACAAAGAGAAAGCCCAGAAAAGAGCTCTGGACAAGAGGGCCTTAAGTACAGAGTTAAAAACATAAGGCAGGCAGCAGACCTATCCATACATAGAGACCTGGCAGGTCAGAAAGCACTGGCATGATATATTCAGGGCGCTAAATGAGAAAAATATGAGGCCAAGAATACTATAACCAGCAAGGCTGTCATTCAGAATAGAAAGAGAGATAAAGAGCTTCCAGGACAAACAGAAATGAAAATAATTTGTGATAACTAAACCAGGCCTGCAAGAAATAGTAAAGGGGATGCTTTACCATCAAATATTTTAGAAGAAATTTATGTTACCAAAAGTAACATAGATCAGAAAGGAACAGAAATAGTAGACAGAAGCAGTGACTCTACAGGTAATACTATGGCAGTAAATCCCTATCTTTCAATAGTTACTCTGAGTGTAAATGGGCTAAATGCCTGAATCAAGAGATACAGGGTATAAAACTGGATAAAAAAGCAAGACCTATTGACATACTGTCTGCAAGAAACTCAATTTGGACCAAAAGACACCTCTAGTTGAAAGTGAGGGGGTGGAAAACCATTTAACATAATAATGGTCATCAAAAGAAAGCAACCCTTATATCACACAAAATAGATATTAAACCAAAGACTGTAATAAGAGATGAAAAAGGTCACTATACCATAATTAAAGGGTCTCTCCAACAAGAAAATCTACATATTGTAAAAATTTATGCCCTAATATAGGAGCAGCCAATTGTATGAACCGATTAATAACAAAATTAAAGGAATACATTGATAATAATACAGTAATAGCAGGGGACTTTAACACCCCACTCACTGCAGTGGACAGATCATCTAAGCAAAGATCAACAAGGAAACAAGAGCTAGAATGACACAGCAGACCAGATGGACTTCACAGATATATTCAGAGCGTTCCATCCTAAAGCAACAGAATAGACATTCTTCTTGAGTGCACATGGAACGTTCTCCAGAATAGATCACATACTGGGTCACAAATCAGGTCTCAACTGGTACAAAAAGACTGCAATCATTCCCTGCATATTTTCAGACTATAATGATTTGAAACTTGAACTCAATCACATGAGGAAATTTGGAAAGAACTCAAATACATGGAGGGTAAAGAGCATCCCACTAATGAATGGATCACCAGAAAATTAAAGAATGAAAAAGATTCATGGAAACAAATGATGAAAACACAACTGTTCAAAACCTTTGGGATGCAGCAAAGGGGGGTCCTAAGAGGGAAGTATATAGCAATACAAGCCTTTTTCAAAAAACAAGAAAGGTCTCAAGTATGCAACCTAACCTTATACCTAAAGGAGCTGGAGAAAGAACAGCAAATAAAGCCTAAACCCAGCAGGAGAAGAGAATTAATAAAGATTAAAGCAGAAAACAATGAAATCAAAAGCAAAAGAACAGTAGAACAGATCAACAAAACTAGGAGCTGGTTCTTTGAAAGAATTGATAAGATCAATAAACCCCTAGCCAGACTTATCAAAAAGAAAAGAGAAAGGACCCAAATTAATAAAATCACGACCAAAAGAGGAGAGATCACAACCAACGTCAAAGAAATGCAAACAATTTTAAGAACATATTAGGAGCAACTATATGCCAACAAATTAGGCAATCTGGAAGAAAGGGATGCATTACTAGAGACGTATAAACTACCAAAACTGAAACAGGAAGAAACAGAAAACTGAACAAACCCATAACCAGCAAGGAAACTGAAGCAGTAATCAAAAATCTCCAAGAGAATCTGGGGCTTCCTAGGGGAATTCTACCAGACATTTCAAAAAGAATCAATACCTATTCTTCTGAGGCTGTTTCAAAATATAGAAATAGAAGGCAAACTTCCAAAATTTTTTTATGAGGCCAGCATTACCTTGATCCCCAAACCAGACAAAGACCCCATCAGAAAGGAGAATTATAGACCAATATCCCTGATGAACTTGGATGCAAAACTTCTCACCAAGATACTAGCCAATAGGATCCAACAGTACAGTAAAAGGATTATGTACCACAACTAAGGGGGATTTATTCCTGGATTGCAAGGGTGGTTCAACATCCACAAATCAATCACTGTGATACACTACATTAATAAAAGAAAGGTCAAGAAATATATGATCCTCTCGATGCAGAAAAAGCATCTGACAAAGTACAGCATCCTTTCTTGATTAAAACTCTTCATGGTATGGGACAGAGGGAACATACTTCAATATCATAAAAGCCAGATACAAAAATCCCATAGCAAATATTCTCAATGGGGAAAAACCGAGAGCTTCCCCCCTAAGGTCAGGAAGACAGGGATTTCCACTTTCACCACTGTTGTTCAACACAGTACTAGAAGTTCTGGCCTCAGCAATCATACGACAAAAACTAAGAAAAGGCATCCAAATCTGCAGAGAAGAAAGAAAACTCTCACTCTTTGCAGATGATAAAAGACTCCATCCCCCAAATGCTAGAACTCATACAGGAATTTCCAAAGTGGCAGGATATAAAATCAATACAGAGAAATCAGTTGCATTTCTATACAATAACAAGACAGAAGAAAGAAATTAAGGAATTGATCCCATTTATAATTACACCAAAAACCATAAGATACCTAGGAATACAGCAAAACAAAGACGTAAAGGACCTGTACTCAGAAAGTATAGATCAGTCATGAAAGAAAGTGAAAAAGACACAAAGAAATGTGTCCATGCTCATGGAATGGAAGAACAAATATTGTTAAAATGTCTATATTTCTCAGAGCAATCTATACATTCAGTGTAATCCCTAACAAAATGCCATCAATTTTTTTCACAGAGCTGAAACAAATAATCCTAAAATGTGTATGGAACCAGAAAAGACCCTAAATAGCCAAAGGAAAGTTGAAAAAGAAAAGAAAAAAAAAAAAAAAAGCTGTTGGTATCACAATTCCAGACTTCAAGGTCTATTACAAAGCTGTAATCATCAAGCCAGTATGGTACTGGCATAAAAACACATAGATCAAAGGGACAGGATAGAAAACCCAGAAATGGACCCTCAACTCTAAGATCAGCTAATCATCAACAAATCAGGAAAGAATATCCAATGGAAAAAAGACCATCTTGTCAATAAATGGGGTTGGCAAAATTGGACAGCCACATGCAGAAGAAGGAAACAGGACCATTTCCTTAAACCATACACAGAAATAGAATCAAAATGGATGAAAGATGTCAATGTGAGACAGGAATCCATCAAAATACTAGAGGAGATCACAGCAAACTCTTTCGCCTTGGCCACAGCAACTTCTGGCTAGAAATGTCTCCAAAGGCAAGGGAAACAAAGGCAAAAATGAACTCTTGGGACTTCATTAAAATAAAAAGCTTTAACAGAGAAGGAAACAGTTGACAAAACCCAAAGACAATTGACAGAATGGGAGAAGATATTTGCAAATGTTTAATCAGATAAAGGGCCAGTATCTATAATCTATAAAGTACTTATCAAACTCAACACCCAAAGAACAAAGAATCCAGTCAAGAAATGGGCAGAAGATATGAACAGACATTTCTCCGAAGAAGACATACAAATGGCCAAAAGACACATGAAAAAGTGTTCAACATCACTCGTCCTCAGGGAAATACAAATGAAAACCATAATGAGATTTCATGCTACACCTGTAAGAATGGATAAAATTAACAAGTCAGGAAACAGCGAATGTTGGCAAGGATGCAGAGAGAGGGGAACTCTCTTACACTGTTGGTGGGAATGCAAACTAAAGAAGTCACTCTGGGAAACAGTATGAAGGCTCCTCAGAAAGTTAAAAATAGGGCTACCCTAAAACCTAGCAATTGCACTACTATTTACCCCAAGATACAAATGTAGTGATCGAAAGGGGGCAGATGCACCTCAATGTTTCTAGAAGCAATGTCCACAACAGCCAAACTATGGAAAGAGCCCAGATGTCCATGGACAGATGAATGGATAAAGAAGATATGATACGCACACACAATGGAATACTACTCCAACATCAAAAGAATGAAATCTTGCCATTTGCAATGCTGTGGATGAAACTAGAAGGTTTCAGAGAAAGAAAATTAGTGTATGATTTCATTCATATGTGGAATTTAAGAAACAAAACAGAGGAGCATAGAAGATGGCGGGAAAAATAAATTAAGAGAAAATCAGAAGGGGAGACAAACCATAAGAGACTCTTAACCAAAAGAAACAAACTGAGGGATGCTGGGGTGGGGGTGGGTGGGTAGGGGAATGGGGTAACTGCATCATGGGCATTAAGAAGGCACACGATGTAATGAGCACTGGGTGTTATATAAAACTGATGAATCACTGAGCTCTACCTCTAAAATGAATAATACACTATATATTAATTATCTGAATGTAAATAAAATAAAGTGAAACTAAAAACAGTTAAAAAAAATAAAATTCTCAGCAGAGGCTCACCAGAGAGGGAAAAGAAAAAAAGAAAAAAAAAAAATCCATACTCATTGTTTACATATTGCCTCTGTCTGCTTTTAAGCTACAATGGCAGAGCTGAACAATGACAGAGACTAAAGTGACCTGCAAGGGCTAAAATATTTACAATCTAGTCCATTATAGAAGAAGAATTTAATTACCTTTTGCCTAACTCTCTCCTTAAAAACCAAAGACAAAGTCAGTAGAAATAAGCATGCTAGCATCCAGTCTGAACTATAGTGTCCATTTGTAACTAAAAGAAATCAAATCTATTTGGAGGGGTGCCTGGGTGGCTCAGTGGGTTAAAGCCTCTGCCTTTGGCTCAGGGTCATGATCCCAGGGTCCTGGGATTGAGCCCCGCATCGGGCTCTCTGCTCGGCGGGTAGCTTGCTTCCCTTCCTCACTCTCTACCTGCCTCTCTGCCTACTGTGATCTCTGTCTGTCAAATAAATAAATACAATCTAAAAAAAAAAAAAAACCAAAAAACTATTTGGAGATATCATTGATACCAGGCTTGGGGCACCTTATCATACAAGAAGGCAAGGAAGAGATCACTGCTTGGGGTCATCTTTTTTTTTTTTAATTAATTAATTAATTTTTAAAATAAACATATATTTTTATCCCCAGGGGTACAGGTCTGTGAATCACCAGGTTTACACATTTCATAGCACTAATCATAGCACATACCCTCCCCAATTTCCATATCCCCACCACCCTCTCCCGTCCCCCCTTACCCCAGCAATCCTCAGTCTGTTTTTTGAGATTGAGTCTTTTATGGTTTGTCTCCCTCCCAATCCCACCTTCTTTCATTTTTTTCTTTTCCTACCCTCCAACCCCCCCACTTTGCATTTCCACTTCCTCATATCAGGGAGATCATATGATAGTCGTCTTTCTCCGATTGACTTATTTTGCTAAGCATGATACCCTCTAGTTCCATCCACGTCGTCACAAATGGCAAGATTTCATTTCTTCTGATGGCTGCATAGTATTCCATTCATCTTTATCTTCTTTATCTTCTTTATCCATTCATCTGTTGATGGACATCTAGGTTCTTTCCATAGTTTGGCTATTGTGGACATTGCTGCTATGAAGATTCAGGTGCACATGCCCCTTCAGAGCACCATGTTTGTATCCTTAGGATATATACACAGTAGTGCAATTGCTGGGTCATAGGGTAGCTCAATTTTCAGTGTTTTGAGGAACCTCTACACTGTTTTCCAGAGTGGTTGCACCAGCTTGCATTCCCACCGACAGTGTAGAAGGGTTCCCCTTTCTCTGCATCCTCGCCAGCATCTGTCATTTCTTGACTTGTTAATTTTAGCCATTCTGACTGGTGTGAAGTGGTATCTCATTGTGGCTTTGATTTGTATTTCCCTGATGCTGAGTGATGTGGAGCACTTTTTCATGTGTCTGTTGGCCATCTGAACGTCTTCTTTGCAGAAATGTCTGTTCATGTCCTCTGCCCACTTCTTGATTGGATTCTTTGTTCTTTGTTCTTTGGGTGTTGAGTTTGACAAGTTCGTTATAGATTTTGGATATTAGCCCTTTATCTGATATGTCCTTTGCAAATATCTACTCCCATTCTGTCAGTTGTCTTTTTGTTTTGTTGACTGTTTCCTTTGTGCAAAAGCTTTTGATTTTGAAGAAGTCCCAATAGTTCATTTTTGCCATTGCTTCCCTTGCCTTTGGTGATGTTTCTAGGAAGAAGTTGTTGCAGCTGAGGTTGAAGAGGTTGCTCCCTGTGTTCTCCTCAAGGATTTTGATGGATTCCTTTCTCACAATGAGGTCCTTCATCCATTTTGAGTCTATTTTTGTGTGTGGTGTAAGGAAATGGTCCAGGTTCATTTTTCTGCATGTGGCTGTCCAATTTTCCCAACAAAATTTGTTGAGACTGTCTTTTTTCCACTGGAAATTCTTTCTTGCTTTGTCAAAGATTAGTTGGCCATAGAGTTGCGGGCTATTTCTGGACTTTCTATTCTGTTCCATTGATCTATGTGTCTGTTTTTGTGCCAGTACCATACTGTCTTGATAAGGACAGCTGTTTTTTTTTTTTTTTTAAGATTTTATTCATTTATTTGTTACAGACAGAGATCACAAGTAGGCAGAGAGGCAGGCAGAGAGAGAGGGGGAAGCAGACTCCCTGCTGAGCAGAGAGCTCAATCCTAGGACCCTGAGATCATGACCTGAGCTGAAGGCAGAGGCTTAACCCACTGAGCCACTCAGGCACCCTGATGATGACAACTTTGTAATAGAGCTTGAAGTCTGGAATTGTGATATCACAAACTTTTGCATTCTTTTTCAACATTATCTGGCTATTTGAGGTCTTTTCTGGTTCCGTATAAATTTCAGGATTATTTTTCCACTTCTTTGAAAAAAATTGATGGGATTTTGATAGGGATTGCATTAAACATGTAGCTTGCTTATGTAGCATAAACATTTCCACATTACTTGTTTTTCCAATCCATGAGCATGTAACATTCTTCCATTTCTTTGTGTCTTCCTCAATTTCTTTCATGAGTACTTTATAGTTTACTGAATACAAATTCTTTGCCTCCTTGATTAGGTTTATTCCTAGGTATCTTATGGTTTTGGGTGCAATGGTAAATGGGATTGAATCCTTAATTTCTCTTTCTTCTGTCTTGTTGTTGGTGTATAAAATGCAACTGACTTCTGTGAATTGATATTATATCCTGACACTTTACTGAATTTCTGTACAAGTTCTAGCAGATTTGGAGTGGAGTCTTTTGGGTTTTCCACATAAAGTATCATACCATCTGCAAAGAGTGATAGTTTGACTTCTTTGCCAATTTGGATGCCTTTAACTTCTTTTTGTTGTCTCAGTTCTGAGGCTAGGACTTCTAATACTATGTTGAACAGCAGTGGTGATAGTGGACATCCCTTCTGTGTTCCTGACCTTAGCGGAAAAGCTCTCAGTTCTCCCCATTCAGAATGATATTTGCTGTGGATTTTCCTAGATGGCTTTGATAATATTGAGGTATGTACCCTCTATCCCTATACTTTGAATACTTTTGATCAAGAAAGGATGCTGTACTTTGTCAAATGCTTTTTCAGCATCTATTGAGAATATCATGTGGTTCTTGTTCTTTCTTTTGTTAACGTATTGTATCACATTGATTGATTTCGAATGTCGAACCAATCTTGCAGCCCTGGAATAAATCCCACTTGGCTGTGGTGAATAATCCTTTTAATATACTGTTGGATCCTATTGGCTACTATTTTGGTGAGAATTTTTGCATCTGTGTTCATCAAGGATATTGGTCTGTAATTCTCTTTTTTGATGGGTCCTTGTCTGGTTTTGGGATCAAGGTAATGCTGGCCTCATAAAATGAGTTTGGAAGTTTTCCTTCCATTTCTAGTTTTTGGAACAGTTTCAGGAGAATAGATATTAATTTTTCTTTCAATGCTTGGCAGAACTCCCCTGGGGAGCTGTCTGGCCCTGGGCTTTTGTTTATTGGGAGATTTTTGATGACTGCTTCAATCTCCTTACTGGTTATGGGTCTGTTCAGGTTTTCTATATCTTCCTGGTTCAGTTGTGGTAGTTTATATGTCTCTAGGAATGCATCCATTTCTTCCAGATTGTCAAATTTGCTGGTGTATAGTTGCTCATAATATGTTCTTATAATTGTACTTCTTTGGTTTTGGTTGTGTTCTCTCCTTTCACTCATGATTTTATTTATTTGGGTCCTTTCTCTTTTCTTTTTGATAAGTCTGGCCAGGGGTTTATCAATCTTACTCTTTCAAAGAACCAGCTCCTAGTTTTGTTGATTTGTTCTATTGTTTTTGTGTGTGTTTGTTTCTTTCTTTCTATTTCATTGATTTCTGCTCTGATCTTTATGATTTCTCTTCTCCTGCTGGGTTTAGGCTTTCTTTGTTGTTCTCCAGCTCCTTTAGGTGTAGGGTTAGGTTGTGTATTTGAGATCGTTCTTGTTTCTTGAGAAAGGCTTGTATCACTATATATTTTCCTCTCAGGACTGCCTTTGCTGTGTCCCACAGATTCTGAACCATTGTGTTTTCATTATCATTTGCTCCCATCAATTTTTCCAATTCTTCCTTAACTTCCTGGTTGACCCATCCATTCCTCATTAGGATGCTCTTTAGCCTCCATGTATTTGAGTTCTTTCCAACTTTCCTCTTGTGATTGAGTTCTAGCTTCAGAGCATTGTGGTCTGAAAATATTCAGGGAATGATCCCAATCTTGTGGTACTGGTTGAGACCTGATTTGTGACCCAGGATGTGATCTATTCTGGAGAATGTTCCATGTGCACTAAAGAAGAATGTGTATTCTGTTGCTTTGATGGAATGTTCTGAATATATCTGTGATTTTCATCTGTTTCAGTGTGTCATTTAACAACTTTATTTCCTTGTTTTTATTTTGCTTGGATGATCTGTCCATTTCAGTGAGGGGGATGTTAAAGTCCCCTAATATTATTGTATTATTGTTGATGTATTTCTTTGATTTTGTTATTAATTGGTTTATATAATTGGTTGCTCCCATGTTAGGGGCATAGATATTTAAAATTGTTAGATCTTCTTTTTGGACAGACCCTTTGAGTATGATATAGTATCCTTCCTCATCTCTTATTATAGTCTTTGGCTTAAAATCTAATTGATGTGATATAAGGATTGCCACCCCAGCTTTCTTTTGATGTCCATTAGCATGGTAAATTGTTTTCCACCCCATCACTTTAAATCTGGAGGTGTCTTTGAGTCTAAGATGAGTTTCTTGTAGACAGCATATTGATGGATTTTGTTTTTTATTTTTAATTTCTTATTTATTTTTAAAATTTCTTTTCTGTGTTCCAGAATTCATTGTTTATTTACCACACCCAGTACTCCATGGAATATGTGCCCTTCATAATACCCACCAGCAGGCTCATCCAATCTCCCACACCCCGCTCCTCCAAAACCCTCAGATTGTTTTTCAGAGTCCACAGTCTCTCATGGTTCGTCTCCCCCTCCAATTTCCCCCAACTCCCTTCTCCTCTCCATCTCCCCATGTCCTCTGTGTTATTTCTTATGCTCCAGAAATAAGCAAAACCATATGATAATTGACTCTCTCTGCTTAACTTATTTCACTCAGCATAATCTCTTCCAGTCCCGTCCATGTTGATACAAAAATTGGGTATTCATACTTTCTGATGGAGGCATAATACTCCATAGTGTATATGGACCACATCTTCCTTATCCATTCGTCCATTTAAGGGCGTCTTGGTTCTTTCCAGTTTGGCGACTGTGGCCATTGCTGCTATGAACATTGGGGTACAAATGGCCCTTCTTTTTACTATATCTGAAGAGAGAAGAACCACATGGTCCTCTCAACTGATGCAGAAAATGCATATAACAAGGTACAGCCTCTGTTCCTGATTAAAATGATTCAAAGTATAGGGATAGAGGGAATATTCCTCAACGTCAGCAACTCTATCTATGAAAAACCCACAGCATATATCATCCTCAATTGGAAAAAGCTGACAGCCTTCCCTTTGAGATCAGGGACATGTCAAAGATGCCCACTCTCACAACTCTTGTTCAACATAGTATTAGAAGTCCTAGCAACAGCAAATCAGACAACAAAGAGAAATAAAAGGTATTCAAATTGGCAATGAAGAAGTCAAACTCTCCCTCTTCACAGATGACATGATACTTTATATGGAAAACCCAAAAGACTCCACCCCCAAACTACTAGAACTCATACAGCAATTCAGTAATGTGGCAGGATACAAAATCAATGTACAGAAATCAGTTGCTTTCTTATACACTAACAATGAAAATACAGAAAGCGAAATTAGAGAATCGATTCCATTTACTATAGCACCAAGAACCATAAGATACCTGGGAATAAATCTAATCAAAGAGGTAAAGGATCTGTACTTGAGGAACTACATAACACTCATGAAAGAAATTGAAGAAGACACAAAGAGATGGAAGACAATTCCATGCTCATGGATTGGAAAAATAAACATTGTTAAAATGTCTGTACTGCCTAGAGCAATCTAAACTTTCAATGCCATTCTGATCAAAATTCCACTGGCATTTTTCAAAGAGCTGGAACAAACAGCCCTAAAATTTGTATGGAATCAGAAGAGACCCCGAATTGCTAAGGAAATGTTGAAAAAGAAAACAAAACTGGAGGCTTCACGTTGCCTGATTTCAAGCTTTACTACAAAGCTGTGATCACCAAGACAGCATGGTACTGGCATAAAAACAGACACATAGACCAGTGGAACAGAGTAGAGAGCCCAGATATAGACCCTCAAAACTCTATGGTCAAATAATCTTCAACAAAGCAGGAAAAAATATACAGTGGAAAAAAGACAGTCTCTTCAATAAATGATGCTGGGAATACTGGAGAGCTATGTGTAGAAGAATGAACCTCGACCATTCTCTTACACCATACACAAAGATAAACTTGGGAAATGTATAAAAAACCTCAATGTGAGGCAGAAATCTATCAAAATCCTAGAGAAGAATATAGGCAGTAACCTCTTTGACACTGGCCACAGCAACTTCTTTCAAGATATGTCTCCAAAGGCAAAGGAAACAAAGTGAAAATGTATTTTTGGGACTTCATCAAGATAAAAAGCTTCTACACAGCAAAGGAAACAGTCAACAAAACAAAGAGGTAACCCATGGAATGGGAGAAGATATTTGCCAAGGACAATACAAAGGGCTGATATCCAAGATCTATAAAGAACTCCTCAAACTCAACACACACAAAACAGATAATCATGTCAAAAAATGGGCAGAAGACATGAACAGACACTTCTCCAATGAAGACATACGAATGGCTAACAGACACATGAAAAAAATGTTTATCAGCACTAGCCATCAGGGAGCTTCAAATCAAACCTACATTGAGATAACACCTTACACCAGTTGGAAGGGCCATAATTAACAAGACAGTAAATAACGTGTGTTGGAGAGGATGTGGAGAAAGGGGAACCCTCTTTACACTGTTGGTGGGAATGCAAATTGATACAGCAACTTTGTAAAACAGTGTGGAGATTCCTTAAGAAATTAAAAATAAGGGGCGCCTGGGTGGCTCAGTGGGTTAAAGCTTCTGCCTTCGGCTCAGGTCGTGATCCCAGGGTCCTGGGATTGAGCCCCACATTGGGCTCTCTGCTCAGCAGGGAGCCTGCTTCCTCCTCACTCTCTCTCTCTCTCTCTGCCTTCCTCTCTGCCTACTTGTGGTCTCTGTCAAATAAATAAATAAAAATCTTTTAAAAGAAAAGAAATTAAAAATAAGACCTATGACCCTGCAATTGCACTACTGGGTATTTACCCCAAAGATACAGGGTTTTGTTTATCGTCCATTCTGATACCCTGTGCCTTTTGATTGGGGCATTTTGCCCATTTACATTCAGGGTAACTCTTGAGAGATATGAATTTAGTGCTATTGTATTGCCTGTAAGGTGACTGTTACTGTATATTATCTCCCTTCCTTTCTGGTCTACTACTTTTAGGCTCTCTCTTTGCTTAAAGGACCCCTTTGAATATTTCCTGTAGAGATGGTTTGGTGTTTACAGATTCTTTTAGTTTTTGTTTGTACTGGAACTTTTTTTTAATCTCTCCTTCTATTTTCAATGATAGTCTAGCTGGATTTAGTATTCTTGGCTGCACGTTTTTCTCATTTAGTGCTCTGAATATATCATGCCAGTTCTTTCTGGCCTGCCAGGTCTCTATGGATAAGTCTGCTGTCAACCTAATATTTTTACCATTTTATGTTACGGACTTCTTGTCCTGGGCTACTTTTAGGATTTTCTCTTTGTCACTAAGACTTGTAAGTTTTACTATTAGACAACGGGGTGTGGACCTATTCTTATTGATTTTGGGGGGGTTCTCTGTGCCTCCTGAATTTTGATGCTCGTTCCCTTTGCCATATTAGGAAAATCCTCTACAATAATTTGCTCCAATATATGATCTGCCCCCCCCTTTCTTCTTCTTCTGGAATCCCAATTATTCTAATGTTGTTTCATCTTATGGTATCACTTATCTCTCGAATTCTCCCCTCATGGTCCAGTAGTTGTTTGTCTCTCTTTTCCTCAGCTTCTTTATTTTCTGTCATTTGGTCTTCTATATCACTATATCTATATCTTCTATATCTTCTGCCTCATTTATCCTAGCAATAAGAGCCTCCATTTTTTATTGCACCTCATTAATAGCTTTTTTGATTTCAGCTTGGTTAGATTTTAGTTCTTTTATTTCTCCAGAAAGGGCTTTTATTTCTCCAGGCAGGGTTTCTCTAATATCTTCCATGCCTTTTTTCGAGCCCATCTAGCACCTTGAGAATTGTCATTCTGAACTCTAGATCTAACATATTACCAACGTCTGTACTGATTAGGTCCCTAGCCTTCAGTACTGCCTCTTGTTCTTTTCCTTTGTGGTGAGTTTTTCCACCTTGTCATTTTATCCAGATAAGAATATATGAAGGAGAGAATAAAATACTAAAAGGGTGGCAAAGACCCCAGAATAATGTGCATTAACCAAATCAGAAGAGACCCCAAATCATGGGGTAAAAAGTTCAAGTAAAATTTAAAAAAAGAAGAAGAAGAAAATATAGATATTACATTGGTGAATAGAACAGAGCCACCCACTTAATTTTGGGAGTAGTTTGGTCTCTTAGAAGAAACTATCTCTCAAAAGAAGGCTGGGGTAGCGATTCTCATATCAGATAAATTATATTTTAAACTAAAGACTGTAGTCAGAGATACAGAAGGACACTACACAATTCTTAAAGGGACTATCCACCAAGATGACCCAACAATTGTAAATATCTATGCCCCCAATATGGGAGCAGCCAATTACATAAGAAAACTGTTAATCAAGATAGTCATACTGATATGAATACATTAATAGTAGGAGATCTTAACATGCCTCTCTCAGAAATAGACAGATCATCGAAGCAGAAAATCAATAAAGAAACAAGAGCATTGAATGACACATTGGACCAGATGGACCTCATAGATATATACAGAACATTCCACTTTAAAACAACAGAATACTCATTCTTCTCAAGTGCACATGGAACCTTCTCAAGAATAGACCACATACTGGGTCACAAATCAGGACTCAACCGATATCAAAAGACTGAGATTATTCCCTGCATATTCTCAGATCATAATGCTTTGAAACTGGAGCTCAATCACAAGGAAAAGTTCAGAAGGAACTCAAACACCTGGAAGCTAAAGACCACCTTGCTTAAGAATGTTTGGATCAACCAGGAAATCAAAGAAGAACTTAAACAATTCATGGAAACGAATGAGAATGAAGACACTTCGGTCCAAAACCTATGGGATACAGCAAAGGCGGTCCTAAGGGGGAAATACTAGCCATCCAAGCCTCCCTCAAAAAAAACGAAAAATCCAGAACACAGCAGCTGTCTCTACACCTTAAAGAACTGGAGAATCAACAACAAATCAAACCAACTCCACACATAAGAAGGGAAATAATCAAGATTAGAGCTGAGATCAATGAGGTAGAAACCAGAGATACAGTAGAACATATCAATGAAACTAGAAGCTGGTTTTTTGAAAGAATCAATAAGATCGATAAACCATTGGCCACACTAATCCAAAAGAAAAGAGAGAAAGCCCAAATTAATAAAATTATGAATGAAAAGGGAGAGATCACAACTAACACCAAGGAAGTAGAAACAATCATCAGAAGTTATTATCAACAGTTATATGCCAATAAGCTAAGCAACCTAGATGAAATGGATGCATTCCTGGAAAACTATAAACTCCCACAATTGAACCAGGAAGAAATCAACAACCTAAATAGACCAATATCTAGTAATGAGATTGAAGCAGTGATCAAAAACCTCCCAAAAAACAAGAGCCCAGGACCTGACGGATTCCCTGGGGAATTCTACCAAACTTTCAAAGAAGAAATAACACCTATTCTCCTGAAGCTGTTTCAGAATTTTAAAGAAAGAAAAACATATATACACACACACACACACACACACACACACACACACACACACACATATATATATATATATATACACACACACACATACATACACACACACACACACACACAAACAGGGTAAACATGATGAAGGGATGGAATATGACTGTAAAGATGAAAATTTAAAAAAAATTCTAAGAAAGGAGTGGGTACATTGGTTGGGAAAAGAAAGAAAAATAAAGTAGAGAGAATTTGCTGAGGCTGGGGACTAGAACAAAGCCCTGTGCTAGATTTAGGGTATATTTTGATCTATTGGAAGAAGTTGTATCCCAAAATTTTTTAGAAGAAAAAACCCCATGTGTATACAAAAAATAAAGTTAGATACAATGAAGGATAAAATATGACTATAATAATGAAGGTTCAAAAAGATTTTTTTTAAAAAGAAAGGTATTGTTAAAGTAATTAAAAAAGGAAAAAGTTAAAAAATTAGAATAAGAAAAAAAATAAAATTAAAAAAATTTAATTAACTTTACTAAAGAATCATGGGGAGAAAGCCATGAAATCCATGCTTTGCTTTCTCCTCCTCCGGAATTCCACTGTTGTTCTTGATCAGTGAGCTTGGTTTTGGCTGGATGTTCTTGCTGATCTTCTGGGGGAGAGGCCTGTTGCAGTGATTCTTAAGTATCTTTGTCCAAGGCGGAATTGCTCTGCCCTTGCCAAGCTAAGTAATATGCTTAGGTTCACTCTCGGGAGCTTTTGTTCCCTGAATGCTCTTCATAGAGCTCTGGAGGATGGGAATGAAAATGACGGACTCCAAATTTCTGGCCCGGAGGAGCTGAGAGCTCACAGTCCCACTCCTCAGTGTGCCCTTGGAGAAAAGTGCTCAATCACTCCCATCTCCCTGGCCTCTGGCTATGCTCCATGCTTACTTGGCCTGTGACCAAGCATCTCTGTTTCTGGCACACAGCCCTACCTGGAGTCTCCAAACCCAGCAGATCCATGCCGCTCTTCCAGGGGGGTCTCCCTGGATCTGCCACATGTGGGGTTCCTGCTTATAGAGCAGTGGCCCGACTGTGCCATGGATCACAGTTTACGGTAACCCCAAACTGAGAACTCACTCCTTGGCTCCGTCTCTGTAGCCGGCTTTCCCACTCTAATATCTGCGAGCTCTGCGACACTCAGACACCTCTGATCCTTCTGTGAACCCGCGGGACCTGAGACAATGCTGTCCCCACAAGGGCTCCACCCCCGCTTAGCCTACGCAGCGATATGCCTCAGTGGAGCAGACTTTTAAAAGTTTTGATTTTGTGCTCCATTGCTCTGCCACTTGTTGGGAGCCGACCCCTCCCCCCGTGGTCTATCTTCCCGTAGCTTTGGATTCACTTCTCTGCAGGTCCTACCTTTCGGAAAGTGGTCGATTTTCTGTTTCTAGAATTGCTGCTCTTCTTCTCTTCAATCTCCTGTTGGATTTGTAGGTGTTCAGAATGGTTTGATAAACTATCTAGCTGCTCTCCTGCTACCTGATGTCATCTCAGCCTGCTACTCCTCTGCCATCTTGACTCCTCCCTGGAAATGTTCTTTAAATAAATGTTCTATATGGTGGTGATTATGTGACTATATACATTTGTCAAAACTAATCAAATCGCAAATTTAAAATTGGCTGAATATGATTGTATATAAATAAATATATATGATTGTATATAAATTGCATATAAATATTATAAATTTAAAAATAACATTTTCAGATGGATTTAAGCATATGAGTTATTTTTAAGTTAATGTATTAATAATGATGTACAAAAAACAGAATTAGTAGCCCTTAGAGAATGCTAGGGAAATGACTTTTTTGAAATGTGCAAAATACAGGTAAAGAATCCAGCATTTGCCTTTTCTTTCCTACAAGAACTCTACCTCATAATAACCCTAATAGCAAGGAGGAAAACAATTTTAAGAATTCCAGCTAACAAATGAAGAAGGAATTATAGAATATCACCATTTTGCAGCACTAATGAAATAATGGATGTAGTAGCAATGATTCAAGCTATATAGGCAGAAAGCTTAGGGGAAATTTATAATGATCAGATTAGATCAATAAATCCTGAAGCCACCCATCAACCTTAAATCACACAAAAAAGAAAACCTAACATTATTTTTCAGTTGATACACAATATGTATGAAGCATCTTTGTCAAAAAAAAAAAAAAAAACCCAAGTAGACAATAATTTTTTTCCTTTTTTCTTTGTATGTATACACACACAGATAAATGAACTATTAGTCTACAGAAAATACAGGAGGCAGAGGAACATGTTAAGCACTCCAAAGATAATGCAACTGGCACAATTCAAAACTTGAGAAACTCTTCAGGGCAAATGGCTCAGTTTATTAAAAAAAAAAGAAATTGCAAAACATGTGGGAAATAGAGAGGTAGTTGGACTTCATATTAAAATAGACATCTGAGGGCGCCTGGGTGGCTCAGTGGGTTAAGCCTCTGCCTTCAGCTCAGGTCATGATCTCAGAGTCCTGGGATCGAGTCCCGCATCGGGCTCTCTGCTCGGCGGGGAGCCTGCTTCCTCCTCTCTCTCTCTGCCTGCCTCTCTGCCTACTTGTGACCTCTGTCTGTCAAATAAATAATTAAAATCTTAAAAAAAATAAAAATAAAAATAAAATAAAATAAAATAGACATCTGAGGGGCGCCTGGGTGGCTCAGTGGGTTAAGCCGCTGCCTTCGGCTCAGGTCATGATCTCAGACTCCTGGGATCGAGCCCCGCATCGGGCTCTCTGCTCAGCAGGAAGCCTGCTTCCTCCTCTCTCTCTGCCTGCCTCTCTGCCTGCTTGTGATCTCTCTCTGTCAAATAAATAAATAAAATCTTTAAAAAAAATAAAAATAAAAAAAATAAAATAGACATCTGAGATACACAAACCAAATGTAATGTTGAACCCTGTCCTGAGATCCAAGTACCTTTTTGGATGTTTAAAATAAACACTTGAGATAACAGGGAAATGTGAACATCAACTGGATTATTTGATGATATTAAGAAACTAAGGGGGATTCTATCTGGGTGTAATAATACTGTCATAGTTATGTTTCTATAAAAATTAAAAAAGAGGACGCCTTGTGTGGCTCAGTTGGTTAGGCAGCTGCCTTCAGCTCAGGTCATGGTCCTGGAGTTGCAGGATTGAGTCCTGCATCGGGCTACCAGCTCTGTGCAGAGTCAGCTTCTCCCTCTGACTCCCCTCTCAGGGTCTCTCTCACTCTCTCTCTCAAATAAAGAAATAAAATCTTTAAAAAAATTGAAAAAGAACTCATCTTTTAGAGACACATACTGAAGAATTTAAAGTAAAATAATGATGCCTCATAATAATCACAAACAGGATATAAGGTAGTTGGAGATATAAATGAAAAGTATTTGATAATGGATAGATAACTGCTGAAGCTATGTAACTGGTATATGGTTATATATTATTTTATTTTCTGCTTTTTAATCTAAAAAATAAATTCAAAATAAAACTAACAGTATCTTCCTACTTATAAACAAGTTTCCTTTCTCTGTAGTTTTGTCCTTTCAATCCTAATTTTGTTTTTGTTTTCTTCTTCTGTGCATCTTGATCCTATTTTCCAAACTACTGTCATACAGGTCTTTTCTAGAAAATGGCTTTGATTTTTATAAGAATTTCTACTTTTTAAATTTTCATTTAATTTCTTTTATCTTCTTTAATTTCATTCTTCTATATCCTTTGATTTATTTGTCTTTCCCTACCCTCTTGGATTAGAAGCACATATGATTTACTTTGAATATTTTTAAAAATTAATGTATTTAAGACTACAAATTTCTTCTGAGCATTAATGCTTTGGCTGCAAGCCAAAATTTGATAGATGATATTTTTTATTGCCATTAAATTTAAAAGTTTATGCTTTCCACCTTTAGCTCAAGAATTATTTAGAAGCATGCTGTTAAAGCCCAAAGCAAGCAGAAGGAATGATATAATAAATATTTGAAAAGAAGTAAATGAAAAATAAAAGAGACTAAAAAAAATAATAGAACTGATTAATGAAACCAGTTGCAGGTTCTCTGAAAAGATAAACAAAACTCACAAACCAGACTCATCAAGAAAAAAGAGAGGATTCAAGTAAAACCAGAAATGGAGGAGAAGTAACAACTGACACCATAGAATACAAAGGATTATAAAAGAATATTATGAAAAATCATGTGCCAACAAATTAAAAACCTAGAAAAAAATGGATAAATTCCTAGAAACATATAGCCTCCCAAAACTGAATCAGGAAGAAATAGAAAATTTGAACAGACTAATTACTAGTAATTGAATCAATAATCAAAAACTCTCAATAAACAAAAGTCCAGGAACAGATGACTTCACAAGTGAATTTTACCAAACATTTAAAGAAGAGTTAATACCTATTCTTCTCAAGCTATTCAAAAAAAAAAAAAAATAGAAGAGGAAGGAAAGCTTCCAAATTCATTCTATGAGACCAGCATTATCCCAATACCAATATCAGAAAAAGACACTACAAAACAAAGGAAAAAGTACAGGCCAATATTTCTGATAAACATAGATGCAAAAATCCTCAATAAAATAGCTCCAAACCAAATCCAAAAATACATTTTAAAAAATCATTCACCATAATCAAGTGGGATTTATTCCTGGGCTGCAAAAGTGGTTCAATGTTCATAAATCAATCAACATGATACATCACATCAAGAGAAAGGATAAAAACCATATGATTTTAGTAGATGCAGATATAGCATTTGACGAGGTACAATATTTATTCATGGTAAAAAAAAACAAAAACAAAAACAAACCTTCAACAAAGTAGGTTTAGAGGGAACATGCCTCAATGTAACAATGGCCATATGTGAAAAACCCATAGCTAACATCATATTCAATGGTGAAAATCTAAGAGCTTTTGTCCTAAGATCAGGAACAAGTTAAGAATGTCCACTCTCATCACTTTTTCAACATAGTACTCGAAGTCTTAGCCATAGCAGTCAGATGAGAAAAAAGGAATAAAAAGCATGCAAATTGGTAAGGAAGGAGTAAAAACTTGCAGTATTTGCAGATGACATGATAGTATATACAGAAAACCCTAAAGACTCTACCAAAAAACTACCAGAAATAATAAGTGAATTCAGTAAAGTCAAAGGATACAGAATCAAAATATAATAATCTGTTGCATGTCTATTACTTACTAATAATGAAGTAGTAGAAGGAAAAATTAAGAAAGCAATCTCATTTATATTTGCACCAAAAAGAATAAAATGCCTAGGAATAAACTTAACCAAGGATGTGAAAGACCCGTACTCTGAAAATTATAAAACACTGATGAAAGAAGTCAAAGATGACACAAACAAATGGAAAGATCATGGAGTGGAAGAACCAATATTGTTAAAATGTCCATACTACCCAAAGCAATCTCCAGATTTAAGGCAATCCCTATCCAAATACTAAGAATACTCTTCACAAAACTATGACATATAATCCTAAAATTTGGATTTGTATGGAACCAAAAAAGACCCTGAATAGCCAAAGCAAGTTTGAGAAAGAAGAACCAAGCTGGAGGTACTAATCCCAGATTTCAAGATTTCAGGATTTCAAGATTTCAGCTACTATAAAGCAGTTTTAATCAAAACAGTATAGTACTGGTACAAAAAAAAAAAAAAAGATACATAGATCCATGGAAAGAATAGACAGCCTAGAACTAAACTTAAACTTTTATGGTCAATTTGTCTATGACTAAGAAGATGAGAGTACACAATAGGGAAAAGTCAGTCTTTTCAACAGTGGTGCTGGGAAAACTGGACAGGTAGGTATATGCAATAGAATGAAACTGAACCACTTTGTAACACCATACACAAAAATAAACTCAAAGTGTAGTAAAGACCTAAATGTTAGACCTGAAACCATAAAAATTCCAGAACATCAGCCATAGAAACATTTTTCTAGATATTTCTCCTCAGGCAAGAGAAAAAAAGCAAAATTATACTTTGGACTATACCAAAATGAAAGCTTCTGCTGAAGCCTGAAACCATCAACAGAATGAAAGGGCAACCCTAGTGAACAAGAGAAAATACTCTCAAAGGATACATATATTAAGATGTTAATATTCAAAATACATAAAAAACTTATACAACCCCCCCCAAAACAAATAATCCAATTAAAAATGGGCAGAAGACCTGAAGAGATACTTCCCAAAGAACGCACACAGATGGGCCAACAGACATATGTAATGATGCTCAACATCTCTCATCCTCAGGCAAATACAAATCTGGACTATAGTGAAGTATCACCTTACCTCTGTCAGAAAAGTAGAATCAAAAATAAGAAATAACAAGAGTTCGTGAGAATGTAGAGAAAAAGGAACACTTGTGCACTGTTGGTTAGAGTGCAAATTGGTGTAGCCACAATGGAAAACAGTATGGAGGTTCCTCAAAAAATTGAAAAAGAATTACCATATGAACCAGTAATTCTACTACCAGGTATTTACCCAAAGAAAATGAAAACACTAATTAAAAAGATATATGCACCCCTATGTTTACTGCATTTCTTATAATAGCCAAGATATGGGAGCAACTCAACTGTGAATCCATAGATAAATGGATAAAGAAGGTGAGTTTATTTTTATATATATCATATATACGATACATATAATATATATATGATATATATATGAATTATGTATATATATATAAATATAATGGAGTATGAGCCACAAAAAATGAAATCTTGCCATTTGTGGCAACATGGGTATAGCTAGAGGGCATAATGCTAAATGAAATAACAGAGAAAGACAAATACTATATGATTTCACTCATGTGGAGTCTAAAAAACAAAACAAATGAACAAACACAGGGCAAAAAGAGACCAAAAAACAAACTCGTAACTACAGAAAACAAACTGGTGGTTGCTGGGGCGGGAGAAGAGAGGGTGGAATAGATAAAGGGGATTAAGAGTGCACTAATCATGATTGAGCACAGAGTAATGCACCGAATAGTTGAATCGTTATATTGTACACCTGAAACTACTAACACCGTATGTTAATTATACTTCAATTTAAAGAAAAAGTCTGCTGTCAAATTTTGAGTAACATGTTATATTTTTACAGGGCAATCATTTTGTGGTTTGTTTTTACCTTTATCGCATGGAAGTCACTGAATATAGTCTCTATGATAGCTATCTTTTTCATTTGTTGAGATATCCTTGGTGGCTTTGATATCATCATTTGTGATGGACTGTGTCATAATACACATGATAATGTGTATTCTGTTTATTAAATATATCTTCAGTATCTCAAGTTTTCTTTTTTTTTTTAAGATTTTATTTATTATTTGACAGAGAGAGATACAGTGAGTGAGAGAGGGAACACAAGCAGGGGGAGTGGGAGAGGAAGAAGCAGGCTTCCCGCTGAGCCGGGAGCCTGATGCGGGGCTTGATCCCAGGACCCTGGGATCATGACCTGAGCTGAAGGCAGACTGCCTAACAAGTGAGCCACCCAGGTGCCCCAGTAGCTCAAGTTTTCTGATTGTTATTCAAACACTCAAGATTGTCACTGTTTATTACCTTCTTAGTATATAGTTTTCTAGAAGTGTGTGTTAAAATCCTGCATTTTGTGGATTTTTCAATTTTTTCCTTGAAGCTTATTCTTTAAAAAAACAAAAACATTGGAGTTCGGTAGTGAAATGAATAGTGCTATATCTACTTGATGGATTCTACTGTCAACTATGTAATTATGAAGGATCTTTTTGTATTAGTTGTCTATCGCTGCATAACAAACTACCCCCAAAACTGGCAGCTTAAAACAATAAACAGTGATTATCTCACAATTTCTGAAGGTCAGGAATATAGGAGAACTTAACTGGGTGATTCTGACTTAGGGTCTGTCGTGAGGTTGCAGTCAAGATGCTGATCAGGGCTGCAGTCATCTGAAAGTCTGGGGATGAAGGACCTACTTCTAATGGCTCATTTACATGTTTTTGGCTGGAGGCTTTTCACAATACATTGGTACACCACTGCACAGACCTCTCAATAAGGCTGCTTGAATGTCCTAATGACGTGGCAACTAGCTTCCCGCAGAACGAGTGTTCAGAGACAAAGGGATCAAAAAGGAAGCCACAACACATTATATTACCTAGTTTCTGAAGCTGTAACTGAAGTGAGTTACCAAGTGCCACTCACATTCAAGGGGATGAGAGGATAAGATACCGACTTTTGAAGAGAAAAATATCAAACAAATATCAAATATCAGGACCTATTTTTAAAGTACCTCACTTTTCCTTCTCTAATCTTTTTGTGTACATGTATTTTGTCAGAGACTTGGTTTTGGCAGCATTTATTTGTATATCTTTTTTCTATTTGAAGTTTCTCATGTAATTTTGAGTTTGGAGAGTTTTTTATATGCAATACATATATATCAGGATATTTTAAAAATCCAATTTATGGTCTCTGATTTTCAATAGGTGAACTTAATTCATTCACATTATAGTTACTGACTAAACATTCTTGACAGCTTATCTTATATTTTCTATTCACTATACCATTAGTGATTTCCTTATGATTATTTCCTATTTGCTTTTTAATAATATATTAAGCTTTCTTTCTTATATTTTTCCTATTTACTGGTTCCAAGGTTATGCTGTTTGTGTTAGTCTGATAGTGCTGCCATAACAAAATACCATGGGCTGGGTGCTTGCAACAATAGAAATCTATGTTCTCATAATTCTGGAGGCTAAAAGTCCAAGATGGAGCTTGTTGACAGGTTTGGTTTCTCCTGAGGCCTCTCTCTCGTTGGCTTGCAGATAGTCACCTTCTTGCTGTAATTTCTCATGGCCTTTCCTCTGTGCACATGCATCCCTGGTAACTCTTATAAAGACACCCTCATATTCTATTAGGGATCCACTTTAACAGCCTATCTCCAAATACAGTCACACTGAGGGTTAGAGCTTCAACATATGGATTTTGGAGGGCATGGGGACAAAATTTAGTCCATAACACCATCTATTCCTATTTTTCTTGTGTATAGTCCTAAGTTTTTTAACATACACATATCAACTTACTTTTCTAACAAGACCTAGAGTAATTAGTATTTATTTTGACTTTTCTCCTCTCATGCATCCTCCTGCACCCTGACTATTCACCCTTGCTTGCCCAGGTACATTTTTCCAGTTCCTAGTATCTCCCTCCATAGGGCATGGAGAATTTCTGGTGCTTTTTCCAACTCTGGAAACAGTATTCTCTTGACATTCAGGTTTCTGCTTTCTTTTTCAACCTCATTTTGTCTCTTTACAGCTTTCAGTGGATTCCTCACAGCTTCTGGTCCATCGTGCATTCTTGTTTTGAATTCCAGTTATAAATTTTAAACACACACACACACACACACACACACACACACACACACGTTCCATCATTTCTAGAGATTTGGCACAGGAGGGAGAGGTTGATGTATGTACTCATCCAGTGTCTTAAAACAGAAGAGGTATATTTCATTTAAAAGTTAATTATTTAGAGTGAAGACTTCTGACTGGGAAAACTTTAATTGGAAGTCCAAATGGATAAGACTGAGTCAATAGAAGCCAGAAATGTCTATAATTGGAATATTTAAAATTACAATTACATTGTATGCAATAAATGGTAATTCTTGTTTCAGAAGTTAGCAGGTATAAAACTCCTCTATATAAAAACAGTGCCAAAGAAGCAATTTTTATGTCAACTTGATCACCAAGCAAGTGCCTAGGAGTGGCAGATGTAAGCCACACTACAGAAATCATGCCAATGAAAGACAAACTACCCAATAGTGTCATGCCAAGGGAAGGCACAGATGGCTGGAGAGCAGCAGCTATAGGTCTTTTTATAGCATTATCAAATGGCACACACTTGACATTCCAACTGGTCCTGTGCCAATGGCCAAGGTAATTAGGGATGCCAACATGAGAATCTTCAGAAGGCATACTCATCTTCATGCTATCCAACATGGGGCCAGAGAAGCAATCTTGGGTGGCAAATGAGTGGTTTCATGCCACAGTAATAATTAGGTTGGAGAGGTTACCTGAATTTTCAAAAGCAGAATAAGATCACAAGGACACAATATTAAAAGCAGCATTACTGTGACCAACAGAAACAGACTCCCAAACCACACAGCTTCCACCTAGAAAAACATGGAAAATAAAGAGTCTAGAGTTGTGACAGCAGTGAAAATTTTTTTCCTTAAAAAATTTTTAAGCAATTTCAGAGTCACAGAGAAGTTTCAAATATAGGACAAAGATTTTTTCCTTCTGAATTATTTGACAGGAAGTTGCCAACACACTCCTCAATGCTTTAGTGTTTATTTTCTACTAATTAGGACATTCTCCTAGGTAACCACAATCAAATCATCAAAACTATAAGGTTAAAACTGATAACATTCCAGCTTGAATCACTGAAATTGCACCAATTGTTCCAGTAAAGTTCTTCATATCAAAAGGTCAATTTCTTTTTTTTTTTTTAACGGTCAATTTCTTGACAAATTTAGTTGTTATGTCTCTTTAAGACTCCTTTAGTATACATTAGTTCTTTAGTCTTCCTTTCATTCACATGAACTTGGCTTTTTTTTTTTTTTTTTTTTTTGGCTAGTATAGGTTAGTTTTTATAATGTCCCTCAATTTGGGTTCAACTGATGTTTCCTCAGAATTAGATGCCAGTTATGCCCTTTTTTGCAGGAATATCACAGAATGGCTATTGTGTTCTCATTGTAGTATATAAGGTAGCAAATTATTTTGATTTGTTCCATTACTGATGATGGCATTTTGATCACTTAATTAACATGGTATCTACCAGCCTTCCACTGTAAAGTTCCCTTTGTAAACAATACATACTTTGTGGGGAAATATTTTGAGACAATGTAAACACCCTGTATCTCAGGAAATTTTTACAGTTATAGCATCCATTAATTATTCTTGCCTTACTTCACTATTGACTATAATATCTGCCAAATTGTGATTTTCTCAATCATTCCTTTTAATTTATTAGTTGGGTTTATTTATTTACTTATGTACTTACTTATCAATATGGACTCAATGGTAATTTATTTAATACAACTGATTATAATCATCCAACATATTTTGATAAAATTAAATTCAAAATATTTCCTAAATTCTCTTATGATTTCTTCTTTGACCGATGAGACTTTTAGAGAAATACTGCTTAATATGCAAATAGTTGGGAACTTTGTTGACATTTGAATGTTACTGAGTTGTAATTTAATTCTTTTGGTGTCATAGTTCACTCTTCTAAAGTGCATTGTGCTTTATTTTATGGACCAGCATATAATCTGTTTAGTGAATATCCCATCTGCATCTGAAAAGAATGTGTTTTTGTTTGTTTTGTCAGAGAGAGAGAGAGCACAAGCAGGGGGAGCAGCAGGCAGAGGGTGAAGCAGACTGCCCGCTTACCAAGGAGCTTAATGCTGAACTCAATCCCAGGTCCTTGGGATTGTCACCTGAACTGAGGCAGACGCTTAACTGACTGGCCCACCCAGGCATCCCAAGAATATGCATTCTAAAGTTGTTGAATATAGGTTCAAAAAACATCAAGTCAAGTTGGTGGATAGGTTCAGGTATTCTGTATCCTTATGGATTTTTCATACTACTTAGTCTGTGAATTACTGCATTTGTCTATTTTCTTTTTTGGTTGTCATCTTTTGCTTCATATATTTGAAACTCAGTTATTTTGTATATAAACATTTAGAATTGTGTCTTCCTGCTGAATTTTAACATCATGAGTATTTCTTATGTCTTCTAATACTTCCTTTGTTCTGTAATCTACTCTGGTACTTATGCTTTGTGTATTGTATCTTTTTAAATGTGTGTCATAGTAACTATAAAGTGTTTCTCTTATAGACAGAATATAAGTAGGTCTTGCTTTCTATTGAGTCTGACAATCTCAGACTTAAAAAAATTCAATCTGCATTTTAACTGGAGTGTCCAGTTAATTTTAATTCAATATAATTACAAGTGTTTAGATTTAAGTATACCATCTTTTTATTTATTTTTATTTTTTTTTTAAAGATTTTATTTATTTGACAGAGAGAAACAGCTAGAGAGGGAACACAAGCAGACGGAATGGGAGGAGGAGAAGCAGGCCTCCCGCCAAGCAGGTAGCCTGATGTGGGGCTTGAACCCAGGACCCTGGGATCATGACCTGAGCCAAAGGGAGACGCCTAACGACTGAGCCACCCAGGCACCCCATCCATCTTGCTATTTTCTATTTTTGTTCCTGTCCTACCCTCTTTTGTGTTGAGTATTTTAAATGTCTTTTTAAACGCCTATTTTTTTTTAACTGCATATCTATTTAAGTTTTTGAGAAAATTGTCTAGGCACTACAATATACAGTATTAACTACTTATCACAGTCTGCTTAGAATTAATATCATACTACTTTTGGTGAAAGGTATGAAACTTAAAATGGTATGATTACATTTTACCACCCCCATGAGGTTTTGATGTTACTGTCATTCATTTCACATCTACATGTTATAAACACCACAATGAATTATTATTTTGCTTTGGACAATTATTTTTTAAAGAAATTTTTATATGAGGAGAAAATACTTTTACTACTAATCCACATTTACCATTGCCAGAGCTCTTCATTCTTTTCTGTAGACCATGTTTCCATGTCCAATATTTATTCTGCCTGAAGAATCTCCTTTAATTTTTCTTATAGAGCAGATCTCCTGAGTTGGTGCTATCTCAGCTTTCATTTATTCTAAAGTGTCTTTATTTTACTATTTAAAGATAATTTTCACTGGATATAAAATTTTGTATTGTGAGGGTTTTTTTTTTTTTTTTGGTACATTAAAGATGCCATTATATTATCTTTTGGCATCACTTTTCTGTCGAGAAGTCACCCATAATTCATAATAGTTGGTCCTGCTATGTCCTTTGTGTTTGTTTATTTTCTGGGTATTTTTTAGATTTTTCTCTTCATCATTGTTTTTCAGTAGTTTGGATAAGTTGTGCCAAGATGTGATGTGCCTGAGTATTGTTTTGTCTATCTGGAGTTCACTGAGCTTCCATGTATTTTAGACCACCTTATTTGGTTTCACAAATTACTGAGTCTTTATTAATTTTTATAATATTTTTCCTTCCTTTTATTAAAATTGGATGATTTCTACTGATCTGTCTTGATGTCCTTCTCTGGATCCTTTATTATATTGTCAGTCTTTTGGGGAACAACCCAGGAAATTCTTCATTTCAGATTTTACATTTTTTAGTTCTAGAATTTCTTGTGCCCCTTTAAATAATGATTTTCTTTTCTCTGCTAAGAATCCCTATATATTCAATCATAATGCTTATCTTGTCCTTTAAAGTACTTGAACTTACTTCTAACAGCTTCTCCAAAGTTTTTTTCCTCTCCTTTCAGTATCTGGGTCCTCTCAGGATCTGTTATCATTAGGTCCTTTTCCTCCTCATTATACATCACATTTTCCTGCTTCTCACACACCTAATAATGTGTTACTGTGTGTTGTACATAGGGGACATTACATTTTAAAGAGTTTGGGTAATATTGTCTCTCTTTTAAAGGATGTTGATTTTTATACTAGCAGGGTGTTAATTAGTGGTGGATTCTTTTGAACTTGTTCAGTTAGGTTTTGTGATTTTTAAAGGCAAATCTCTTTCAGTTTTGTACGTAGTCCTGGGATATGGTCTTTATTTTCAAACATGGCATTTCTGTGGTTTCATATAAATGCCCAGTGAGGTTGCTTCACTTTGATCCAGAATTCCACCACCTCTCAGCATTATGCAGTCTTTCCATTTATTTATTTAAGATTTTTATTTATTTATTTGTCAGAAAGAGAGCACAAGCGGGGGAGGGGGGGTGGGGGGCAGGGGGAAAAGCAAGCTCTCCGCTGAGCAAGAAGCCCAACGTGGGACTTGAGTCCAGAACCCTGGGATCATGACCTGAGCTGAAGGCAGATGCTTAACTGACTGAGCCACTCAGGCGTCCCAGCAGCCTCTCCATTTAGCTCTCAGTCTCAAAGAAGTGACTCCTTGGTAAGCTTTGTGTACTTGTGGCTTTAGCCTTCCATCAATAACCCATAGGAGTCACCTTGCAGACTTCTGGATCCCCACTCTTCACAAAGATTTTCCCATTCTGGCATGTTGCCCCACAAATTCTAGATCACTCACCATCTCTGAATTCTGAACTCCTATCTTGGCTCTCCAGGTGCGTGACATAACTGGTCTCTGCTCTGGAAATTATATAGAGAGCCATCTGTGTATTCCCTATTTTTTAAGAAGCAAAGTCTTGCAGGACATATTGTCCAATGCCTAAATATAATTGTCTTATATTTTGTTCAATTTTTTAGTAGTTTACAGTAGGAGGGCAAGTATGAAAACCAATTTGTTCATTAGCTGGAAGTGGAAAATCCTCTTTCCTTACCAGCAATATTTTAAAACAGTTGAGCCAATATTGATTAAATAATTATTCCTTTTTGCTTGGGTTTTGGTAGCAAACAACCCTGAACTATAGGTGTACTAAAGGTGTCAGTGAGAAACTAATTTTTTTTTTTTTTTTAAAGGACAGGAAATTGGGTGCGTGGGTGACTCAGTCATTAAGTGTCTGGCTTCGGCTCAGGTCATGATCCCAGGGTCCTGGGATTAAGCCTGCATCAGGCTCCCTGCTCAGCGGGAAGCCTTCTTCTCCCTCTCCCACTGCCCCTACTTGTGTTCCCTCTCTCCCTGTGTCTCTCTGTCAAATAAATAAATATAACATAAAAATAAAGGACAGGAAATTGGGGACAGACACTTAAAGTGTTATACTTATTCAGTTCAAATGACACTCTAAAAGATACTCTTCGTGTCTCCCAAGATCTAGATGGGTTCTCAAAGAGCACACTCAAAAGTCCTGGAAGATCTATCAATGTCATGTTTGGCATATACCACAGCTATCCCTAAGAAAACTATCGCTAAACATGTGGAAGTATTCTTTTCTGGAGCCATGCATGAGACATAGGGAAATGGGCATTGGTGTTATTTTTCTGTGATCCTTTCTATATTCACTCTTAAGAGCTCTTAATCTGGATGAATAATTCTTTAAACAAACGAGGGTTCTGTAAATCATTTAAGCTAGATCAGGTGTCATTTTGCAGTAAACATTCTTACAGATAACTTTTGATAAAGAATAAAGAAATAAAGAATAAATAAAGAAAAATAAAGAGATAAATTTTCTTACAGATAACTCTTGGTAAAGAATAAAAGGAAAAGAATAGTTTTTTGAACCTAGTTATGGGGAGTCATCAAGTCATAAATCACTGGGCTTTGGGAAACTTCCAAACTTCCAAATTTTTAGCTTATATAAGTAGTTTGGCCTAAATGGAAATAGTGTGAACTTTAGAGTCAAACACATCTGAATTTGACTCATAATTTTTAATTTTCCTTATAATCAGTTTTATCAACTATAAATAGGTATAATAATTCTATTGGTTAGGATTATTATGAAAATTTAATAAAATTGATAAAATGGTATAATATATGTTATATATTAACATATATATTATATCATTATATAAGGCATTATCTGGTATAAGACCTTTGCAGATGCTCTAGAAAAGTTAACTGCTTTAATTTTGTGAGATGTAAAGATTTTGTTGCTGATAATCATAAAGCACTTGTCATGCTTTCAAGAAAGACAGACTATAAATTTAAGAAAGCATAAACACAAATATTTTCTGCTATTATTAAAAGGAAAGATCTGCATTATTAACCTTATAAGATTAATACAATTCTTCAATTTGAAGGGCTGAAAATTATTTTTTTTTCACTTTTTAAAAAGTAAGTTAAAGTTTAAAAAACTTAGTTTTTCTTTCTTTTTTTGGGGGGGCTGCTTTTACTGTAACTGAAAAATAAATTCCAGTATATACAAACATATACAAATTTCATTGTCCCATTTTGGGAATAAAATTGATGATATGTCATGCTTTAAAGTAGAATTTGTGACATTTAAGGCTCTTAGTGATTAATAGTTCAAACATAATAGCACACTGGAGGGGGTTATCCAGAATTGGAAAGCAGCTAGTGCCAATTTTAACACTTCACTCACCTAAAAATATTCTGCAGAATTTCTGATTCCAGTTACCCAGATAAGGATATATCAGAAAACTACTCTTGCTGAGAGCAACTAGAACAGCTGGATAAAATAATTTTTAAAATTCTGTTTGAAGATATTGGAGAACTACCAAGACAGTGAATATTTGAAGGACCAAGATTCTAGATAGAAGTAAAGCCCAGAGAGGTAAGCCTGACATTTGGTGCTGCTTTTGCTTTTCAAAGCATTTGCCAATATGTAATTGGCGGCCAAGAGGGTGAGAAACTTAACAGAAAGTAGTGTTTGAGAAGCTGAGAAACTGCACAGAGCTTTAGGTAGAGTCAATGGGCTAAGGCTACAAAGTTATACTTCAGGGTCTGCTAAAGGGCAGGGCTTCCAACTAGATTCCTACAGTGCTTCACTCGTGATGTAAGTATAAAGTAGAAATAAACTGGCTCTTAGACTGAAACTCATCTTCAAATAAACTCAATCCCAGAACAGATTAAGGTATCATTTAACCCCTACCCTAACTATCTGCCAGAAGAAAAAGTAAATTCTTTCTGGAGGAAAACAACATTATACACAACCTCAAATTATTACTGTATTTAAAAAATTCTATATCCAACATTCAATAAAAAAAGAACAAAGAGATAAGACCAAAGACCCCAAAACCAGAACAAAAAGATCCACCAAAAGGACTGTAGTCAAAAGAAAAAATTAGAGGAAAAATCTAAGTAATAAGCAAATAGGAGGGAAAAATGGAATAATATAGTTAACATAATAAAGGGCAAGGGTGGTTAGATAAAAGGACGTAGAATACGTCAGACAAACAGAAAAGAAAGAGGGTAGGACAAGCACAGTTGTTTTATTTATATTATAATTCAATTAAATAATCTAATTAAAAGACAAACGTGACAGTTAATTAGAAATATACAATTATATGTTGCTTATAGGAGATACAACTTTAATATAAGGAGACATGCATATATGATGTATAAAGCAAATACAAACCAAATAAAACTGGGTGTAGGTATGGTTTGAGGTGAAGCAGGTTTTAAGGCAAGAAGCATTATTAGAAAATAGAAGAATGTTTCATAATGATGAAGGCTCAATATACCAAGAAAATATGACAGTTCTAAATTGGCATGCACCTAATTACAGTGTTAAAACAAATAAAAAAGACAAGTCCACAATTACAGTGGAAAATTTTAAAACACCAGTCACAGTGAGGATATAGAAGAACTGAAAAACATAACTAACAAATCTGATCTTCTATAGAACACTGCATTCAACAACTGTAAACTGTAGACTGCACATTCTCTTCAGTGCACATGGAAATCTTACCACTGACCATATAATGAGCCAAAGGGAATTTCAGTAAGGTTCAAAGGGTTGATGTAATACAGAATAGGTTAAGGGGGGTGTGTGTCTTTCTAGAAAAGATTTTATTGTTTGAAATTAGGAAATACACTTTTAAGAAACCTAGAGCAAAGAAGAATTCCCAACAGAAATGTTAGAAATATCTTGCGCTGAATGATAATGAAAAATAGACACATAAAATTGTCAGAATGCAATCAAAGCCATGCTTAAATGGAAATTATACCCTTGAATGCATACATTAGGAAACAGAAACTGAAAAATCCATGCCTTAAGCATCTATCACAAGTTAGAATAAGAACAACACATTTAAACAAACTTGGAAGACTTAAACTATTGGATATAAATATTTATAAAGTAATTAAGGCAGTCTGGTATTGGAGCAAGGACAGAGTCTAGTAGTAGACCTGCACATATATGTGGGCACTTGATTGGTTTATTTTTATTTAATTATAGTTGACAGACAGTATTACATTATTTGAAGGTGAACAATATAGTGGCTCAACAAATCTATACATTATATAATGCTTACCATGAGAAGTGTAGTTACCATTTCTCAACACACACAGTTATTACAATATTATTGACTATATTTCCTATGCTGTACTTTTCATCTCCCTAACTTATTTTATATGTACATGGTTGTACCTCTTAACCCCCTTCACCTACTTTGCCTATCCCCCATACCCTTCTACTTTGATGACCACATTTTGTTCTCTTTACTTATGAGCCTCTTTCTGTTTCTCTTTGGTGTCTGTTCATTTGTTTTTATTTTTAGCTTCCGCATAAAAGTGAAATCATATTGTATTTGTCTTTCTCTGCCTGACATTTCACTTAGCATAATACCCTCTGGGTCCATCCATGTTGTCACAAATGACAAGATTTCATTCTTTTTTATGGTTAATATTCCATTTTGTGTGTGTGTGTGTGTGTGTGTGTGTGTGTATCACATCTTTATCCATTCATCTATGGACACTTGGTTTGCTTCCATATCTTGTCTTATTGTAAATAATGTTGCAACAGGAATGCCTGGGTGGCTCAGTTGGTTGAGTGACTGCCTTCGGCTTGGGTCATGATCCCGGAGTCCTGGGATCGAGTCCTACAACAGGCTCCCAGCTCCATGGGGAGTCTGCTTCTCCCTCTGACCTTCCCTCTCATGCTCTCTCACTCTGTCTCTTTCTCTCTCAAATAAATAAATAAAATCTTAAAAAAAAATAATGTTGCAACAAACATAGGGGTGCAACATATCTTTTCAAATGAGTGTTTTAATTTCCTTTGGGTAAATATCCAGTAGCAAAATTATTGGATCATATGGTATTTCTATTTTTAATTGTTTAAGGAACCTCCATACTGTTTTCCATAGTGGCTGCAGTAATTTATGTTCTCACCAACATTCTCCAGATCCTTGCCACCACTTGTTATTTTTGTTAATATTTTATTTTTAAATAATTTCTATACCCAACGTGGGGCTCAAACTCACAATTCCAAGATCAAGAGTTGCACACTCCACAGACTGAGCCAGTCAGGTGCCCCTGCCACTTGTTATTTCTTGTCACTTTGTACTAGCTATTCTGACTGGTGTGAGATGATATCTCATTATGATTTTCATGTGCATTTCTGTGGGAACCTCATTTATGACAAAGGTGACCCTGTAAAGCAACAAACAAAGGACAATTTTGTCAATAAATGGTCACAGGTCAACTGGATATACATATGATAGAAATCAATTTTGAGCTATATCCTCTTAAAAATCAATAAAGGTGGATTGTAGGTTTGAATGTTAACATTAAAATAATACGAATTCTGGAAGATAAAAAGAAGTTTTGGGGCACCTGGCTGGCTTAGTCTGTAGAGTATGCAACTTTTTTGATTGGGGGGGGTTGACTTTGAACTCCATGCTGGGTGTAGAGATTACTTAAAAATAAAATCTTAAAAAAAAAAAAAGAATTTTTAAGATCTTGGGGTAGTAAAAGATTAAAAAAAAAATCTTTAAAAAAAGATTTTAACCAGCCCCTGGCAACTATCAGTTTACTCTCTATTTCTGTGAAATTAGCTTTTATTTATTTAAGATTCTGTATATAACTGATACCATACAGTATTTGTCTTTCTCTGTCTGGCTTATTTTCCTTAGTGTAATGCCCTTCAGGTTCATCAATGATATAGCAAATGGCAAGATTCCCTTCATCTGTCAGTTAACACTTAGGTTTTTTTATATCTTAGCTACTGTGAATAATGCTGCAGTAGACATGGGTAGATACTTCTTCAAGATACTGATTTTGTTTCCTTTGGATATTTACCCAGAGGTGGAACTGTTAGATCATGTAGCAGTTTTATTTTTAATTTTTTGAGGAACCTCCATATTGTTTTTCCATAGTGGCTGCATCAATTTATACTCCCACTAACAAGGGTTAGTGAACAAGGGTTCCCTTTTCCCCACATTTTTGTCCACCATTATAATATCTTTTCTGATAAAAGACATCCTAACAGGTATGAGGTGTTAACAGATTGTGGTTTTGATTTGCACTTCCCAGGTGATGAGTGATGTTGAATACCTTTTCATGTACCTGTTGGACAATTGCATGTCTTCTTTGGAAAAATGTCTTTTCAGGTCCTTTGTTCATTTTTTAATTGAATAATTTGATTTGTTTTGTTACTGATTTCTATTAGTTCCTCATGTAGTTTGGATATTAACTCCTTATCAGATATATGATTTTCAAATATTTTCTCCCATTTGTAGATTGCCCTTTCACTATTTTGACTATTTCATTTACTGTGTAGAAGCTTTTTTAGTTTGACACAGTCCCATTTATTTTATTTTCTTTGTATTTGAAAAAATTTTTGATTAACATATAATGTATTACTAGCCCCAGGGGTACAGGTCTGTGAATTGTCAGGCTTACACACTTCACAGCACTCACCATAGCACATACCCTCCCTAGTGTCCATAACCCAACCACCCTCTCCCTACCACCCTACCCCTGGCAACCGTCAGTTTGTTTTGTGAGATTAAGAGTCTCGTATGGTTTGTCTCCCTCCCAATCCCTTTTTTTTTTTTTTTTTTAATGTGGGGCTTGAACCCATGACCATAAGATCAAGATCTGAGCCAGGATCAAAATAAGATGCTCAACTGACTGAATCACCCAGACACCCCTAGTCCCACTTATATTTTAGTTTTTGTGCCTATGCTTTTGTTGTCTTATAAAAACAAAACACAGAAAAAACATCGCCAAGATCAGTGTAAAAGAGCTTTTTCTTGATGTTTTCTTCTGGAAGTTTTTTGGTTTCAGGTCTTACATTTAAGTCTTCAATTCATTTTTAGTTAGTTTTTGTGAGTGATATAAGGTCCGGTTCATTCTTTTGCATGTGCATAGCCAATTTGCCTACCACTACTTACTGAAAAGACTATTCTATCCTGTTGTATGATCTTTGTCAAAGACTAGCTGACCCGTAAATGTGGATTTATTTCTGGGCCCCTTATTCTGTTCCATTTATCCATATGCCTGTTTTTATCCCCATAAAATAGAATACAATATAAACATTGAAGAGATGATAGACTTATGTTTACCAATATGGAAAACTATATTGCTGAATGAAAAAACTCAAGTTATAAACAAAAAGTACAGTATACACACACAAACACACACACATATTCACATAGAGGTATTTTAGAGGATGTGCATTTCTAGACTAGAAGATTTCAAGTGGATTTTACTTTTTTTCTCTATACTTTATGATATTGTTTACTTTCTATTATAGCATTATTTATTCTTACAATCAAAATATTCTATTTTCAGCTAAGGTCTTGATGAATCATCTTGATTTTGCTTACAAAATATCCCCTCCTTTACATTCCTATAATTAAGGCCCTGTTTAAGGTCTTCACTATTTTTTACATAGCCATGTAATAACAATAGTTGCTCTGTCTTAACAGTAGTAACACATGATATCTGTATACTATTTACCAGTTTACAAAGTCTTTCAGTACATTGTCCTTAGACCCAAAAACAACCTTGCAAGTAAAGAAATATGAAGAAAAGCTACCTTTACTGGAGTGAATAGAGGCAGAGGTGAAAAAGTAGAGATAAAGCCAGTGAGATGAAAAAATCAAAAAAGTGTTATAACTCCTGAACTGTGATGTCAACATGCACAGATATTGGCCAAATAGTAAAACCTTCCCTCGATATACGAAAATGCCTGTTCAATTTGACAGAACAAAACACAAAATACAGATGCTAAATAACAGAAGGTTCATACTTTTGAAGTAATTAGAAAGGTTTTTTTCATGATCAATGAAAGTGCAATTTAAATGAATGATGCAAAGCTAGAATTCAAGCAACAAACTCATTCCAAAGACAAGTGATCTAAAGCCAAGAACCCATTTTAACATCTAAAGAATCAATGCTTAAACTACAAAAATGTCTTCATTGTGCAGAATATTCAGGTAAAAGAGCCTTCCAGAATTTTTTTTGTTTTTAAGAAGCTTTTGCTTTATTGTTTCTTTGATGACAGTGAAGTTTCTGTGGAACAGAATATGCTAGGAAACCGGAAGAGGAACACCACCTTCATCTGATCTCACTGTGACATTGTGGTAAAAGATCTTGTAAGAAACTGATACAGAGCACAGAGATCTGTAAGAAACTGCCAATTTTATTGCTGTTAGCTCATAAATGGGAGGATTAAAGTGTATGTGAATTTATAAACCCCTGGATCTACTTTGCCCTGTGGTTACTTTAAAAATACAAGTGAGAACATCCATAATTTGTTACTTCACACTAAAATCTAAGGGACAAACTAAGCACATTCAAAATCTATTGTACATATTTTGCCTTATGTCCTAGCTGCTATAGCTGTACTTTAGAGGATGGATTAAAAAGAAATTTAAGCTTATTAGATGGAAAGGTGTCATCCCCTCACATCAAAGTACATGAAGAGAAAAGTTCAAGAATTATAAATTCTTAGAAAACATAAAATATCCTTTGGGCCCTGGCAAGGAAAATGTCAACAAGTCAAAAGAGACTAGATGGCTATTGACCAGTTTCATGAAGGGAAAGCTGCAAGCCAAGATGGAATAATGCTTTCCCATCATGTGTCTAAGGCACAAATGACACTAATCCTTTTTAATGGTCACAAAAGCTGACAACTTACTCAGCCTTAGAACTGAAGGAACAAAATCATCTCTGGGAATGACTCACCATAAACAGGTCGCGAGCACCAATGTCAACAGCTAACAGAAATGCCTTTTCAAATCTCTGGTACCTATACGGAAGGAAAGAAATATTATATGTTAGTTGTGAACAAAACCATAAAAGGAGAGAGCTGCTAGTTTAATGTATTTATGTGTTATTGTTTTTTGTTCTTCTGATGGGGAAAGGTATTTTCAAACAGTAGGGAATTTGACTGTTGAGATTTCTATATGAAATGTTATTGCACTTATGAGGAACTGAGGCAAAGAGCCTATAGAGGCCTTCAATGCAACTTTCAGGGATAAGTAGAACCCAGAGCAGATGCTGCTGAGTATAGGGAAAGGCTGACTTAGGAAATAGGTCTCTCATAATTTTTAAATTTATTGTGTTTTGTAAGAGAAAAGTATAAGGATATGGAAAATGTAGCAGGATAAAGGTAACAAATGAAATAATTACACTTTGGTGTTTCTTGGGTAAAAGGTGAGAAGTCAAATGTATTATTACAAAAGTTATATTTGTGAGTTTTGGAAAAAAAAAACATTCTAGGCTATTCTAAAGTGAGAGTAAGTGGTTTCCAAATATTTTAAAGTATTTTCTAAATACGTGAAGTAATACTTGTCTACTCTTTTTTCACAATCATACCCTCTTTCCCTGAAGTATAACTTCAATAATTCTTTATGGTGAAAGTTTCACTTTATGCTAAGATACATGAAAACTACAATTTAATTACCTTTACAGAAAGTTTAAGATTTTGAGAATAAAGCATGTCACAATCACATATTTTTTGCACAGAGGTTTAGAAGGTTGTTTTGTTGTTGTTGTTGTTGTTGTTGTTGTTTTTGATCTGAATGCTGAGATTTACACAGATATAATTGTGAGTTTTTCTGGTTCCAGAAACAAGCAGTTAAGTAACCAAGTTGTTCCCTGTTCTCTGTTTCATATTGTGAAATATAATAGTATAAAATATAAATACTTCAACTAAAACATGAGAAATATGGAATATTAGTATTAACAGGTTATATAAACTTTATTAATAAAATAGTTACAGTAAGTCAAGTCCAACACAAATTAATGACTATTATCCCCAATCTCCTCCTTTGCCCTTCTTACTAGCCTCTCCAGTATTTACTTGAACTTCTTTCAACTATGGAAGATCAGAAAGTAACTGTGTTTATTTTTGTTCCAGGAAGCTTACTGATTGATTCATTGTATATTCACTGGAGGTAGGATGTAAAGAGAAAGAGGACAGAGGATTATAACAAGTTGTACTACTTGTTCATACAATCACTGCTATTTTGCATATGATCCCACTACATTGAAAATTTTCTGGCAATAGTAATCGTCCACCTTCTAAAGATCAAACAAATGGTAAGTCCTCCTCTTGCATGCCCTTCTGGCCACATCTAAACGTATAAATTTCCCTTCCTTTAAACCCCCCTTTCCTTCCATTTGGAGATGCCATTCTTTTATTTTCCAATTTCTGGCATTTCATCTTCTTAGTCTCCTTTCTTTTTTTTTTTTTTTTTTTCCCTCGGCCTACTCCATGAAGTTGATGTGTTATTGTACTCTTTAATTTACACTCACTACTCCAGTCTCCCCACTAATCTTACCCACTCCATGGCATTGATAATTATATCAATGACTCACAAATCTCTAGGATCCCTATATTTCCTGAGCCCAAAACTCTTATTTCTAGGTACCTTGAATTTAAAATGTCTAACATGTTCATTGATACATAAAGTTGGCAATCATATACAGGATAAATTAAAATTGGAGAGAGTGAAATTAAGAGGGGCAAGATGGGATGTATCTTCCTTCTAGGTGAGAGGTAACGAAGGGCACTATGATTAAATGAAAGAATAGGGATTGGCATCTGGCAGCATGATCAACCAGAAATACCAAAGGGAGCTCCCAACTAGACTGCCTATAAAACACACATTAAAGTACATCACAGAATTCTAAAAAAATAAGAAAATCTCTCCAAGGGCCCCCTAGCCTCAATAAAAAAATAGTAACCAAATTAAATCCCTTCATTAAAACTACAGTAAAGATTCCTGAACAGAAAGCAAATATTGGGGGGGAGGGAGAGGTACATCTAAGGGCCATCACATTCAAGTGACTGAGCCCTGAATAAGTCTAAAGGTAAAGGTGCCAAACCCAAGACTTCTGATTAAACCATGAGTTAAAATATTCCCAGGATATAGTGCACCTAACTTTGGCATTAAAAAAATTCATGTCTGGATTAAAGCAGTTTTTTTAAAGTAGGCTCTGTGACCCCAAGACCTACAGTCCCATAATCTACCAAGTGAGCCAGCCAGGCACCCCTGGATTAAAGCATTTTTTATAGAAATCCCCAGGATTACCATCAATTAGAATAAAACAAATACAAGATCACAATAAAAAACTACCAAATGCAGAGGTGCCTAGATGGCTCAGTTGGTTATGTGTCTGATTCTTGATTTCAGCTCAGGTCATGATCTCAGGTCATGAGATGGAGCCCTGCATCAGACTCCCTGCAGGGAGTCTGCTTGGGATTCTCTTTCTATCCTTCTGCCCTTCTCCCTGCTTGTGTGCTTTCTCTAAAATAAGTAAATCTTTTTTTTTTTTTTAAGATTTTATTTATTTATTTGACAGAGAGATCACAAGTAGACAGAGAGGCAGGCGGAGAGAGAGGAGGAAGCAGGCTCCCTGCTGAGCAGAGAGCCCGACGCGGGACTCGATGCCAGGACCCTGAGATCATGACCCGAGCCGAAGGCAGCGGCTTAACCCACTGACCCACCCAGCCGCCCTAATATAAGTAAATCTTAAAAAAAAAAAAAAAAATCACCAAATGCTCAAGAAAACAAGCTACTATGATGGAAAATAATTTCACAGGTTGTTTTTCCTTGCGGTATCTTATAGTTCATATATGCTTTCTATATCCCTTTTTAAAACTTTTTTATTTAAATTCAATTTCATTAATACATATTGTATTATTAGTTTCAGAGGTAGAATTCAGTCATTCATCACTTTCATACAACACCCAGTGCTCATTACTTCAAATGCCCTCCTTAATGTCCATCACCCAGTTACTCTACCCTCCCACAGACCACCCCTCCAACAACCCTCAGTTTGTTCCCTATAGTTAAGAGTCTCCTATGGTTTGCCTCCCTGTTTTCCTCTAATTTTTTCCTTCCCCTCCCCTAGGTTCATCTGTTTTGTTTCTTCGATTCCACATATGAGTGATATTATATGATAATTATCTTTCTTCTGACTTATTTCACTTATTCACTTAGCATTGGGATATTAACATTTTATCTTCTATATGATTTGCAAATATTTTCGCTCATTCACTAGGCTGCCCTTTTGTCCTGTTGATGCTTTCCTTTGCTGTGCAAAAGCTTTTTATTTTGGTGTAGTCCCAATAGTTTAACTTTTACTTCTCTTGCCTAAGGAGATATATGTACAATGTTGTTTCTACAGCCTATGTTGACAAATTTTACTATCTATGTTCACTTCAAGGAATTTTGTGGATTCAGGTCTCACATTTAGGTCTTTAATCCACTTTGAGTTTATTTTTTGTGTATGGTCTAAGAAAGTCGTCCAGTTTCATTCTGCTGCATGTTGCTATCCAGTTTTCCTGGCACCATTTGTTGAAGAGAACGTCTTTTCCCCATTGTATATTCTTGTCTCCTTTGTTGTAGATTATTTGACCATAGAAGTATAGGTTTATTTCTGGGCTGTTTATTCTGTTCCATGGATCTATGTGCCTATTTTTGTGCCAGTACCATACTCTTTTGATTGCTACAGCTTTATAGTATATCTAAAATCTGGGACTGTGTTCCCAGCTTTGTTCTTCTTTCTCAAAATTGCTTTGGCTACTCAGGTTCTTTTGTGGTTCCATACAAATGTAAGGATTATTTGTTCTAGTTCTATGAATAGTACCATTGGAATTTTGATAAGGATTGCACTGAATGTGCAGATTGCTTTGGGTAGTATGAACATTTTAACAATATTGGTTCTTCTACTCCATAAGTATAAAATATCTTTCCATTTGTTCCATTTGCTTAATTTCTTTGATGAGTGTTTTATAGTTTTCAAAGTACAGGTCTTTCACCTCCTTGGTTAAGTTTATTTCTAGGTATTTTATTCTTTTTGGTGCAAATGTAATTTTTTTTTCTTAATTTCCCTTTCTGCTACTTCATAATTAGTGTATAGAAATGTAACAGATTTTTGTATATGAATTTTTTATCCTGTAACTTTGCTGAATTCATTTATCAGGTCTATTTGGTGGTGTTTAGAGTTTTCTATATTTGGCATCATGTTGTCTGCAAATAGTGGAAGTTTTACTTCTTCCTTACCCATTTGAATGCCTTTTATTTCACTTTCTTGTCTGACTGCTGCAGCTAGGACTTCGAGTACTAGATTGGAAAAAGTGGTGAGAGTGGACATTCTTATCTTGTTCCTGATGTCAGAGAAACATATATGAAAAACCCACAACTAATATCATGAGTTGAGAGCTTTTCTTCTAAGATCAGGTGTAGAATTCTTGATTTATGGTTTTTCTCATACATTTTAAATGCCATCCCACGACTTTCTGACCTCCAGGTTTCTAATGAAAAATAAGCTGTCAATATTACTGAGGATCTTATCTACAAGATAAGTTGCTTTCTGCTTCACACTTTCAAGATTCTCTTTTTGGCTTCTGAATTTTGATTATAATGTGTTTTGATGTGGATCTTGCTGAACTGATTCTATTTGAATTTTGTCGTGTTTCTTGGATATGTAGATTCGTGCGGAATGCCATAATGCCTGTACCCCAGAAGTTGCTCAGGTTCTACTGATTTTTCTTCATTCTTTTTTTTCCTCTGCTCCTCTAACTTGATAATTGTCCTATTTTAACATTCATAGATTCTTTTGCCTGCTCAAATCTGCTGAGCCAATCTAGTGAATTTTTCATTTCAGCTATTATATTTTATAGATCAAATTTTTCTATTTAATTCCTATCTATAATTTTGGTCTCTTTATTGCATTCTCTGTCTGGTAAGACATCACCCTTCTGGTTCATAGTCTGTGGTTTCCTTTAGCTCTTTGAGTTCATTTAAGCTCATAGTTGATATAAAGTCATTGTCCAATAAGCCCAAAGCTTGGGCTTCCCCTGGGATGCTGTTGACTTTATTTTTTCTTCCTGTGAATGGGCCATACTTGCCTGCTTCTTTGTATGCCTTTCCATATACATTTTCTGAAATTAGACATTTTGAATATCATAATGTGATAACTCTGGAAATCAGATTCTTCCCCTCTCCAGGTTTTTCTGTGCTATTGAGAGCACTCATCCAGTTGTTTACTGACATTCCCAAACTGTTTTTGCAAGGCCTATATTGTTTGTCATGTGTGATCACTAACATCTGTTTCATTATCTCAGCAATCTGCCAGATATTTTTAAAACTCCTGACAGATGACCAGATAGAACTTTTTTTTTTTTAATCCTGAAGCAACAAACAACTCTCCCAGTCTTTGTAGATTGGCTTGGAGTAAGGACACTCCTTCATTGCTTAGCTAAATTACCTACATACAATTCTGTCTTAGCCTTTCCTGCTTGCTTATGCAGAGCCCAAGGTCTTCCTTGAGACTTAGGTCCAGAGGTTCAGGTCTTACTGAGCATGTAACCAGTTTTAGGTATGTGTCTTGTACCTGTGATTCCCTAGTATATATGGTAGCCCTTCAAGGAATTTATGCCCCAATTATTTTCTCCTCAGTCTTCTCTTTCCCAGATCTGTTGGTCCAACTGCTGCTTTCCTCATTCTCCATCTCTTGCCTGAGACAGCTATGCATGTTATATGTCTTTAAATGCTTTTCACATATGTGAATATTTTTGTCAGAGATGCTGTTTTGGCTAGTTGGAGGCAAAACAAAACCAAGCCTCTGCACTGGTCCCTCTGGAAACCAAAGACTGGTCAAAATGCAAAATGCATAGCCACAGTGTTTTAGAACAAGGTCCATCATGGCCATTTGGCACCAGCTAGGTAACACCTAGGTAACAGAAATGCTGACCACTGTCTTCATGGCCACTGTCATACTGGGGAATGGGGGACAGCAGATAAACAAAAATGCCTTTTGAATTTCTGAGAATCAGCACAATATTTAACACCCCCTGTCTTTATTAAGTACTCTGATTGTTATAAGTTTTTAAATTAGATTCTAGAGTTTAAGTTAATTCTGCCAGTTTTGTTTGCTTAATGATTGCTTCAGTGGAAGGACTGATTCTTGGAGCTCCCTATTCTGCTGTTTTCATGTCATCTCTCCCACTTCTATTTATAGAACTCAATGTGGCACTCATGAGAATATCTCTCTCAGATCTCCTACTGCAGGAAGTATAACTGACTGACAGCCCCAGCTGCTGCATTTCGAAATGTATCATTGTGTTTTCCCATTAAGGCTACACTTTCCACAAGCTGCTCCTGTGTAGTGACTATGGGCAGTTGAGATATTAAGTTGAGATCCTGAGATACCATTCCTGAGTGACATGGGATTCTTCAGATGGGCAACATGCTTGATGACTTCTGAACTCATAAAGCCTTAGAACTTTCTTTAGAACTGTTCTGTGGTGTACTTTGGTGGGTGGTGGAGGCTGTGGATAGGCAATACTTACTAAGTAGACAATGGAATAGGCTGATTACTACTAAGTTATATTTATGCCCTAAGGAAGCATAATGAGAAACTGAGTGCTCTTTTCTTTCCATTTCTTTCCTTTTTCTAACATTCTGTTAGAATGTTATTTTCTAACAGTTACTAGCCAGGGAGCCACTTTACTAGCTTACAGAGGTACTTATCTTCTGCATTTGAAAAGCAGACACAGCTGACAGATGGGAGACCTAACTGTTAGAGTCACAGAATTCTAGAGACATTTGGATGTACCACCAAGGCAGGGAAGTCTACTTTTGGGTCAAAGCCCTGTTTAAAAACACATGGGATCCTGATATCTGGGATGGGTACATGTGGATATATGCCTTTGAGAGTGTTGACAGTACAGATCCCCTGAATCTGAGCTAGCAATTCCACTGCGGTAGAAGATTCTGTAGAGAACTCTCCCCACGATCCAACAAATATTCCTACCCTCAGGAAATGCTCCTACCCCTCTCCTGGATGCTAGCCTGATAACTGGGGTTAAAACTCAGCACAGTCCAGGTGGGAACATGATAGATATGATAAACTAGGAGACCACACACTTAAAGAGTTGCAAGATTTAGCCAGCATGTGCCAGTAAAAAAGTGGGATGTGGAATGGAAGATAGGATAAATAAGAATTCATTAATGTGGGGAGCACTCTTTCAGGATATGAAATTTAACATCCTATCCAGGACTCCAGGCTGCTGGGATAAATTGCTAGTGGAATGGCTTTTAAAAGCCTGGGGAAAAAACCAACCACAACAACCCACGATGGCCAGTACTCAATGAAGTGGAAAAGCCTGGAGATGGCAAACAGTCCAAAAAGACAGAAAGTAGATAGTAGTGAGGGAGAGGATGAATACTACTTGCAGCCATGAGATGCAATTCAGTGACAATGGATATAGTTTTATCTTACTAACTTCCCTTTTATATCTCCAGTTTCCACAGAGTAGTTGCTCTCTGGACCTATGTGAAAAAGAGATCTGTACATTGGTATTCATGAGAATGCACCTCTGAGACCTCGGACTTCAGGAAACAAAATGGATCAATAGCTTTGGCTATTGTGATGTGAAATACATCACTGCACCTACACTGAGGCTACATTCCCTCAAGCTGTACCCAGCCAATGAATGAAGCAGGCATTCACAGGCAGGTCCATTCCTGGGAGAGATGGACCTGTCTAGTCATTGTCTTTTGCCTAGCCTTGTGGAGTCTCACTCTATGCATTAATTAATTATCACAGCTGACAGAAAAAGGCCTCAGAAATATCTTCAATAAATATCATAACCCCATCAACAATAGCAAAGTATCATTTATTGAGATCTTCTCTATACTAGTTACTATTCTAAGTACTTTCTATGTATTAACTGATGTAATCTTCATAACAACCCTATCAGATTGGTACTATCGTTATATTCCATTTAATAATGAGAAAACTCAAGCACAGAGAGGTTAAATAAAAGTTGCCATACAAAATATAGAATACCCAGTTAAATGTGAGTTTCAGATAATGAATAATTTTTTATTTTTTAAAGCATCTATTTATTTGAGAGAGAGAGAGAGAGAGAACGAGCAGGGGGCAGGGGCAAAGGGAGAGGGAGCAGCAGACTCCCCACTGAGCAGGGAGCCCGATGCAGGGCTTGATCCTAGGACCCTGGGATCATGACCTGAGCTGAAGGCAGATGCTTAACCAATAGGTGCCCTGAATAATTCTTTAGTGTCCATATCCCATACAATATTTGGGACTTACCTATACTAGATAATTCTATATTACCTGAAATTCACAATTAAGTAGGCATCTTTTATTTTTATTTGCTAAATAAGACTGGCAACTTTAAACCTGCTCAAGGTCCCATTGCTACTTGTATAGCAATCTGGCTCCAAAACTTAAACCCTCTTCCATAACACCGCTCTAATACCAATAGAAGAGAATGAACTATGTGCTACAGGCTTATAGGTCTTTTTTTTTTTTTTTTAAAGATCAGGTCTGTGGTTCTTGGGTTTTTGAGTTCCAGATCAGAAATGCCATGTGGTGAGAGGAGTAAGATGAAGGAGGAGCAGGAGACCTAAATTTCATTGGGTCTCAGAAATTCAACTAGGTAGTTATCAAACCATTCTGAACACCTACAAACTCAATAGGAGATTGAGGAAAAGAACAGCAACAATTCTAGGAAAGAAAAGTGACCACTTTCTGGAATGTAGGATGTGTGGGGAAGTGAATCCGAGGCTATACTCGGGAAGATAGACTGTGGGGGGAGGGGCCAGCTCCTGACAAGTGGATGAACAGCAGAGCACAAAATCAGAACTTTTAGAAATCAGGTCCACTGAGGAATGGCACTCCAGTGCCTAAGTGGGATGTGGATGCCTCTCTGGGACAGTGTGGTCTCAGGTTCCTTGGGGTCACAGAAAGAGAGGGGGTGCCTGAGTGTGGCAGAGCTTCCAGGTATGAGAGTGGGGAAACCGGCTGCAAAGACAGAGCCGAGGAGTGGGGTCTCAGCTTGGGGTTGTCATAAACTGTGATCACTGGCACAACTGAGCTATTGCTCTTTGAGTAGGGACCTCTCTGGCAGATCCAGAGACCGCCCTTCCTCGACCAGGAAGAGGGGCATGGGAGAACGCTGCAGGAATCTGCTGGGTTTGGAGACTCCAAACAGGGCCATGTGCCAGAGACAGAAACAGTTGGTCATGTGCTGGTGAGCATGGAGGGCAGCCAGAGAACAGGGAGACGGGAGGGATCGACTGCTTTTCTCTGTGCGCGCACTGACGAAGGGGGCCCCAAGCTCTCAGCTCTTCTGGGTTGGAGACTGGGAGGCCACCATCTTCATTCTCCTCTCCCAAAGTTCTATGGGAAGCACTCAGGGAATAAAAGCTACAGAGAGCAAAACCAAGCAGATTACTTAGCCTGGCCCCTGGCAAGGGAGGTGCAATTCCACCTCAGGCAAAGACATCTGAGAGTGACTGCAACAGACCCCTCCCCAGAAGATAAGCAAGACCATCCATCCAAGACCAAGTTCACCGATCAAGGAGAACTGAAAACTCCAGAGCTAGGAGATGACAGCACATAAAATTCATGGCTTTTTCCCCATGAGTCTTTAGTCTTTCAAAGTTAAGTTTTTAAATTTTATTTTTTTCTTATTCTATTTTTTAAATTTTTCTTCTTTCATATTTTAACATTTTTTATCTATTTTACCTTATCAATAACTTTTTAAAAATATTTTAAAATTTTCATTGTTATAGTGATATTATATCCCTTCATTGTATTTAACCTTATTTTGTGTAGACATATAAGTTTTTCTTTTTTTAATTAAAAATTTTATTTATTTATTTATTTGACAAGAGAATGAGAGATCACAAGAAGGCAAAGAGGCAAGCAGAGAGAGAGAGGTAAGCAGGCTCCCTGCTGAGAAGAGAGCCCGATGCAGGGCTCGAATCCAGGACCCTAAGTTCATGACCTGAGCCGAAGGCAGAGGTTTAACCCTCTGAGCCACCCAGGAGCCTCAAGTTTTTCTTTCTTTAAAATTTTGGGATAAGTTTATTCTAACAGATCAAAATATACCCTAAATCTAGCATATAGCTTTGTTCTAGTCTCCAGCCTAATCACATTCTCTTTTTTTATCAACCAACTTATCAAGTCCTTTTTTAATTTTCATCTTTATAGTCATATTCCATCCCTTCATCGTGTTTACCCTTATTTTTGAATATATATATATGTTTTTCTTTAAAATTTTGGGAGGCACTTTCTTCTAACAGACCAAAATATACCCACAATCAACTGTGTTGCTTTGTTCTATTTACCAATCTAATATACACATACAGATCTAATACATATGGGTCTCTATACATCTAGAGATCTAACCATATATGTATGTGTGTGTGTATATATATATATTTTTTCTGTCTTCTCTCCCCCTCCAACAGTTTTTGGCCTCTTCTGATTTAGTTAGTGTAGACTTTCCTGGGGTCATTGCTACCCTTTCAGTATTTGGTTCTCTCATTCATCTATTCTTCTCTGGATAAAATGAGAAGGCAGCCTCAAAAAAAAAAAAAAAAAAAAGAACAAGAGACAGTACCAATGGCTAGGGACCTAATCAATATGGACATTAGTAATATGTCAGAAGATTCTAGTTGGGCTTGAAAAAAGCATAGAAGATACTAGAGAGCCCCTTTCTGGAGAAATAAAAGAACTAAAATCTAACCAAGTTGAAATAAAAAAAGCTATTAATGAAGTGCAATAAAAAATGGAGGCTCTTCTTGCTAGGATAAATGAGGCAGAAGAGATAATTAGTGATATAGAAGACCAAATGATGGAGAATAAAGAAGCTGAGAAAAAGAGAGATAAACTACTACTGGACCATGAGGGGAGAATTCGAGAGATAAGTGATACCATAGATGAAACAGTATTAGAATAATTGGGATCCCAGAAAAAGAAGAAAGAGCTAGAGGGGCAGAAGTATATTGGATCAGACTCTCATGGTTTGTCTCCCCCTCCAATTTCCACTTATGGAAAAAAAAAAAGTATATTGGAGCAAATTATAGCACAGAACTTCCCTAATTTGGTGGAGGGAATAAGCGTCAAAATCCAGGAGGCAGAGAAACCTCCCCCCCTCAAAATCAATAGAAGTAGGTCCACACCCCATCAACTAACAGTAAAACTTACAAGTCTCACTGACAAAGAGAATCCAGAAAGCAGCTTGGGACAAGAGGTCTATACATACAATGGCAGAAATATTAGATTGGCAGTGGACCTATCCACAGAGACCTGGGAGGCCAGAAAAGACTGGCATGATATATTCATCACTAAACAGGAAAAATATACAGCCAAGAATACTATATTCAGCTAGGCTGTCACTGAAAATAAAAAGCTTCCAGGATAAATGAAAAATAAAAGAATCTGCAAACACCAAACCAGCCCTACAGGAAATATTGAAAGGGGTCCTCTAAGCAAAGAGAGAGCCTATAAATAACATAGACCAGAAAGGAACAGAGACAATATACAGTAACAGTCACCTTACAGGCAATACAATGGCACTAAACTAATATCTTTCAATAGTTACCCTGAATGTAAATGGGTGAAATGCCATAATCAAAAGACACAGGGTATCAGAATGGATTAAAAAAACAAAACCCATATATATGCTACCTGCAGGAAACTCATTTTAGGCCCAAAGACACCTCCAGATTTAAAGTGAGGGGGTGGAAAACAATTTACCATGCTAATGGACATCAAGAGAAAGTTGGGGTGGCAATCCTTATATCAGATAAATTAGATTTTAAGCCAAAGACTATAATAAGAGATGAGGGTGGACACTATATTACTCAAAGGGTCTGTCCAACAAGAAGATCTAACAATTTTAAATATGCCCCTAATATGGGAGCAGCCAACTATATAAACCAATTAATAACAAAATCAAAGAAACACATCAATAATAATACAATAACAGAGTGGTGCAACCACTCTGGAAAACAGCATGGAAGTACCTCAAAAAGTTGAAAATAGAGGACCCTACAATCCAGCAATTGCACTACTGGGTATTTACCCTAAAGATACAAATGTAGTGATCCGAAGGCGCACATGCACCCACATGATTATATCAGCAATGTCCACAATAGCCAAACTATGGAAAGAACCTAGATGTCCATCAACAGATGAATGGATAAAGAAGGTGTGGTACATATATACAATGGAATACTATGTAGCTATCAAAACCCCCAAAATCTTGCCATTTGCAACAACATGGATGGAACTAGAGGGTATTAAGCTAAGTGAAATAAGTCAATCAGAGAAAGACAATTATCATATGATCTCTGATATGAGGAATTTGAGAGGCAGGGCAGGGTGTCATGGGGGGAAGGGAGGAAAAAATGGAATAAGATGGGACTGAGGACGGAGACAAACCATAAGAGACTCTTAATCTCAAGAAACGCACTGAGGGTTGGTGGAGGGGAGGGGGCTGGAAGGGATAGGGTGGCTAGGTGACAAACATTGGGGAGGGTATGTGCTATGATGAGTGCTGTGAATTGTGTAAGACTGATGACTCACAGACCTATACCTCTGAACCAAATAATACATTATAGGTAAATAAGAAGGAAAAAAATGTGGGGGATAAAAAAGAAAAGAAATGCTATGTTGCATTTATTTAAAAGGTATGACCAAACGGTTTCCATGTTTGGCTCTATAAAGAGATGAGCCAGTTCTCTCTTTGGCTTCTATAGCATGTTAGGGACCCAAAATTCTAACATTTTTAACCCTACAAGCTGTTAAATTAAAAAGTTATCATATGCTACATTGTCACCTATAAGTACATTTGCTTTTATAAGGTGCTTAAAAAATACCCCTAATGCACAAGTTCCTGTGTTAGAACTCAAAGGGTTAGAAAAACTACTGACATTAGTTCTTGACCTTAAGCAACTCACAGTCTAGTAGGAGAAATGGTCATAAACACAACAATAGTAGCTATCACACTTATTAAATACTGAATATATGCTAGTTACTTATTATTTATAATCTTGGCAAATGATGTTTAAAGTTGGTAAATTCCTCATCTATAAAATGGAAATAAGAGCTTAAGAATCCATTAAATTATGAAGCTGGGATTGAAACCTGACCCTAGTGTTTGGGCCTTTCAAAAATTGAGTGCAACCTCCACAACTAACTAAAACCTCAGTCAGTAAGTGTTATACTAGAACTGTAAATTAAGAGTTAAGGGAGAATTCCCAACTAGTATATCCTCATCAATACTTACCAGGGGCTCTAACTGCTGTTGAGATTATTGAGATGGTGTAAAATTGGTGTTATATTTATTAAAGATATTATATCTGAGACCTTCTTCTGTCAGTTATGATGAGTAAGCTAGAAATAGATTAGTCTTTCGCCCTAAACATAATGGTAGAAGTCATTCATTGCTGTCATATGGATACTGATAACAGTATATTGTAGTATAACACTATAATATGTAAAAAAACCCCACTAGGTTGAAAAATAATTCAATAATAATTCAATAATTCAATGTTAGTAAATCAATATATATATATATATAAAATAAAAATATAAACCCCCAAATTAATGGCAGGAAGTATACTCTAAAATAAGAATATAAATAAAAGCTAGGGCCCTACTAAGGAGAGTAATAATACTGCTTAACAAAGAATACTCCTCTAAAGAAAACTGTTCAGTCAGGATTTCTGAGAACAAATATGACAACATATTCTGGTCCCAAGGACATCAAGACTTTCCATAATAGCTGAGTTGATGAAATACCAGTTAGACAGTGGTTTAACATGCTGAGAGAGGGAGATATATCTAAAAAGTATTGAGAAATGTTTCTGTGTCACTTCATGGAAACTTCAACTGAGTTTGCCTCCAGTTTCTCCTGATGAATAAGTAGGTCTGTATGCCTGTATGTTGAATATAGAAAGGAAAATCTGTGATTAATAAATCTGTTAAAAATTTACATAAACTGATCGTTCCGATTTAATCTGGGTTCAAAAGCAAAGAGGAGAGGAGACTGGAACCAGTGTTGAGCACATGACCTCTACTATGGTCTGAATGCTTATGTCCCACCAAAATTTCTTTTTCGATTTTTTAATTTTTAATAGATATTCACTGAGATTTTTATTTTTTAATTCAAATTTAATTAGGCAACATATAGTACATCATTAGTTTTTGGCATAGTGTTCAATGATTCATTAGTTGTGTATAACACCCAGTGCTCATCACATCATGTGCCTCCCCAAAATTTTTGTTTTGAAAACCTAATTCTCAACATGATGGCATCTGGACCATTAGGTAGGGCCTTTGGAAGGTGATTAGGTCATGAGGGCAGACCCTTATGAATGAGATTAATGCTGTTAATAAAAGAGGCTTGAGAGGGCTTCCTCACCCCTTCAACCTTGTGCAGACATGTGTTGACTATGAAACCAGAAGATGGCCTTCACCCAAATGTGACCAATCTGGTACCCTTGATCTTGGACTTCCCAACCGCCAGAACTGTGGAAAATAAATTTTTGTTATTTATAAGCCATCCAGTCAGTGGTATCTTGACAGTGTGGCCCAAAAGGACAAAGACAACCTCTGTGTGCCAGACCTTTTCCTGGCCCCTAGTAATACCAGTGACACACATACAGGGATGACACATTCTCTAACCTGGAGGGTGTTAGCTCTATGCCTTGGAAGCTTGTATTCATTCCTTAAAAATAAAGTGAACTGGATATGAATTTACTGACTCCTGCTATATCCTACTTGGTATCTAATGATGGCTACACTAATGAAAAACTAGTAATGAACTAGTTCCTTTTATGCAAATTAACAAAGTACTTCTTTTTTTCAAAATCATGGTTATATCTGCATTCACTTAACTTTTCCAGTCCTGCTATTTCCCAAACTTTTTTTAAAATTAGCAATCACAATTTTTATTTTTGAGTAACTTACAAATGTAAAAGTGTTTCCTAATAATTGTTTTAATGGCTACAACACTCCCAAGAGTTTGATCTCCATTTTACAGATAAAGAGCCCATCAAAGACCCCTTAGTCTTTGGTAAAACTGGGATGAAGAATCATATCCCTTGATTCCAATTCTCTTTTAATTCTACCACCAACAGCTTAGATACAGTTGAAGTCAAATCTTCTCCATTTTCTTTGCAGGTTACAACTCATTACACTCATCCCCCAAACCATTCTAATAGTCTGCCTTAGTCTCTACTTGTTATTAGTCCTGGCAATACTTTCTAGCCCCCACAAAAAGCCCTTGTTGGTAGGATGTACTTAGCTTTGACTTATTTCACCTTCCTCCTTGGAATCACTGTATCTCTTAACTTATCCCCTTTCTTCATTCTTCCTATTATTTTTATCTATTCCTCTCTCTTCCTTCCTTCCACTATATTCTCTCTCTATTCCCTCTCCCTTCCTTCTTTTTTTCCATCTTCCCCTCTTTCCTTTCCCTTTTTTCTCCTTCCTCCTTTTTTGTATTCATATTTCAACACCATACCCTCAGTGTTTGAATGTTAGCATAATCCAACCACATCATTCTGGATCTAGCTCTACATTTAAACATTCACAATGTCATCAAATAGTCTTGCAATATTTCCCTCATGTTTACAAAATACAAACTTGCATTTCCAAAGAATATCCATAAACTTAAAAAATATATTTTTAAGAAGTCCAGTTGGAAAATAAACAAAGGACATGAAGAGATATTTCACCAGAGTATATATGGATGGAAAATTAACACACAAAAAGATCCTCAACATCATTAGCCATCAGGAAAATGCAAATGAAAACTACAACAATGTACTACATGTCTATTACAACAGCTAAAATGAAAAACAGTGACAACGCTGGCAAGGATAAGGAGAAACTAGGTATTTCATATACTGCTGATAGGAAGGCAAAATGATATAGCCATTCTGAAAACAGTATGGCAGCTTCTGATAGAACACATGCAACTTTGCATATGACTTTACAAGCACAGTCAGCATATATCACAGAGGAATTGAAATCCACATCTACACAAAAACCTGTATATGAATGTTCATGGAAGCTTTATTTGTAATAGCCCCAACCTGGAAATAACCAAAATGTCTCTTGATATGTAAATTCCATGATTTTTAGAATTGTTCTTAATAGAATAACATTTCTTAGGAGAGTTGAATATAGGATATATGTAGAAAAGTAATATCCATTAAAAAATTTCCAGGAAATTTTTCTTTTTGCAAATAATGCAAAACAAACCAAAGCTTAGCTTTGCATTAGACTAAAGACAAAATAATGGAAGCCTGTGTCTTTAGTTATGAACTGGTTTTATTTTATGCTTAGGGTCTCAATGTTAGATGACATTAGTGAACATTTTTATATCTAACAAAAACTGATCAAGAAAACTACTTAAGCATAAGGAATAACACGGAGGACATTGGGAGATGGAGAGGGGAAGTGAGTTGGGGGAAATTGGAGGGGGAGACAAACCATGAGAGACTGTGGACTCTGAGAAACAAACTTAGGGTTTTGGAGGGGAGGGGAGTGGGGGGTTGGGTAAGCCTGGTGGTGAGTATTATGGAGGGCAAGTATTGCATGGAACACTGGATATGGTGCATAAACAATGAATTTTGGAACACTGAAAAAAATAAAATAAAAATTAAAATGAAAAAAGAAAACTTTTATTCCCTTGCCCAAGCCTTTACTTTGTTTTTATCTTCTAAATTCGTTCCATTTTTCCCAACATGAAAATTTCTTAAATTGCCACAATACCTTATGCCAAACATAGATTGTTTTTATTCTTTATTATAACTATGAATGTAATACATAAATATTTTCTCCTTTTCAAAATTCAAACAATGCAGAAAAAGCAAAAATCCTCTCAGAACCACTTCCAAGTTCCAAGACCAGGTATAAGCAGAAGTGAACACTTTAATTATTATGGATTGTGGCTTTTCATATCTTTACTGTGACTTTACATACATATTAAGTATCAAAGTAAATGAAATAAAAACATAGGGGTTTAACAGGGGTTAAACAGGGGTCTTAACAGGGGTTTCCCTTAGATGTCTATATCCAGTGAGTAACCTCCAATATTATTCCCTCTCAAGGAAAAGCTTTATGTTTCACTAACCTCTTACTTCTCAGGTGCTTCTCAACAGTCTGTGTTTATTTCTGAATACAGGCACTGGTGAAGCATTCTTAGCAAAGTGCTTCAGGCTAAAAACAGATGTTAATTAAAAATGCTGATAACCCAATGCACCTGTTGTTTCACACTTCTTTTGCTCCAGCCCCAGTCTGCCAAATACCATCCTTTATTTCAGTAATTCTTTGCAGCTTTTCTTCCATTCCAGCTGTAGGTCTTTCACTATACTGATCATTTAAACTTAATAGGAAAGCCATGTTTTACTGAACAAACCTGTCAGGATGACTACACTCACAGTCAACTCCAGGAATCCAATGCCACAGCTCTAAGAATGAACTACATTACATTCTAATGATAAATGTCAATTGTCCAGATGTGATATCGCAACAATTTTAACTATGGGAACAAGAACTTAGAAATCATTTAAATGAATGTCTCTCTTCCATCTCTCCTTCAGAGCTCAACAGAGAATTTTCATGGCAGGACAAGATGGAAGAAAGGAAGGGAATATGTCTAGCACTGAGAGAGACCAGGTCAGAATTCACAGCGACCTTAATCACGTAGACATGGCATCAGAAAAGATTACAGTTCTTGAAGAATAACTATAGTTAAGTCACTGAAAAGGAAATAAATATATAAAAGTGATAAGATGGGGAAGGACAAGAAGAGTCACAAAGATTTGCATAGTGGATCATAAAAAGTACTTAAGACTTATAATGTAATGTTGTGGGCTAAATAGCTAGTGAAGTTATAAATGTATAAGCTTGAATATCCTGAAACTGATCAGTGACCACTGACTATATATTAACCATGAGGCTGCCACTTCAGCAAATATAGTAAGATAGAGCTTTGAGCTCTATTCTGCACTTTTTGGCATAGCAGAGGACACACAAATAAATACTTGTTGAGTGAATGAATTTTTTTTTCAAAAACTAAACAAAAATTTGGAAAAGATACCACAGAAGCAAAAATAAAGAAGTGGTTTGAAACTAAAACCACCACAGAAGCAAAAATAAAGAAGTGGTTTGAAACTAAAACCACCCGAAGGTAGGTCACACTATACCAAGCACCTGTATCACCACGTAGGGTAGAAAACTCCTACTCAGTTGTATATTGGTAGCACATGACCTGCCCAAGCAGCAGCCTCATCTTTCATTCTTTTGCAGATAATACAAGTGAGGGGAGTGGGAATAAAAAGTAACAGTGAGGACAACACTGACAAAAGTTAAAGCTGTGGTTCTATTTTTTCCCTTCTTAATGAGGTAATGTCAGATGAATATATAGGTAAGATCAATAGAGTCCTATTTTTCTGGCAGTTGTGGGCAGGATGAGGGAAAGAGAGAGAGTAAGAGAGGATGCCTGGATATAGCAAAACACTATTTTAAAGAAAATGTGTTATTCTTATCTTGGTCATTGGTGATATATTTATTAATACTGCAGTCTCATGACTATGAATAACACCCAGTACTGTCAGGAAAATGAATTACGCTAATGACCCTGATCTGTTTAGCTCTGCCTCTCCAATGAAGTCTAGGAGAGGCTGAATGTGTGAAATCTCTGAGGTGTTAGTACAGATTTGATAAATGAAGTGGACCCTTCGGAGATTAGTTTATTTACTTGATGTTAACACAAAAATTTTGTTTCCACAAATTAAATAAAATTTCTTAGCCACTTTGCTTGCCTGAATGTTTTATTTACACAGTAGGCTATTCTTAGGCATACTTTCTGCTTCAGTTTTCCAGTAACATAAAAGCCTCTAAAGATCATGATTTGGGGTACAATTTTAGACCAAAAGCTTAAAAAAATAGAAATGAAAAAATGTATAGATAAGTATAAAGAAGAATATAATTATTATTGTTAACTAATCTAGATTCATACAGTTGACCCTTGAATAGTGTATGGGTTGGGGGCCTTACTCACTATATAGTTGAAAATTCATGTATGACTTTAGACTTCCCCAAAAGTTAATTACTAATAACTTATTATTGATTGGAAGCCTTACTGATAACATAAACTATCAATTAACACATATTTGTATGGTATATGTATAAAATACCTGGAGATCATGACCTGAGCTAAAGGCAGATGTCGAACTGACTGAGCCGCTCAGGTGCCCTGCAAATATTTATTTCTTAATCACAGGTCATTTCCTAAAAGATCCCTTTAAGGTTAAGAGATTATAAAAAAAATTCAGGTTTTTATATTCCTTTTAAACAGGATTTACTGACTCTGTTTTGAAAGATAATGACTGATGTTTTCTCCATCTCCCCTTCCTCCAACTTCTAATTATTAATACTGTTATGTTGCTTTTATAGTATCCAAGTTAATACCCAATTACTTTTCTACTCATAATTTCTAAGTTGTTCACCATTAGTTGATTCACAAACAGATTGTTAACCACCATGCTTCTTTGTTTTTCCGTAAGATTCTCCATTTTGGAGGAGACTTTTATATACAATCATTATTAAATATTTTTTCCATGAAAAGCTCGAAGATGTTATATTCTCTGAGGACTTTAATGTTCAATGTATCTGCCTAAAATCTCACCAAAGTATAATATTCTTGGTTTGAACTGCTTGATTTTCTTTTTTCATTTCAGGGACTTTTTTCTTATATTATATATTTGAGTACATCTTTTCTTCCCATTACCCTAATGTTGAATTATCTGTCTTCTATATCTAATACATATTTCTAATTGCTTTAAATGTCCTTGCCTTTTCATCTACATTCACAGTGATTAACTAAAGTCTATCCTGATTTCCAATGGTATCTGTTCTGTCTGGTGCTGTTCCTATTTTTTTAATTGGAGAGTTTAGAGTATTTACATATAATGTGATTATTGATATGCTGTGGTTTTAAATCTTCCACATTACTATTTGTTTTCTAATTGTCTCATTCTTTGTTGTTTTTTTTTCTTTCTGGCATTCTTTTGGATCAAGTTTATTTAAGGATTCTACCTTATTTCTTTATTATCAAGATTTTTCTCTTTTACATTCTGGGAATAAGCCCAAGGTTTCAAATGTCACTGTAAGAATGATGATTTCATGCAATTACTGCTCAGAACATAAGAGAAATCAAGCTGAAACTCATGTGCATCTGTAAAATAGTAATGGCATTATTTTTAAATAAGAACTTGTAGCATGCAATTTGGGGTCAAGTTTTATTGTTTACATTTGCTTTAATAGTTATGGTCAGAGTAGTACATTCTAGTAATATAAGGATGGTTTGTTATTAGGAATCTGTCAATAAAAGCGACTATCCTTATAAAGGGAGAAAAGTTACATATAAACCTATCTGAAGATCCCCAAAAGGCATTCAGTAAGATACAAAATATGTTTCAGCCCCTTGGTAGCTTAGGAAGAGACAAATGTTTGGCTCGTGTGATTTAAAACACAACAGGAAGATTCTGGGAAGATGGTGGAAAAGAAAGCACCAGGCATTGGTCTCCCCACCTAAACAACAATTGCCCATCCAGAATCTGCTTGATGTAACTATTTTGGAACTCTGGAATCTACTGAAGGCTTGTAACCTCTAGGGGAAGACGTGGATTGTAAATCCAGACTAATTTTGGTCAATTTCAGCACTTACCATAGTAGCAGTTACTTATCCCCTATCATCAACCATATGGCAAGCATCTGTGCATATGTTCCTGCAGCAACTTCCACAACTGTGGGAGCTAGGATGGGGAAAAGGACTCTGTCCTCCAAATATTGGGGAACTGTGTTTTCAGAGAGGGGGGGGGAAAGAGAGAGAGAGAGAACAGCAGGAGGAGCAGCGGGCAGAGGAAGAAGAGGAAGCCAACTCCCCACTGAGCAGGGAGCCCAATGTGGGGAGTCTTGGTGGGGCTTGATCCCAGGACCCTGGGATCATGACCTGAGGGAAAGGCATACACTTAACAACTGAGCCACCCAGGTATCCCTGTGTATTCTGATTATTAATTGCTGCTTCTGAACAGAGAGATGCAATGAAGTGACATCTCCTCCCATTGTTATAAGCCCTTTCTCCTTTGAAATGAATTTCACAGGATTTCAAGGGCCCTCTTTTCTCTTCACCTTTTGATTTTTCCTCTTTTCAGAGTCAGCCATTAAAGACTAGGACACTTAAAAGCCATTGCATTTGTAGTAAAATCAGAAAGTGACATTGTATACCCAGGGCAAAAGCTAAAAAATGAACTGAGAAGACATTAAGTTTATACTTTAGGCTGATTCTTGGCACAGAGACATCTAAAACAATCAAAAAAATAAAAACAATAACAAAAAACAGTAAACCTTGAGTAAGGAAGAGAATATGATTTCCAGAGTTACCACATTATTAGATTCAAATATCCACATTCAACAAAAACAATTAAAAAAATCATAAGGCATACAAAGAAACAGGAAATTATGGTTCTTTCAAAGAAAAAATAAATCAACAGAAACTGTGGAAAAACCTAATGGTAAATATACTAGACAACTACTTTAAAACAACTGTCTTAAAGTTGTTCAAAGAACTAAAGATGTAGAGAAAGTGAAAAAAAAAATGTGTGAGTAAAATGGAAATCTCAACAAAAAGAGAACCTAAAGAGAAACGGAAAAAGAAATTCTGGAGCTGAAAAGTACAATAACCAAAATGAAAACTTAAATAGGTGGATTTGAGGCAGATTTAAGCAGGCAGAGGAAAGAATCAGTAAACCTGAAGAGAGGACAATCAAAGTTCAGAAACAGAAAAAAGATGGAAGAAAAATGAACAGAGCCTTAAGGACTTGTGGACAGGGACCAACATATGCATCATAGAAGTCCCAGAAGAGAGAAGGAACAGAGAGAATATTTGAGGAGATAATGGCTGAAAACTTCCCAAATTTGATGAAAGACGCAAATATAAACATCCAAGAAGCTCAATGAACCCTGAGTAAGGTTAACTCAAAGAGACCCATACAGGCACACATAATCTAACTTTCAAAAGTAAAAGAGAGAATATTGAAAGTAACAAGAAAGAAATGAATTACACATAGAAGGGATCCTTAAAAAGACTATGACTAGATTTATCATCAAAAACTTTGGAGGCCAGAAGACAGTGGAAAGATATATTCAAAGTACTCAAAGAAAAATATCTGTCAACCAAAAATCTACATCTAATATAAATGTCCTTCAAAAGTGAGGGAGAAGTAAAACATTCCCATATAAACAAAAGCTGCAACCACTAGACCTGTGTTGGAACAAATGCTCATGAAGATTCTGTAGAGTGAAATAAGGACACCAGATAGTAACATGAAGCCCTGTGGAGAAATAAAGATCTCAATGAAAGTAAATACATGGGAAATTATAAAAGCCATTATTGTAACAAAGATCTGTAACTGTACTTTTTGTTTTCTATGATACATTAAAAAAAGACAATTATTATTTTAAGGTTGGTGTTATTTTAATTTTGACTTGTAATTCCACATCATGTTTTCTACACAGTTTAGGAAACTAATATATTTAAAAAGATTATTAGTGTATGTTTTGGGTCACACAATGTGTAAAGATGTACAATAGTCCTCCTTTATCTATGGTTTTGCTTTCCACAGTTTCAGGTATCCATGGTCAACTGTGGTCCAAAAGCCAGTGATCTTCTTTCTGAAGTACTGTCAGAAAGTCAGTAGCCTAATGCTATGTCATAATGCCTGCATCACATGCCTCACTTCATCTTATCATGTAGGTATTTTATTATCTCACATTATCACAAGAAGGGTGAGTATAATATAATAAGATACTTTGTGAAAGAGAGACCACCACATTCATTTAACTTTTATTACAGTATACTGTTATAACTGCTCTATTTTATTATTAGTTACTGTTGTTGATCTATTACTGTGCCTAATTTATAAATTAAACTTTCTCACAGGTATGTATGTATAGGAAAAATACAGTATATATAGAGTTCAGTACTATCTGTGGTTTCAGGCATCAGCCGGGGTGTTGGAACATATTCACCATGGATAAAGGAGACTACTGTAATTCTTTATAATGAACAGCTGAAAGGGGTGGGGACAAAACTGTAAAGAAACTGACTTCTTGTATATTATTTAAGTTAAACTAGTATAAATTTAACCTAGAGTGTTATGACTTTAGATAGTTAAATGTAATACCCCTGATAACCACAACGAAAGTAGGTATAGAAGATACACAAAAGGAAATGAAAAAGAAATTTAAACATTTCAACACAAAAACTCAACTAAACACAAAAGAAGACAGTAATGCAAGAAATGAGGGACAAAAGCACTACAGAACATACAGAAAACAAATAGCACAATGACAGAAGTCCCTCCTTATCAGTAATTACCCTAATGTAAATGTAAATTCTCCAATCAAAAGATAAGATTGGCAGAATGGACAAAAACACATGACCCACCTATATGCTGTCTATAAGAGACTCATTTGAGACTCAAAGACACAAACAGGTTGAAAGTGAAAGGATGGGAAAAGATATTCAATGCAAACTAAAAGAGAGTACGGGTGGCTAACTAAAAGAGAGTAGGGATGGCTAAAATAACAGACAAAAGACCTTGTTCTATTTTTCCTTAAGATTTTATTTATTTATTTGACAGAGAGAGAGACAGCACAAGTAGGGGGAGCAGCAGGAAGAGAGGGAAGGAGAAGCAGACACCTCTCTGAGCAAGGAGCCTGATGCAGAGCTTGATCTTCGGACCCTGGATCATGACCCAAGCTGAAGGCAGATGCCCAACTGACTAAGCCACCCAGGTGCCCCACAAAATGAACTTTAAATCAAAAAAGGTTACAAGAGGAGCGCCTGGGTGGCTCAATGGGTTAAGCCTCTGCCTTCAGCTCAGGTCATGCTCCCAGGGTCCTAGGATCGAGCCCTGCATTGGGCTCTCTGCTCAGCAGGGAGACTGCTTCCCCCTCTGTCTGCCTGTCTGCCTACTGTGATCTCTGTCAAATAAGTAAATAAAATCTTAAAAAAAAAAGGTTACAAGTGACAAAGAAGAACATGATATATATTCAGAGAAGGTTTACTAGAGCAAGAAGACTATAATGAACATATATGTACCTAAAGACAGACTATCAAAATATATGAAGCAAAAACAACAGAATTGAAGGAAAAAATAGAAGTTCTAAATAATATTTGGAGACTATAAGATCCCACCAACAATAATGGATAGTATAACCATACCAAAGATATGCAAGGACATAAACACAATACACCAGCTAAATCCAATAAACATATACAGAACTCGACCCAACAATACAAGCATTTTCTTCAAGTGAGCATGGGGTACCTTCCAGGATGTACCTTATGTTAGGTCACAAATTAAGTCTCAATAGGTTTCAAAGATATATTTCACACAAATTATCTTCTCTGACCACACAGATGAAGTTAGAAATAAATCACAAAAGTAAAACTTGAAAATTAATGAAACTGTGGAAATCAAACAGTACACTTTAAAACATATATTTTATTTATTTATTTGAAGGAGAGAGAGCATCAACAGGGGGAGGGGAAGAGGGAGAAGGAGACTCCCCACTGAGCAGGGAGTCCAATGTGGGGCTTAAACCCAGGACCCTGAGATCATGACCTGAGCCGAAGGCAGATGCTTAACTGACTGAGCCAACTAGACACCCTAAATAATACACATTTAAGCAACCAATGGATCTGAGAAGAAATCACAAAGGAAATTAGAAAACATTTAGAGAGCTGGGAGGGGTCAAGATGGTGGAGAAGTAGCAGGCTGAGATGACATCAGATAGCAGGAGATCAGCTAGATAGTTTATCAAACCATTCTGAACACCTACAAATCCATCAGGAGATCGAAGAGAAGAAGAGCAACAATTCTAGAAACATAAAATCGACCACTTTCTGATAGGTAGGACCGGCAGAGAAGTGAATCCAAAGTGATGGGAAGATAGACCACAATCTTGGTTTTGGCTCAAGTCATGATCTCAGAGTTGTGAGATCCAGCCCTGTGATGAGCTCTGCACTTACTGTGGAGTCTGCTTAAAATTCTCTCCCCCCTCTCCCTCTGCTCCTCCTCACAGCTCTCTCTAAAATAAATAAATAATCTTAAAAACAAACAAACAAACAACTGAAGAATTGCATGCTTTCCCGACTGAGCCAGCTAGGTGCCCTGCAATGCCAATTTTTAAATGTTGACTCAAATTCTTAAAGTGTGTGTGTGTGTGTGTGTGTGTGTGTGTGTGTGAGAACTCTTATGGATGACCATGACTTTGTGACTGCTGCCTAACATTATTATGTAACTGTCAGTATGGAATAAAAGTAGGTTAAAAAGTCATGAGAAAATATTAAAATGATGTTAGGACAAGGGTCCTAGCGAGTTCAGAGAAAATATAGTTGGATCTATGTGTTCTTTCTTATGCCAAAATTATTTCCAGTGTTAGAAGAATAAAAGGTAGAGCATAAAGTTATAAAGGTGATTGAAAAAAACTGAGGTGAATGTTTTTTATAATCCTGGGGAGAGAAGATCTAAGAATTAAGAAACCATAATGTAGGACATTCATATATTAGTTAAGCTTCTCAAACTCCTCAAGGAACAACAACAAAACGCATGTATTAGATTAAAAAACAAATGCTAATTTGGGGGAAAATATCTGCATATGAAAGATGATCAATAATATCCAAAGTTTGTTTAAAAATCCATAAAAAAGATAGAAATTCCAATGGAATGGATAGACAGTTTGTGAAAAAAATTACAAATGGTCAATACTTTAGAAAGATCCACACATATCCACCAAAGATATGTACATGAATAGCCACATTTTTTATAACAGCCCTAAACTAGACACAACAGAAATGTCCCTGAACAGTAGATGGATAAATAAAATGTCATATATTCTAACAGTATATGTCATGAAAAGATAACATAATATTTGGCAATAAAAGTGAAGTTACTGCAACATACTACAACATGTACTACTCTCACAAATACAATGTTGAGTACAAAAGGCAAACACGAAAGAAAATAAAAAATATAATTTCACTCATATAAGGTTCAAAAGGAAGTAATACTAATCTATGCTGTCAGAATTTAGGATAGTGGTTATCTTTGGAAAGGAGAGAGGATGATCGGGCAGTGTCAAAAGGGGGTTTCAGAAGTGCTAGTAAAGGGGCGCCTGGGTGGCTCAGTGGATTGGGCCTCTGCCTTAGGCTCAGGTCATGATCCCAGGGTCCTGGGATCAAGTCCCACATTGGGCTTCCGGCTCAGCGGGGAGCCTGCTTCCCCCACCCCACCGCCTGCCTCTCTCCTACTTGTGATCTCTCTGTGTCAAGTAAATAAATAAATAAAATCTTAAAAAAAAAAAAAAAAGGAAGTGCTAGTAAAGTTCTATTTCTTTACTGGGTCAGTGGTTATGTACGATAATTCATTTACAATTTGCTCATTTTTCTGAGTATATGTTAATTCAAGAAAACATTTTCAAAAAGTAATTTATTTGAGGAAAAACCAATAACAAAAAATAACAGTGAAACAAATCAATACCATATATGATTTCATTACTCTACTAAATCTATGTCTCATATTGTATATAAGCTTTCTTGGGAATGAATGGATAAAGAAGATGTGGTTTATATGTATACAATGAAATATTATTCAACCATAGGAAAGAAGGAAATCCTAGTATTTGCGACAACATGGATGGACCCTGAGGGTAGTACAGAAAATGAGATAACTCAGAGAAAGACAAATAGTGTGTTGTATCACTTACATATGTGATCTGAGTAAAAAGTCAAACACATAGAAACAGAAACCAAAGAAGTGGTTGCCAGGGGCTGTAGGGTAGGGAAAACAGGAAGCTGTTTTCAGGAACAGGAAGGGCATAAACTTTTTGCTCTAAGATGAATAAGGTCTCAGGATTTAATGTATAACGTGGTGACTGTAGTTGATAATACTGTACTGTCTTATTGAAATGTGCTAAAGGGTATAACTTAAATGTACTCACCAAAACTAAGTAAATAAATATGTGAGGTGATGGATGTATTCATTAACTAGATGAGAGGAATCTCTCCCTCCCACCTTTTTTGCTATTTTTTAAATTTAAACACAGGAGCAGCCAATTATATAAGCCAATTAATAACAAAATTAAAGAAACACATTGTTAATAATACAATAATAGTAGGGGACTTTAACACTCCAATCACCGCAATGGACAGATCATCTAAGCAGAAGATCAACAAGGAAACAATGGCTTAGAATGACAAACTGGACCAGAGGGGCTTAACAGATATATTCAGAGCATTTCATCCTAAAGCAGCAGAAAACACATTCTTTTAGAGTATGCATGGAACATTCTCCAGAATAGTTCACATACTGAGTCATAAATCTTAGGCCCCAACCAGTAGAAAAAGACTGCTATCATACCATGCATATTTTCAGACCACAAGGCTATGAAACCTGAAATCAACAAGAAAAAATTTGGAAAGACACCAAATACCTGGAGAGTAAAGAATATCCTACTACAGAATGAATGGGCTGACTAGGAAATTAAAGAAGAAATTAAAAAATACATGGAAACAAATGAAAATGAAAACATGACAGCTGAAACCTTTGAGATACAGAAAAGGAAGTCAGACATACGAAGGAAATATATAGAAATATAGGCCTTTCTCAGGAAGCAAAAGTCTCAAATACACAACCTTACACCTAAAGGATCTGGAGAAAGAACACCAAATAAAGCCTAAAACCAGCAGACATAGGGAAATTATTAAGATTAGAACAGAAATCAATGATAGAGAAATTTAGAAAAAAAAAAAAACCAACGAAGCTAGCAGCTGGTTCTTTGAAAGAATTAACAAAACTGGTAAACTTCTTGCCAGACTTATAAAAAGAGAAAGAACCAAATAAATAAAATCAGGACTGAAATACGGGAGATCACAACCAACATCACAGAAATACAAACAGTTATGAGATGATTATGAGCAATTATACACCAATAAATTGGGCAATCTTGAAGAAATGATAAATTCCTAGAAATATATAAACTACCAAAACTGAAACAGGAAGAAAGAGAAAACTGAACAGAACCATAACTAGCAAAGAAATTGAATAAGTAATCAAAATCTTCCAACAAAAGAAACTCCAGAGTCAGATGGCTTCACAGGTGAATTCTACAAGGCATTTAAAAGAAAAATGAATATCTACTTTTCTTAAACTATTCCAAAAAACAGAAATGGAAGGAAAACTTCCAAACTCTTTCCATGAGGCCAGCATTACCTTGATTCCAAATAAGAAAAAGATTCCACAAAAAGGGGAATTACAGTCCAATATCCCTGGTGAACATGGATGCAGAAATTCTCACCAAGATACTAGCCAATAGAATCCAACAGTAAATTAAAAGGATTATTCATGGTGACCAAGTGGGATTTATTCCTAGGCTACAGGATGGTTCAATATCTGCTAATCTATCAACGTAATACACCACAATAATTAAAAAAAGGATAAGACCCATATGGATCTCTCAATAGCTGCAGAAAAAGCATTTGACAAAACACAGCATACTTTCTTGATAAAAACCCTAAGCAAAATAGAAATAGAGGGAAAGGACCTTAACATCATAAAGGCTACAAAGTAAAGTCCTACAGCTGGTATCATTCTCAATGGGGAAAAACTGAGAGCTTTTCCACTGAGGTCAGGAACTCAACAGGGATGTCCACTCTTACTACAGCTGTTCAACACAGTACTAGAAGACAGAGCCTCAGCAATCAGACAACAAAAAGAAATGAAAGGCATCCGAATCATCAAGGAAGAAGTTAAATATTCACTCTTCACAAATGACATGATACTCCATGTAGAAAACCCAAAAGACTCCCAACCAAAAAACTGGTAGAACCAATACACGAATTCAGCAAAGACACAGGATATAAAATCAACCTACAGAAATCTGTTGCATTTCTATACACCAATAATAAAGCAGCAGAAAATCAAGGAATCGATCTCATTTACAACTATACCAAAAAATGATAAGATACCTAGGGATAAACCTAACCAAAGTAGTAAAAAAAATCTGTACTTTGAAAACTAGAAAACACTTATGAAAGAAAATAAAGAAGACACAAGTAATGGAAAAATATCCATGCTCATGGATTAGAAGAACAAATACTATTCACATGTCTATACTACCCAAAGCAATCTACACATGAGTCCAACCTTGATCAAAATAACACCAGCATTTTTCAGACAACTAGAACAAACAATCCTAACACTTGTATAGAATCAGAAAAGACCCCAAAGAGCTAAAGTAATGCTAAAAAACAAAAGCAAAGCAGGAGGCATCATTATCCTAGACTTCTAGCTGTATTACAAAGCTGTAATCATCAAGACAGTATGGTACTGGCACAAAAACAGACATACAGATCAATGGAACAGAACAGAGAACTGAGAAATGGACCCACAGGTATGGTCAACTAATCTTCGACAAGGCAACAAAGAATATCCAATGGAAAAAAGATAGTCTCTTTAACAACGGTATTGAGAAAAGTGGACAACGACATGCAGAATGAAACTGGACCATTTCCTTATACCATATACAAAAATAAACTCAAAATGGACAAAAGCTCTAAATGTGAGACAGGAAACCATCAAAATCCTACAGGATAACACAGGATGCAACCTCTTTGATATCATCTGAAGTAACTTCTTCCTAGATATGTCTCCTGAGGCAAGGTAAACAGAAACAAAAATAAACTATTGGGATTTCACCAAGATAAAAAGCTTCTGCATAGTGAAGGAAACAATCAACAAAACTAAAAGACAACCAATGGAATGGGAAAAGATATTTGCAAATGACATATTTGATAAAGGGCTAATATCCAGAATATCTATATCTATCTATATATATCTATACAGGACTCCTCAAAATTAACACCCCAAAAATAAATAATACAGTTAAGAAGTAGGCAGAAGACATGAACAGACATTTCTCCAAAGAAGACATAACAATGGCTAACAGACGCATGAAAAATGCTCATTTTCACTCATCGTCAGGGAAATAAAAATCAAACCCACAATGAGATACCACCTCACACTGGTCAGAATGGCTGAAATTAACTCTGGAAATGACAGATGTTGGTGAGGATGCAAAGAAAGGGGAACTGTTTTTGCACTGTTGGTGGGAATGCAAACTGGTGCAGCCACTCTGGTAAACAGTAGGGAGGTTCCTCAAAAAACGTAAAAATAGAGCTACCCTATGAACCAGCAATTGCACTACTGGGTATTTACCCAAAGGATACAAAAATGATGATTCAAAGGGTCAGATGCACCCTAATGTTTATAGCAGCACTATCACCAATAGCCAACTATGGAAAGAGCCCAAATGTCTATCGACTGATGAATGGATACAGAAGATGTGTTTTATATGCATGTGTGTTATATATGAGGTATATAAGATATATGTATCTTGCCATTTGCAACTATATGAATGGTACTAAAGTGTTATCATGCTAAGCAAAATAAGTCAGAGAAAGACAAATACCATATGACTTCACTCATATGTAAAATTTTAGAAGCAAAACAGATGAGAATAGGGTAAGGTAAGGAAAAATAAGATAAAAACAGAGAGGGAGGCAAACCATAAGAGACTCTTAACTGTAGAGAACAAACTAAAGGCTGCTGGAGGGGAGGTTGGGGGGGATGAGCTTAATGTGTGATGGGTATTAAGGAGGGCACTTGTTAGGATGAGCACTGGGTGTTACATGTAAGTGATTAATCACTAAATTCTACTCCTGAAACCAGTACTACACTATATGCTAAGTAACTTAAATTTAAATACATATACATATACATACATATATATATATATATATATATATATATATATATACATATATAAAAATAAAAACATGACTTGTATTGGCTCTAGAAAATTCACTTCAAGTTTATTAATATAGGCAGGTTAAAACTTAAGGATGGAAAAATTGTTATGCAAACACAAAAATAAAGCAGAAGTATCTAAACTGACATCTGATAAAGACTTAAGAGCAAAGAAAATTACCAGAGACAGAGAGATATCACATAATGGATAAGTCATTTCACCATAAAGACAGAGTATATATCAAACATCAAAGCTGAAAATATATGAGGAAAAACTGATAAAACTGAAAAGAGAAATAGGCAAATCACAATTATGGATGGAAATTTAAACACTCCTCTCACAAAATGGATAGAATAACTAGACAGAAAATCAGTAAAGTCATGTTATAATTCAATAGCACCATGAACCAGCTTGATCTGTTGACAGTTATAGAACATTCTACCCTAAAATATCAGAGCATACATTCTTTCCAAATATCTTGGTCATAAGACAAACCTTAACAAATGTAAAAGAAGTGAAATCATAGAGTGTGTTCTTTGACTACAATGGAATCAAACTAGAAAGCAGTAACAGATAATAGGAAAATCTCCACTTATAAACAACACACTTATAAATAATCAAAGAGCTAAAGAAGTCTCAATAAGCAAAGAGAACTTAACTGAATGAAAATGAAAATACAACATATTAAAATGTGTGAGACACAGTGAAAGCAGTAATTAGAGGGAAATTTATAGCACTAAAAGCTCATATTGGAAAAAAGGAAAAGCCTGAAGTCAATAATCTAAGCTTCCTTGGTGACTACACTGATTGTAGTAATGTAAAATAATATACAATAGGTAATGTATAGAATTGTTGAATCACTATGTTCATACCTGAAACTGATAGAATATTGTATATCAACTATACTTTAATAATAAATTCTTCTAAAATAAAATTAATTAAATTAAACCACCCACAGAAAAATAATCTAAGCTTCCACCTCAAGAAACTCGAAAAAGAAGAGAATAAACCGAAAGAAGGATAAAAATAATAAAGGTGAGTGGAAATCAATGAAATTGAAAAAAAAAAATCAGTGAAACAAAGGGCTGTTTCTTCAAAAAGAGCAATAATATTGATAAACCTCTAGCAAGACTAACAAAGAAAGAAGACACAAATTACCAGTATTAAGAACAAAACAGGGATTATCACTACAGACCCTCTAGACATTTAAAGGTTAGTAAGGGACTATTACAAACAACATACACATATAAATTTGACATTTTAGATTAAATAAACCAATACTCAACAAGTACAACCTATCAAAACCAATCCAATGTGATACAGATAATCTGCATAGCTCTATAACTTTAAGGAAATTGAATTCATAATTTTAAAACTACCAAAAAAGAAATCTTTAGTCCCAGATTTTTTTACTTGAGAGTGTTTAAAAAATTAACAGAATTTCTACATTATCTCTTCCATAGAGCTTAAGCAGCAAGAGCACTTCCCAAGTCATATAATGAAGCCAGCGTGGTTGGCTTAGTCAGTATTACATTTGACTCTTCGTCTCAGGGTCATGTGTTTAAACCCCACACTTGGTGTAGAGATCACTTAAAAATTTTTCTTTATAAAAAAAAAAATTAAAAATTTACCAAAAAAAGAGACTACAGATAAATAGTCCCTCATGAATATAAATGTAAAAATTCTTTTTAAAAAATATTTATCTTAGTGGGGAGGAGCAGAGAGAGAGGGAGATAAGTAGACTCCCTGATGAATGGGGAGCCCAATGTGAGGCTCCTTCCTAGGACCATGAGATCATGCCCTGAACCGAAACCAAGAGTTGGACACTCAACCAAATGAGCTACGCAGGCACCCCTAAAAGCAAAAAATTTTTCATACAACATTACAAGTAGATTACAGAAATATGAAAAGAATTATGTGCCACTCCCTGGGATTTATTCCAGGGATACAAGGCTAGTTTAATCAATGTAACCTACTATAACAGGTGAAAGAAGAAAAATCACATATTCTTATCAAGTCATAGAGAGAATGCATTGGGCAAAATCCAACAATCATGCAAGATAAAACCCTCAGGGTGGGGGCGGGGGGGAATAGGAAAAGAGAAGGACTTCCGTAACTGATAAAGAACATCTTCAAAAAACCTACACCCGGGGGCGCCTGGGTGGCTCAGTTGGTTAAGCGGCTGCCTTCGGCTCAGGTCAGGATTCCAGGGTCCTGGGATTGAGCCCCGCGTCGGGCTGCTTGCTTATCCCTGCTTAGTGGAGAGCCTGCTTCTCTCTCTCCCTCTGCCTGCTGCTCTGCTTACTTGTGCTCTCTATCTGTCAAATAAATAAATAAAATCTTTAAAACACACGCACACACAAAACAACAACAAACAAACCCCTACACCCTACAGTGTTCTTAATGGTCAAACTGAAATGTTTTTCCCTAACACTGGGAACAAGGCAAGGATGTCCCCTCTCACCACTTTTTCCACAAAGTGCTAGAAGTTCTAGTCAATACATTAGGGAAGAAAGGGTAATAATAGGTGTTTCTACCAAAAAGGAAGAAAGAAATCTGCCCCTATTTGCAGATGACATGGTGGTCTATGTCTACAAAAAAGTCTTCCAAAGTTAATAATTTAATTCAGCAAGGCTACAGGATAGATCAACATACAAATATCATTTATATTTCTATATAATAACAATGAACATGTATCCACAAAACCAAAAATACAATACCAATGACAATTAGTCAAAAAATATTAAATGCTAAGATGCAAATCTAACAAAAGTTGTATAGGATTTGTATGCTGAAACTACAAAATGCTAGTTTAAAAAAAAGTAAAGAAATTCTAAACAAATGGAGAGACATAATATCTTCATGGATAAGAAATTAAACACAGTAAAGGTGTCAATTCTGCCTAAAGTTGAGCACAATTTCTACCAAATTCAAAGCAAGATATTTTTTAATACAGACAAAACCATTCCAAAATTTATATGGAAATACAAAGGAATTAGAACAGCAGAACTATTTGGAAAAAGAAGAATATGAGAAGCATCAGTCTACCTGATTTCAAGACTCATATAGCTATAGTAATCAAGACTGCATGGTATTGACAGAAAGACAGATACATAAAACAATGGAATAAAATAGAGAACCAGAAATAGACTCACACAAATACGTCCAACTGATTTTTGACAAAGGTGCAAAATCAATGCAGAAATCTTTTCAACAAATGGTACAAGAACAACTGGATATAAAAAATAACAAAATAAAACCCAAAAAAGCCTCGACCCAACTCTCACACTTATGTGAAAATTGCCCAAAATGAATTATGGTCTTATATGTAAAATATAAAACTATACATTTTTTGGAAAAAAAAAAAAACATAAGGGGTGCCTCGGTGACTCAGTTGGGTTAAACATCTGCCTTTGGCTCAGGTCATGATTTTGGGCGCTGAGATTGAACCTTGCATTGAACTTCCCACTGAGCAGAGAGTCTGCTTCCTTCCTCACTCTCTGCTTGCCTCTCTGCCTACTTGTGATCTCTTTCTGTCCGCCCCCACCCCCCCCCCAAAAAAAAAGAAAGAAAGAAAGAAACCTAAGAGAAAGTCTTTGGTATATAAGGTTAGGCAAATGTACTTGATGCCAAAAGCACTACTCATAAAAGGAAAACTTGATCTACTGGACTTTACCACAATTAAAAAATTTTATTCTGCCAAATATTAAAAGGATGGAAAGATAAGCTACAAACTGAGAGAAGATATTTACAAACACATACGTGATAAAGGGTAAGTATCAAAACATATAAAGAACTCTCAAAATGTAACAATAAAATACTTAGAAAATGGACAAAAGATATTGAGACATTTCACCAGACACGATCTACTAAAGGCAAATAATTGTATAAAAAGATACTCAATTCAACATCATTATCCATTAGGGCAATGGAAAGTAAAGCGACACTGAGATATCACTACATACCTTTCAGAATGACTAAAATACAAAACAGAGGCTAAGATGCGAGGATTGAATCTGATGTTTATAAAGCCCTCAGCTTTAACTAGCACACCTTAAATAATAGCCATTCACATAAGACAAATAGCTCATTTATATATATATATATATATATATTCATATATAATTCATATATATACACACACACATATATATACACAAATGCATACATTTCCCATATATATATATACATATATATATACACACACACACACACACAAATGCATACATTTCCCATATATATATCTGCCCATATATATATGGGCAGAAATATATATATTTCCCATATATATATCTGGGAAATGTATGCAATCACCGTTAGTTAAAAAAGAAATTAGTATTAGAGCAGATGGGCACAGAGGGTATATGAGAAATCTCTATACTTTCCTCTCAATTTTCCTGTGAACCTAACTGCTCTAAACTGCTCTGAGAATAGTTTATTATTAAAAAAGAACTTTAATAGAAAGAATACATAAAAAATAAGAGCAGAAAGATGCCAAATTCTACCTATTTAATTGTCAATGTTTTAAGATACTGATTTTCCAACAGTTGGAATTATAAGTAATTTCACAAAAAGGTGAGGGGAATATTTGACTATATCAAGAATAACTTCTGAGGGGCGCCTGGGTGGCTCAGTTGGTTAAGCCGCTGCCTTTGGCTCAGGTCATGATCTCAGGGTCCTGGGATCGAGTCCTACATCAGGCTCCTTGCTCGGCCAGGAGCCTGCTTCTCTCTCCACTTCTGCCTGCCTCTCTGCCTGCTTGTGCACGCTCTCTCTCTCTCTCTCTCTCTGACAAATAAATAAATAAATAAATAAAATCTTTAAAAAAAAAGAATAACTTCTGACTCAGTACTTCCACTATTAGGAACTTATTCTCAGGAAATAATCAGATAAATGCACAAAGGGGTGTGTGTGTGTGTGTGTGTGTGTAGGTATGTGATATATATATGTGTGTGTGTGTGTGTGTGTGTGTGTGTGTATATATGAATATGATGATTATAACATTGTTTATAGCAGCAAAACGTTAGAAATAATCCATGTCCATAGATAGGTTGAATCAATTATGGAGATGCATCCTCATAATGCAAGATGTGAATCTATGTTTATTGACATGCAAAAATGGAAACGATATTATATTGTGAAAAAAATGCTACTTTTACAGTCAGAAAGCTATTTTTATTTTTGAAAAAATGTAGCTTAGTGTTTTAAAAACTATATTGACAACACACAGTCCTCTGGATCAGGAAAAGTTGAATTAATGGAAAGGCTTTAGGGTTAAACAACATTTATTTATAAAACCTATGAACTAAAGACAAATACATATCCTTGCATAGTAGTAATGACATGTGATCAGAGTGCCCATTAAAGATTTTTCCAAAGTAATGTCTCTTTTCCAACCACTTCAACAATGCTGAGGGCCACATGTTAGCTTTCTAAGGAAAGCTAATATTTGTTACCTCCCTAAAATTTAGACAGATGCTCCTTAGTTCTACAGGTAATGAAAAATCTTAAGTTTCTCCTTCTAGCAAATGTAATGAGATAGTTAATAAGGATCAGAATATATAGCAAGCTGAGTATTATTATTTGAACATGGTTATCAGTAGGAAAGAAACGGGAAGAGGAGAGAATTCAAAAACTAGGAACAGAATGGTACTTATCTTGTTTCCTCCAGAAGGAGACAGATGGGTGAGAGTACTTACTATAATCAGAAATAAAGTTACATCATCTGTTCATAGTTTTTTGAGTTTTATGAAGTTTAAATATACAATAAAAGGATGAAGATTATTAAGGTTGTGACTACACTTTATCAAACACAAAGGAAGCAAATATATTTTATATAAAGGTAGACATATGAAATTTACTTATTAATGTTCATACATTATATGTCATGGTCTTTTCTTGAGCCATGAGACCTGCAAATGTAGTAACATCTGCCTAATAAACTGTTGGTTGTATTTTCTCTGCATGTTTCCCTTCAGACCTGAACAAGGTAGAATATCAAAGCAGAATTTCTCCTAGACTTCACAAAGCATTCATGAGTGTCAATAGCCAAGAATCATCATATCTCTCTTACTAGCTACAGTTTGCAAATACCATGCATGTCCTTCACCACATAGTAAGATATCTTTGATTTTTACCATATTGGTAAAGGCTATCCTCATCCTTCAGCTTTAATACAGCTGTAAGTTTGTAATAGAAGTGTCCATAGTCATCTCTAGTACATACCAATTGCTGCTAGGGGGTATACTCAAAGGTTCCCAAAGGTCAATTTAATACAGGGAATGTGAATCTGCCTGCCTCTCGCCTACTTGTGATCTGTATCTGTTAAATAAATAAATAAAATCTTAAAAAAAAAAAAAACCCACACAGAATGGTTATTATCATAGCTTTCCAAAGAATGATGTTTTCTTTAACAATGCAGCTTTCACCCCTTTTGATTTTTAGATACAATATCTGAGGGAGAATGTGAGCAACAAAAACAAAATGTAAGGACTTACTTCACTGGTATAGTTACATACACAGAAGTAATACTGTAAGGAATGCCAGATTGCCAAACGAAATGCGGTTTGAATGTTTGGGCCATACCTCTGACTAACTACAGACGGGGAACCTTAAGGAAGAGCCAAGTATATTAAATTTGTTCATGAAATGGCCCTCAATTTATTTTTATCTATACTCTGCCAATTTTGTTTGGTATCCTAGTTTACTAATTAGGATCATAAACTTTTTCAAATTGCCATTATGGTAGAGGCCCCTCACCCCTTGGCAGAAATCCAAAGTACCCCCATACTCAGAGTTTTCCTTCCCAACCAGTCCTAACTGGGCCCACATGAAAACCAACTCCTTCATGTATAAAAGCACATCTTTCTAGGTGCTTTTAGTTAAAGGGCTTGAGGTTTTACTGTTGTTGCCTTCTGCTTATTTTCCCTTTTTGTTCTTCCATCTTTTTTCTTAAAAAAAAAAAAAAAAAAAGTCTGTTCACATGTGTGGGCCACTTTCTAAAGGCCACAATAAATGAATCTGAGTACCATATCAAAGAGTAAAAGTCTCTTGGAATGCCATCATAGTGAATCAACCCTCCTGGGATTCTTTTCTTTTAAAATTTCATGTACTCAATAATTACAACTATGTAACTAAATAGGCATTTGAAAAAAGACTTAAAGAAAAACAATGGAAAAAAAATTGTGTGAGTATAGTGATGGAACTGCACTTATTAAAAATATCTTGGAGGGGCACTTCGGTGGCTCACTTGTTAAGCGTCTGCCTTCTGCTCAAGGTTATGATCCCAGGGTCCTGGGATGGAGCCCCGCATCAGGCTCCCTGCTCAGTGGGAAGCCTGCTTCTCCCTCTCACTCCCCCTGCTTGTATTCCCTCTCTTGATGTCTCTATTAAATAAATAAAATCTTAAAAATACATATATCTTGGAACTATAGCTTACTTCATGGGAAAAATGTTAATTACTAATTTAATTTTTTAGAGGTTATAGAGCTATTCAGATCTTCTATTTCTTTTTTAGTTAGTTTTGGTTATTTTTATATTTCTAAAAAAATTTCCCTATCATCTAATTTTTCAAGATTTTTGTAATGAAGTTGTTCATAGTAAACAGGATTATTTCAATATTTAAAATCCTCTGGTATGTCTATCATTAGGTCCCTTTTATATTCTTAATACTGTTCACTACTTTTCTATTTTACTAATCTTGTCAAAAAACAAATGCTTAGCTTTATTAATCTTCTTACTGCCTTCTTTGTTACTTTAATTTCTGAACTTTTTATTATTTCCTTTTCCACTTTCTTTGAGGGTATTTTACTGATATTTTAAAAATTTCTTAAATTGCATAGCTTTTTCAGTTTTTCTTCTTTTCATCATTAACAGTTAAGGCTATGTATGTCCCTTTATAACTGCTTCAGAACTCATCTCTGAATTGCTCACTCAAACTCAACATGTCCAAAACTAATCTCAGGTTGTTTTCCCACACACCTATTCTTTCTGTGGTCTTACCAGTCTTGTCAATGGAACTCCATTTCTCCAGTAGCTCTAGTCCAAACATTTGATGTCATCTTTGACTTCTCTTTCTGTCATATTCTTCATTCAGTCTGTCAGCAAATGCTGTCAGCAAAACTTTCAATATATCCAAAATCCAACCACTCTGTCCTCATCCCTTTTGCTGCCTACCTGCTCTGAACGGTCGCTATTTCTCACTCAGTTATTTCAGTAGACTCCCAAATGCCCTTATCCTTCAAGTCTATTCCTGACATACCATCTGAATGACTTATTCACTCATTGATTCCAAGTCATCTACTGACTTTCCCTACTATTCAAGAGAAAAATCTCAACTCCTTATGACAGTCAACAAAGTCCTATATCACCAAGCCACTTGCTACCTTTCTGACCCATTCTCTTATTATTCTGCCCTTCTGTTCACTGCTCCAGTGAAACTGCTGGGATTTAACTCATAGCTCACCTTCTTAAGGAGACCTTCCCTGACAACTTTATTTAAACTGCAGTCCACTCACTCCACCATCCAATATTTCCCTAACCACTGTCCCTGCTTTGTTCATCTTTGTGGAACATATCATTATCTAATATACTATATATTTTACCTACTTATTTACATATTGTTTCTTTCACTATAATGTAAACTTAATGATGCCATAGATTTTTGTATGTGTGTCTGTTTTGTTCTTTGCTATAGTCCTAATTCTAACAACAGTGCTGGCATGTGGCACTCAGTAATTAATTAATGAGTAAAGAAAACTAATTAATCCTTTGAAATTTTTAAGGACTTATGGCGAGGACATGGTCAATTTTAAAAAATGTTTTTTTTTGTTCCTGAGAAAAGTGTAGTCTCCAATGTTGTATATAGTACTTATACATGTCCATTAAATCAAGCTTTTAATTATATTGTTTTAATCTTATATTTCCTTACTGATTATTTTATTTGCTTAATCTATCAATTACCACATGAAAATAATTAAAATCTGCAACTGTAACAGTGGATTTATCAATTTATTTCATCTGTATTTAACCTATGTTTTATACATTTAGAATTGTTTTATCTTCCTGAATAAGAATCGATATAATCAATTTTTCTGCCAATATTGATCTCTAGTAATCTCTACCAATGATTTTGCTCTAAAGACTATTTCTATAACATCACTAGCTCTTTTTTGGCTATACCTAGTACACTTTTTTCCCATTCTCTAGTTTTTAAACTTGTTTTATGCATCTCTTGTAAAAACTTACAAGAAAAATGTTTCAACAAACTCTGCAAATGAAAAATTTAGATCAGTTACATTGATAATGATTGATTTTAAAAACTGATTTCTACAACCTCATTGTGTGTTTTCTTTTCTTTCTTTTTTTTTTTTTTTTAATGTTTCTTCCCCATATATGTTGTACCCTCCCCCAGTTCTTGCCTTCTTTTGGGATGAATTTTTTCTCATCCAACATTTTCACTATATTTGTTTGAAAATTATGTACTCTATTTCTATTTTTTTAGTGATTACCCTAGAAATTCTACCATATGTATTTTACTTAATAAAAACTAGTATTGGGGCGCCTGGGTGGCTCAGTGGGTTAAGCCACTGCCTTTGGCTCAGGTCATGATCTCGGAGTCCTGGGATCGAGCCCCGCATCGGGCTTTGTGCTCAGCAGGGAGCCTGCTTCCTCCTCTCTCTGCCTGCCTCTCTGCCTGCTTGTGATCTGTCAAATAAATAAATAAAATATTTTAAAAAAAAAACCTAGTATTAATCAGTATCTTTATCTTCCTCTTAAAAAGTATAAAGACCAGAGAATGCTTTAACTTCATTCGTTTTTCTAAAAAAATTCCCCTATCACATCATCATCATCATTATTATTATTATTTTCTTTGTTTTTTTTTTTAATTGTTACTGTCCAGGATTTTATCTTAATTTTAAACCCTTGAATTAGACATGGGTATTTGTTTCATACTATCAATTTTTGTGTTCACACAAGTTTAATATTCTTTTTGGCCCACCATTTCTTCTTGCTGTTCATACCTTCCTCCCTTATAGTTTAGAGAAGATGCTATCCTTCAATGGTACTAGACTGATGTGGGCATCTTGGATCCCATCTCCCACTCTTCTTGAGCCCTAGACAAAGCCTAGGCTTTTTTTTCCAACGCTTTAAGTAAGTATACAGCCTTTGTAAACCAAGGTCCTCCCTGCCAGGTGCCAGCACATCCCCTCAAGGCAAACTTCGAGTTTGCTTACTCTTGTGGAATCAAGCATCCTTGTCATTTCAAACTCTGAGTGTTTCCCTTTGTTTCCTGCCAGCTCAACCTTGCTTTAAGCAAATATTTTAAAATATATTATCCAGCATTGTTAGATGATCTGACCAGGAAGTTTTTCTCTGCAAATATTCTGTCTTATTCCCTAAATATTCTTAGGTAACTGTTTTGGTATTCATAGTCTTTGAACTGATTTCATATAATGGTTTTACTTACTGTGTATGCTCCATTACTGAAAAATGTAACTGAAAAAGCCATTTAGAAATCAAATTGGTTAACAAATTTTTTAGTCACAAATGATTTTTTGTCTATCATATATATTTATCATGTAAGTTAAGAACCATTTCAAAAGCTAAGAATAATTTCCAAAACACTACCCTTTTTTCCTGAACTCTAAGTATAAATATTGACTCTAACATAATGTATATTTCCCTTCAACACATTATAAAAATTTTCAAACATCTAGGAAAGTTGAAAGAATATATTTAACACCTAGATTCTATCATCATTTTACAATATTGTTTTATCACATATCCATCCATCCCCCTTCCTATCAATTCATCTTACTTTTTGTTGACGTGTAAAGGAAATACAGACATCAATAAATTCTACCTCAAAAATTTCACAAATATCATATTTTTATTTCTAGGCAATAAGTCCCCCTTTCCTAACATTTTGTTTACTATTTTTTAAGAACTGAAAAGCATGACTCTGTGCCGTAATCACCTAATACCATTTGAGTCAGAAAATAGTAGTCTTATATTTATGACGGGAAATCAGTAGAATAAATTAATTTTAATCCTTTATAATATACTTCCACATTGGGAAAATAAGCTTCATATGTGGCACATTCATTTGAAATGTTTACCCTTTTATTTCATCAATATCTAGAGAGTTCCTGTAATAGTTTCTATTTATTTATGATGAAAAGCTCTTCCTTTTTAACACTTTCCTCTTCAGTAGTTCTAGAGGACTATTCAATTTCATGAAGACCAAGAAGTGAACAACCAACTTCTGAACTTAACTTAGGCAGCTGAATTTGCCTTAGGCAGTGATATTGCCATTTATAATAAGAAATATGTATTTGGTCTTTGTCCCATTCCTGGCACAGAGCTCCTAAAATCCTTGGAACTTCCTAACTGAAAGGAGAATCTTTTGTTATTCATAACAAGCCCCTTTTAGCCACACTTGAGTTTGTATTACAGAGAAGACTGTGAAAGCCTCTAGGCTAGGGGCTGGTTGCCAGTGGAGACAAGCACTAGATTAGAGGATTGGAAATTTCAGCCCCAACCTCATATCTAGGGCTGGGGAGAGGGGTTGGAGGTTGAATTATTACCAATGGCCAATTATTTAATCAATCATGCCTATCTAATGAAGCCTGCATAAATATCCAAAAGGACTGGGATGAAAGAGTTTCTAAACTTGGTGAACATGTGGAGGTGCTCAGAGGGTGGCATTCCTGGAATGGGAATGAGGCTTTACATCCTTTCCCATATAACTCGCCTTATGCATCTCTTCATCTGGCTGTTCACTTGCATCCTTTAACATATTCTTTAAAATACCAGCAATAGTAAGTAAACTGCTCTCCTGGGTTCTGTGAACCTGAATAAGGGGTATCATGAAACTCCAACTGGTAGCCCAGTTGGACAGAAGTTGTGGGTAACCTGGGGACTTCCTACTTGGAAATGGCAGCTGACATAGGGACACTACTGTGGGACTGATCCATTTACATGTGGAGTCTGTGCTTACTCTGGTTAGTGTCAGAACTGAATTGAATTGTAGGACACTTAGCAGGTGTCTGAGAATTGGTCAGTGTGGGGAAAAAAAACACCCACATATCTGGTATCAGAAGTGTGAATATGAGAGTAAAGGAAAACACAATGAATTTTTTTCTACACACCTTCTATAGATTAAGTATCCAGCTTAATGATTTTATGAATTAGACTACATCACCTATTTAAAATTTTACTATCATAAACATTTTATTTAGCTATCATATATATCAATATTATACCCCTGCTTTCTATCTTCAATGTTAGGAGCAATGATTTACACTTACAGAAAGCATTTCTTTATGAAAATTTATCATTTTGAACACATATAAAAAGCTGTTAAGAAAGGACATGAGAAATATCTTTTAAAGTTTAGGTTTCTTTGGATTTGGAGGAAGCCTGTCAAGATAATTTTTTAACTTGCTTAAAGACAAAAAGATCCATAGTCTTCCTCTAATGTCAAGATAAAAACAAAATTATGAGCAAAAATATTTTAATAACTCACATAGATAATTGTTAATTATCACAGATTCATACTATGACCTCACATTTTATATGCTGTATGAAATTAAAATCAGTGTAGTATTTTTTTCCTTATCTAAAGAGCCTAATCTGGACTCAGGCAATCTCAGTCCTCAGCTTTACCAATTAGTGACCTTAGGTACATCTCTACTCTCCACGGTGCTCCTTCTCTTCATCTTTAAAATTCTTTACGATGGTCTTTACTATTTAGGATATACTCCATTACCTAATAACTTTTTTTTAGAGTATTAATATACTGGCTAGACAAGGTACAGGTTATAATGCAATTCTAGCCCTCTGCAAATACAAAAAAGTATTTGGCTAGTTTCTCTTCCCCTAAGTAAGAGAACTTCTTGGCAGCAGATTAAACAAACAAAAAAAAAATTCTAATTTAAGCTATTTCATTTAATTTCTTATAAACTTACTCTTCTTTTTTCATAATGTCATACATAGCCTACTGTCAAAAGAACTAATAAACACTCATTATAACTGAAACAATTGCAAAGCATGCAAAAACGAAAATGTGAAAAACATAGTATACCCTAAGGAAAAACATTCAATTCCGAGTATAACCACACAAAGCTAGAGTCTAATAATAATGACAACAATAGTGACCTTATCAAAATACATCCAAAAATTAATTTGAATACTGCATCTGAGGAAAAATCAATGAACAAAAAATTGCACATTAGTAGAATGTCTGAACATCAGCAGGATATGAGCATGCTAGGGCCCAGCACTGTGAAATGTAAAGCTCATGCACCACTAAACCACTGCATAAAGTCAGAGAAGCCAGACATAGTGAGGCCACCAAAAATATGCCTCCAAAACATCTGTTTCATTTAAATCAATCTTTTGGGGGTCTTTAGGGAGGAGGTGAATTCATTAGTTTTCTCCAGAAACAAGGAAAGCAAAATATAGTCAGAGCAAAGAACAAAGCCCTACGTCCAAATAAATGTGACACTGGTCCCAATATTTTTGGCATATGTTCACATGTAGAAGATTGCTTCATTCAGGATGAAGAGTCTCTTGAGATATGTTAAAGTCATTCAGATGAAAAGGCAAGATTCAATCACAGATTGTCATTCAAGCAATATATTAACATTTCTCAGCTTCCACAAAGACTTCCCTTTCCAAAGGCTTCCCTATTAGGTAGAGATTAAAGTGCCACTTAATAAATAGTTTATTTGTCAAATGATAATACCATCTTACAGTGTTGTTCTGAGAAAAAAAGGAGACATTATACATAAATTTGCTTGAAAGAGTTAAAAAGAAGTATAACAGATTATAAATAAAATCAAAATTCAATATTCAACTCGAAGTAGTATTTCCTTTTGGTATATGAAGTTAATTCTATTATCTCCTGTTATAAAATACATCATATATAAAAGTATACAATATATATTCAATTAAAAGAATAATAATTTTAATGTGCCCTGTTATATATTCTGCTCATGTTAAAAAAATGAAACATTACTAATACTTTGGAGGCTCCCATGTGCCAATTCCTATCATATTTCTCTTAACTCACCCTATATTATCCTAAATTTTGTGCTAATCACTTCTTTGATTTTATTTATAGCACTGACACATTTATATGTATCCTTAAACTATCTAGTCATCATCTATCTATATCCATCAATTCTCCTTCCATCCATCCATCCATCCACCTGCTTTTTGAACTTTATTATATGGAATATGCTATGTACTTGTCCTTCAACTTCTACAGTCTTTTTCTCAGAGTGATTTGACATTATTATCTAATTTTTCATAAAATCCCTAAGATTAAAGAAATCTATTATACCCTTTAGTGAAAATGAGGCACAGAGGGACTAGGAACTTGCCACATTATATGAGAGGACAATGGACAAATCTTTCTATAGTAATTCTGAAAGTAAAGCAAACCAATGACTATCTCAGAGCTTTATAGTATATTTATATTTTTATTTTCATTTAAAACTAAAACATTTCTCTAGTGCTAAGAGCACAATGAATATTTTAAAACTGACTTGCTCCCCCCCAAATTGACTATACATAATTAGTACTATTTGCTTTCATATTAAAGGGGCAGTTATATTCAAATGTACTGATGATATAAAAGCCCTAAACAATATTCAAATATATTCCTTAAAAGGAAAACAAGAAGAAATTAAAGAATATCAAAAGGAGATTTGTTTTTTTCCTTAGGAAATGGACTAGTAGAAAACAGCATAATTATGGAATATTCTAATTAAAGAAAATGGCTCATTAAATAGGTAATTAGTCTGACACTCATCAATTCCAAGATATTGTTCACCTGAGCAAGTGATGAAAGAATCTTCTTGCATATTTGCTGATTTCGTCTCTATATTCCAATATAGTTGTATCCAGGAGTGGTCTTGTTGGAGCATAAAAGGTTCCAAGGCTTGCCTCAAGCTGTGCTGTGGAATTCAAACATAGCAGCACTAAAACAAGTGAAACTCCTTCAATTACAACAGAATACTCATGTTTGCAGTCAGTCAGGTTTTGCAAACTTGGATGAAATGTGAGCTTGTTGCAGGAAAGATGAAATTAAAATATGACAGCTGGTACAAAAACAAACCTGTGTATAAACTTTCACTTGAGGCAAAGCTGACAATGACTCTGAGCAACAAAAAGCTGTCAAAACTGAAGAAATCCATAATGAACCAACCTCTCACCACAAATGGATAATTAAAACAGTGACTCATCAAAGTAACACAGTTTGAACTAGTATTTCCAGTAAAATCAATTCACAGTGTGCTCAACATTTATACTCTTTAACTGAAAGAAGAAAACAAACTTTTTTGCATTGGGAATTGAAATAAGTATTAGAAGTGTTTTAAAAATAATACAAATGAAAATAGCCCTATTGGAGTAATAATATCTTTCTAAGACAATTTTAAAGAAACAGTGAAAGTCCCCATACTTTCCCTAAATCTCATCCTAAAAAACAAGATTGCTGTTTTTGTCCAAGTGTGAAAGCTAATACCCCTGGGAGGGATGACATGCTAATCCGCTCTTGGATTAGCTCAACTGACACCTTTCTAGAAAAAAAAGGATTGGAGAGCAAGTTTTGATAAACCAGAGGGCTAGAGATTGGGAGAAAAATGCACATTCTGCCTACTTCATAATTTTACCAAGCCATGCCTTTGGTGTGTTTTCTCCCAGAAATACCTAGAAGTTATATAATTACAGTAATGGTGAAAGTTGTAGGAGAATGCTACGGTTCACAGTAAGACTCCACTGGCTTTTTTGCTACTAGTGCTGGACTGAATAAACAATTTCTTATTTAGCAAAACTCTTTAGTTTTAGGCATATTTGGGTTTGAAAGTATTAAATACCTCATCAGAGTAATTGCTATGGACTTGGCTAAGCTGTTAGTAATTTCTTTCTTTTAATCTCAAATCTAGACAGTAAAGTAGGATGAACTTTAGGGGTATTTTCTTTCAAAGCAGCAGTCAATTTAGATTAAAATTGAATACAGCAATGCTATTGTGAAAACAAGCCAGATCCTCTTGCCATTGCTTGTTTTCTTGACAGCATGTACTTCTGAAATGTTTGAGCCTACATGGGATACTCATAACTCCCAGAACAGTTACAGATTCATTAGATAGCCCAGCTTGATGTTTAAGGCAGAAATGAAAATCTCAAAGATAACCACAACACAGCTACAAATAAAAGAGCTCACTGGGTTCCACTAATAAAAGGAAAACAAATTACCATGTCAAATTTGTTAGATTCAGATAGAATAAATCTCAATACAGAAGGATTCTGAATGTTTTAGAAATGTATTTTACAGTTTACTTTGGGAATAATGCATATATCTACTTGAAATGTACATATTCCAATAATCCAGCATCATGCAAGTGTTTTAATAGCCTAGTATCATACAAACTTTTTATTTCCCTACCTTCCTAAGAACAGTTCCTTGAAAATATCCTTTACTAAAGCAAGAATCTGATAATGCCCATTTGTGAATTCCCTAATAATCTTTCTTACAACACAAATTCACCAACGTGCTAGGAATTTCTCAGTGTCCTGAGGGACAGTCAATATTTTATTTTCTCTATAATTTCCCAACTGTAAATTTAGGATCTCTTGTATAGATTGTATATACCGTATCAGGCTTTCTTTACGGACTCTGCCTTTTTTTTTTTCCTACTATGTACCTAATCTTGAGAGTGTACCAATATAACATATAAGTACTTGAGATAACTCTGTAGGCAGACATATTACAGTAATATCTAGCATTTTGAAGTTATACTTTTTATTTTTAACTAATATTCATTGAGTACCTACAGTAGGCCAAGCACCGTCTGTGCTAGGCATTTTCTCATTGTAGAAATACTGGACCCTCCACAGAGGGACTGGACTACCTCCAAAAAGCACATTCAATTAACATTAAATATTTATTGTGGGCCTCCTGTGAGTTGGGACAAATCCCATGATTTGAACTTCTTGAAGGAACACGCCCTCTAAAATTACTACAATGAGGGGCACCTGGGTGGCTCAGTGGGTTAAAGTCTCTGCCTTCGGCTCAGGTCATGATCTCAGGGTCCTGGGATCAGGCTCTCTGCTCGGCGGGGAGCCTGCTTCCTCCCTCTCTCTCTGCCTGCCTCTCTGCCTACTTGTGATCTCTGTCAAATAAATAAATAAAATCTTAAAAAAAAAAATTACTACAATGAAGGTTCTGTATAGAATTTTATCTAAACACCATGTAATAAAATGGAATAAGAAAATCTATAAACATTCAAAGAAAATAGGGAAAAAAGCTCTTCAGCAAAGACCTTTTTTTTTTTTTCAGCAAAGACCTTTTGACATATTTCCTGTTTTCTCTATCTTATAAATTACCTAGGGACAGTTTCTCATTGGCTAGGAATTCTCATCATTAATGTCAATGCTTCCTGCAAAGATTTGAAATAAAAACCCAAATGCAAGAACATTTAGCTGCATTTTACATTAAGTAAATGACTTATAATAAAAATAACATATAGTGGATAATTGGCAAATATGAAAATGAATTTCATTATTGTATGTGGCACATTATCGCCCCCCCCCCTTTTTTTAAACAGTGTCATATCTGAGAGTGCCTGGCTGCCTCCAGTTGGTAGAGCATGCAACTCTGATTACAGGGTCATGAGTTTAAGTCCCATGTTGGACCTACAGCTTACTTTAAAAAAAAAAAAAGAGAGAGAGAGAGAGAAACAAAACAGTGTCTTATCCAAGATCCTATGGGCAGAATTACTTACTAAGGTTTCCAAAGTAGAGAAATCCAAGCAGGCAGAGGGGTATCAGAACTACCAGTTAGAATGAAAACAAGGAGCAGCTGCCGGAGCTACAATTCTCAATCTCTCTCTCTCTCTCTCTCACTCACACTCAAACACAATCAGTGCTAAGGACTATTCTCTGGACAAAAGACTTGGGTGGGATAGAAAAATATTTGTCTAAAGTGAAGGAAGAATAAGGACTTTGTTTGGGGCCCTTTGTCTACCAGACCCTAGAGAATACATGTAATTCTTTTTTTCCCTATTTTTTTTTTTTAAGATTTATTTATTTATTGAGAGAGTAAGTGCATGTGCAGGTGCAGGGGGAGGAGTAGTGGGGGAGAAAGAGGGACAAGGAGCCTCTGCTCAGCGCAGAGCCCAATGCTGGGCTCCATCTCACCACTCAGGGATCATGACCTGAGCTGAAATCAAGTCAGATGGTAAACCAACCAAGCCACCCAGACCCCAAGAGTACATGAAAATTTTTTTTTCTGGATACCATTAGTAAGTACCTGAAATTCTTGATTAAAGTTTGAAATTTGAGCATATTGCACACATGAACTTAGACTGAAAAGTACAATGACTGCATTGTAAGTTCCAACATAGGTATACAAACACGTTACTCTTTATGTTGACAAATACTATACAGTAAAGTACCATAAAATTATTTGGTTACCTGATCTTGTCAGTTTTAATAGGGCGTTAACATTTTTGTCTTTTGGTCTCCAATAACATAACTCAAAAAATCCTCAAAAGATAACTGATTCAATAAAACATACTTCATATATATACACAACCAACTTATGAAATACATTTCATGTCTGACCTTCTCTCTCTGGAGTGAGCTTTTGTCTAAGAAGATGGTTTACAATGGCACTCATGCTGATAAAGCACTGGTGGCCCAGAGTGTCCCAGTCCATACTGCTCAGGATGTTTATTGCCTCACAGATCTCATCACAATGAATATACTGGAATATGATGTCTGTCAGGCCTAGCTGTCCTCGTGTGAAGACACCTGTCACAAAAAAAGTAAAACCAAGTGATTCTTCTAAAAATAAAAAGTAGACTAACAAAAACAGAGTTAACATTTCCTTAAAGGAAAAAAACAGTAATCATTTCTTGCATAAGTGCTAGAAATGTGGGATTGGCAAGGCCAATAGTGATTCTTTGGTTAAATCTTCATTTTGAATACCAGCTACCAACTCCATCTATCTTATGCCTATCAATCAGCATTAATTAATTTGTACTCAACATAATGAAACTTACACTAAAAATGAATGAACATGAGAAGGATGTTCAGGTAGACCACAATAGTTAACTCTATTTTTCCCATCAGTTATTTAGATCCCTGTTGTATACATTTAAAGACAGGTTTTTTGATATGAACACAATTCTTACCAACCAGATTCATCAGTTCTAGGTTGTTTCTAGTTGTCAGCCCCACATACTTTGGTGTGGGTGTGGGTAAGTACAAATATCACAAATATGACTATATAAATACTTTTAAGTCTGTTTTTTATTAATGGGTACTCTCAATTAATAGTTTTTTCATAGCTACCACATACTAATTTATCTTAAATTGGCATTTAAAGACTACTCTATTGAAGTAAGAAATGCTCAGTATTAATCCTGCTAGTGATGCCCTTCACAACTAATATTTACTTAGAAATATTCTTGGTATAATATAAACACATTTGTTTGTCCTTCCAAAACGAAAGAAAATCTAATTCCAATCTTAGAGGACCAAGACTACAAAAAAAAAAAAAAAAGTGAGTCATTCTGTTATAATTTCATCATTTTTATATAGGCTTGATCTCATTTGAAACTAATAAACTAATGATTTTTGTGCAATAAAATGACAGTATTAGGACTTTTGAGCATTTTTTTAAAAATCTTTAAAAAATGGCTGGCTATAAAATCCTTTTCTTCAGCCAATGTTTACTGATTAGACTGAGTCTATAAAAAATTCTCATCTCAGTACAAATGATCATAAAGCTAAATGAGAAAATGTATGTGAAGTTATTTGTACGTTGTAAAGCATATAAAATATTACTGTAATTCTTCTTTTTATTACTATCATCATCATCATTTAACTGGAATAGTTATAGGATTTAGGATTTTTAAAAGTATATTAGTTCATAAGAAAGATGCCGAAATTCTTCTTATTAACTTCAAGTCACATCAAAATGAGAATTTGTGCTATATCTGACAGGACTCAACTTGATAGGGAATCTGGGGAATTGCCCTGACTATACTAAGCAATAAAACCTTATTATTCTTTTTGTGTTGGTAGAATCAATGAATGGTAATATCCAAAAGCCTTCATGAGCCTGCAATCAAGCATTGGAAGCTCTCATAAATCAGGGTGGTTCCTTGGCAGTAGATATTAATATGTAGGAACTTTATAGGGAACCAAAAGTATCTGAAATCTGTTTACTCCATCTATACCCTAAGCAATACTTCTAGCAAGAGAAGGAACTGACCTGTCAAGTAAAAAGACTAAAATATGGTCATAATCAAATTGCTCAAAAGATGATAAAGAGAAAATCTTTAAAAGTAGCCAAAGAAAAAGACACACATAAAAAGTTATGAAAAACTGAAAACTTTGCTTCTGAAATCATGTTAGCCAAAAGACAACAGCAGGATTTTTTTAAATGCTGAAATAAAAATGAATGAAACTAAAATTCTATATCTTCATAATAAAGAGTTGAAAATTCATGAAGAATCATAACAATCTTTAAATGTACCTAATAACAAAGTTTGAAATAATAAAGCAAAGAGTGATAGAACTAAAAGAAGAAAGAGTCAAAACCACAATTATAATTGGATATTTCAGCATTTCTCCCTAATTGAGAGAAGAGGTAAACAAAATCAGCAAAAATAGAAAATACTGGAAAAACACTATCAATGAATTTGACCTTACATTTATAAAATATTTCACCCAACAACAGCAAACTACATATTCTTTTTACATGTACATAGACTATCAACCAAGATAGGGTATATTCAGGGCGATAAAACAAGCCTCAATAAATTTAGCTGCTTTGAAGTCATACAGAATAGTTTCTCTGACCACAACAGAAATTAAAATAGATAATACAGAAAAATGTCTGGAAGATCTCCAAACATTTAGAAATTAATCAACATTCTTTAAAAAAAAAAAACAAACTATGATTTAGGGGTGCCTGGGTGGTTAAAAGTCTGACTTTAGCTCAGGTCTCAGGTCATGATCTCAGGGTCCTTGGATGGAGCCCCACATTGGGCTCCCTGCTCAGCAGAAAGTCTGACTGACTCCCCTTCTGCCTCTTCCCCTACTTGTGCTCTCTCTACCTCTCTTTTGGATAAATAAAATGTTAAATAAATAAATAAACAAACTATGATTTAAAGAAGAAATCATAGGGGCACCTGGCTGGCTTAGTCAGTAGAGCATACAACTCTTTATCTCAGGGTTATGAGTTCTAGCCCCATGTTAGGGGTAGAGATTACTAAAAAATAATAATAATATTAAAAAAAATAGAGAAGAAATCACCAAGTAAATTTTAAAATATTTTGAAATGAGTAAAAATAAAAATATAACAATGAAATTTGTGAGATGCAGCTACAGCAGTATTTAGAGGGAAACTTGTAGCTTTAAATATTTTTTAATTAGAAAAGAAAAAAGATCTAAAATCAACAATCCAAGCTTTATGTTAAGAACCTTTGGAAAGAAGAGCAAATTACCCCTAATGTAAATGGAAGGATGGAAATGATGAAAATAAGAAATAGAAAATAAAGAATACCAATGAAATCAACAGATAGTTCTTTGAAATGATGAGTAAAATTGACCAACATCTGTCTAAATTGATAAAAAAAAGAGAGCAGACACAACTTACCACAATCAAGAAGACTACAGAACTACAGACATTAAAAAATTAATGGGGTAGGAGAAGAGTAAATGAAACAAGTTGGGATTGGGAGGGAGACAAACCATAAGTGACTCTTA